>NC_086331.1:64903451-65219296 GCF_032445375.1 Bacillus rossius redtenbacheri
TACTATAATACTAGAGTCAAAACAACATTAAAAATAGAAGCACCGACAACGAAAAGGCAGCACCGCCTACAGGTCTTTGAAGCTACAAGAATACAAGTCTACTCGGCTCCAACTACTCCAGCATTATGTTATTAGATTAAATGACTACTTGTTTATGTAGCTACAAGTATACGAGGCTAAGCTACGTAGCTTCTAGAACACGAGTTTACGTGACTGCGAGGATAGAGAACTACAAGTCTGCATTAGTACTTGACTACGAAGCTACTCGACTACAAGGCTCCAATTGACGCATCTGTCTTCGTCGGAATTTTCTCTTTTGCTACATCTGCACCATCAGCATTATGTTATAAGACTACAAGGCTACTTGCTTACGTAGCTTCAAGTCTACGAGGCTCCAATGCATCATGACTACGTGACTACGAGCCATGAGGTTACGAGACTATGCAATTGCGAGTCTTCAAGTTTACGTGATAACAAGGCTATAGGTCTACGAAGTTTCCAGAACGCATGGTTACGAGACTGCATGACTAATTGGTCGCGTGGCTACGAAACTTCATGACTCTAACTGACTACAATAGCACCATTCAGTGGTGAGAGTTAATTTATGTCATGCAAAGGTACTTGTTGCAAGTAGTTACGCTTTTCATCAACAGATGACGCCACGTTTTGCTTGCAGGTAAATAATATTTATTTCTTTGCTGTATGACTAATTGGCCGCGTGGCTACAAAACTTCATGTCTAACTGACTACAATAGCATCATTCAGTGGACTACGTGACAACGAATCTTCAAGTTTACGATACTGCGAGGCTACATAGCTACGAAGCTTCTAGAACACGAGTTTACATGACTGCGAGGATAGAGAACTACAAGTCTGCATGAGTACTTGACTACGAAGCTACTCGACTACAAGGCTCCAATTGCTGCTTCTGTCTTCGACAGAATTTTCTATTTTGCTACATCTGCACCATCAGCATTATGTTATAAGATTACAAGGCTACTTACTTACGTAGCTTCAAGTCTACGAGGCTCCAATGCATTATGACTACCAGACTACGAGCCATGAGGTTACGAGACTATGCGATTGCAAGTCTTCAAGGTTACGTGATCGCGAGGCTATAGGACTACGAAGCTTCCAGAACGCATGGTTACGAAACTGCATGACTAATTGTCCGCATGGCTACGAAACTTCATGTCTCTAACTGACTACAATAGCACTATTCAGTGGTGAGAGTTAATTTATCTCATGCAAAGGTACTTGCTGCAAGTAGTTCCGCTTTTCAACACCAGATGACGTCACGTGTTGCTTGCAGGTAAATAATATTTATTTCTTTTATGCGGGATGCGGGATGCTCACTATCGATCGCATAAGAAGGATGGTTTTCGATAGACTCCAAGGAGAAGGAAGTTCGTACTTCCTGCTAGTGGTTCTCAGATTTCTAACGGTCCGCTTTCTTGGATTGCGACGTCACGGTGGCCATCTTGGATGGGTGTGACCTTGACCATTGACCGAAACCGCAGGAATGATCGCATTCACACGGATTAACCATCAAAATATTGATAAGAATAATCAAGAGCACATGGAGAAAACCATCATAATATTGGCAAGAATAATCAGGAGCACACGGAGAAAACCACCATAATAAACAAGATGGTGTCTTCTAGCATACGAAGACAAGATGGCGGACATGACATCACACTAGTTGATGATATATACCTTGTTATTGGTGGTAGGTCAGTCTGTAGGTGGCTTCTGTGGAGGAAGGATCGTTCGCCATTTTTATTTATTTATTTTTTTGCCCTCACCGGGTTCGAACCGAGGACTCCGAGCTCCGTGCCGTAAAAGTTTGTTTTTAAAATATTTTTATTAAATTTTTATTAATTGAATTTTATTATAAATTTTAGTATTTTTCATTAAAATCGAATAATAAATTTAAAGATGGCGGGCGTAACGGAAACTGCAACGGTGACGTCATTATCCATGATGACGTCAGAGGCTTATGGGAGGCTGTAGACATGGATGCTTAAGCCTACATATGGACATTTCTAGCTGCTGGTTTTTTTAAGGACTAAAAGGGAAATTTTTCCTCAAAACGGGAATTTTTGAGTCATTTTGAGCCATTTTTGAGGAATTTTGAGGAAGTTTTGAGTCAAAAATGGCCGCCGTGACGTCACAAATCCAAGATGGTGGCTTGATACCGACACCACATCCTGCATCCTGGGCCCGGAGCCCCCAATACATACTACTTCTGTATTAGTAGTGGCGTTGATTATAATCCAGCCTTAGATTGGGTTGGCATGGAAATAGACAACGATGAGTTTCCGCCACTAATTGTTGAAAATGATACAATAAAAAGAAGTTTAGACTCTGTTATTCAAGGACGTCGGATTGTCATTCCAAGTTTTCTTCTTCCTCAACTTGAAGCAGTGGGAAAACATTCCCTTTCATGCACAACTGGTTGTCTCCGGTTGTGAAATGAATCGAGGAGACCCTTCACTGTGTGTGGGAATATTACTGCGAAGTATGTGGGAAAATTCAATACGTCACGACAGATGAAAACACAGTACAGAGCAAACCTGAAATAAATACGCTCTTGGTTTGGGGAACGTTATCATCTGGTTTAGGTTTTACTCAAATTCAAGAGGTTATGGGTGTGTTAGACGTGCCAGTTATGTCTTCCTCTTGTTTTAGGCAAAATGAAAAAAGAAATTGGAAAGGTAAGATTTTGCTGACAATTTTGATTGTTTAAATTTAAGTCCTCAAAATGAAAATTTTAAGTTTTCTGCTCGAAATCTCTTTAATTCATCCTAATTACCTTCAACGATTAATTTTGTGTTAGGTGTGGGAGGAGCACTTGGCACTGAAAATGAAAATGGCTGGAGAGGAAGAAAGAAAAATAGCTATACAAAAAGGTCATATTGTAGATGGTGTACCATACATAACAGTTATTGGAGATGGCAGTAGGGCAAAGAGGAGCTATGGCCATGGCTACAATTCTGCTTCTGGTGTGGTGAGTTCGATAATTGAGATTTATTTTACGTTAGGTATCGTATACTCGTGGTCGAGTGGGCAGTACAATATTCTAAGTTATATCAGGCGTTAGACCTAGTATTAGTAAAACATGCAAAATATAGTATCAGAAATGATACCACTATAATTTAAATATAGTTCTCAACGGTATATGTAGATTTATTATACTTTAAATTACTCTTAATGTTTTATATGCCGTATATCTGTAGCTTTCACTTGATTTAGTATGCAGTGTTTTGTGAATAAATATCAACACATAAAATATTTGTAGAAAATTATTTACTATGATTCAGAATAGGATTCGTATTTTCATGGTTTAGGCATAAACAACATTATTTTAACTGCACTAATATTTTATTTTGTTGAAGGATCAACTTTTGCACTGGAATGCTTACAGATTTATTTTACTTTTTTAATTACATTTTCTCGCCTGTTAATTATCGTGCTAAATGTAAATTTTGTTCTAGTATATGCAAATGTGTTGAGTTAGTAATCCAGCCAAACTGTAGCTATATTTCTCTCAGTTTCGTCGTTGTTCTAAAATGAATTATATTCAGACTATAATATTTCATTAGTTTCATTACTTTTTGTATGTGACAGCACGAAATACATTTCTATTGTTGATTTTACTGCTTTGCTATAGCTTCCAGGTTGAAATAGTGATTGAAAATATCCTATTTATATCAGTGACCCTTGGTGGCTTAGCAGGTTTAAATTTGGAGAAATGTTACAATAAAGGGATTGGAACTCTAGCTGTCAGCGAGGCAAGACGGCTTCTGTTTAAGAGGCGGTCTCGAACCCTTTGAGACCCAGTACGGTAACCAACAACAGTTACTTCTTCCGCGTTGTGTAACTAGTGGTGTTGATTTAGTTCTGGGAAATATTATATATATATATATCGTCATAAAGTTAGGGAGTACAACGGTCGTATACCGGCTATAGTCAACGCAGAGCCTTAAGCCTAGTACACACTAGTAGACATGTTGCGCGATTTTTGTCTCTGAGACATGTCTAGAGTTGTCTATGTAGACATGTCTATAGACCAATCGCCGTCTACGAGTCTGTTGCGAGACAAAAAATCGCAGGTCTATGGTCTCCCGATTGGAATGGGAGACCATAGACTGAATACGAGTGATTGAAAAGTTTTTGTATCAAGTATAACAAATTTTTTGGTTCAGCTAGTGTACTAAGAGCATTCTGTAGTCTATAAATAGGTTCAAAAAAGAGCATAATTATCGTAAAACTGTATAATGGCCTCGCAGACCACTGGTACCATTTGCGATATTGCCTGCTTAGAGATTCTGAAGGTGTACATGAGGCTTGTGAAAGAGGAAACGCAGGGTGACAGCCAGTCGAAGAGAAGCTGGAATAGTTTCTCTAAATTTTGTATCTTTCTTCATTATTAGTCATCCAACCCTCAGAAGCAAATCTTCAAAATCAGCAGATGTCAGCCGGGTAAAATTTCGAAAACCCATAGCGTCTTCCAGTCTTAATTTATTTAATAACGTATTACCGAACCTATGTCCTTCTGCGAACACTTCACGCGTCCACCAACGTTTACGTTTTCGCGTTCTTTCGCTTGCAATTAGTACTAAGCAGGTACTCTTTCCGCACAAAACAATGTCCTCCATGATGGACTCACAGAGACGAGACGAGAAATTCAAATCGTAGCGTGGACGCTAGACGAGACGAAGGACGGTGCCCATAGACGGTTCGCGCAACATGGTCTATTAGTGTGTACTAGGCTTTAGGGGACGCCGTTGCTGTCCTATCGAGCTGTTAAATCTTGATCTTCATCAGTGAGATCGATGGATAGGGAAACTTTTCAGTTGCCGAAGGAGGTGCAGTCTTCTAAACCATGGTTCCAGAACAAAGTCGATAGAATAGGTAGTTCCTTTCGAAAGCCTCACACGCCTGTGTGCTGAGACGAAACATCCAGTGGTCCAGAACAATTACCATCTCTGTTCTACGACTGTGAGCTGCCGAGACGACTACTGGCATAACTATCTATAGTAATGTGTGTGTGAATGACCTGTCTTGAAAATGTTTAACATTACTATTTTTTGTTCCCGAAACCTACAGGACTAATATCAGTACTCTAGCACGAGGGTACATGCCATGGTTGGGTTGCATTCTAGCGTATTGTTTTGGAAATTATAATAATTTTAGAACAACTATTTTAAATTAAATTAAATTTTTATTACTGTGCATGTTGAACAAGTTATATCTTATTTCAGTACTTAAGTTGATAAGTTAGGTAGCAATATGAGTTATAGTTTTCACAAAGATATTAATATAGAAATAATATTAACAGTCATCAGCCACAATTGAGTTAATTTGACTAAATAAAAAATCCACATTTATTTATTTTCAAGGCACCCATTTCATCACCCCTTTCATCGCGTTAATTCATTGTTCACATATCTGCGTTAAAATTATAACACCTCCTCTACATATTTGTCACACAGCATGCCAGATTTCTATCACAACTGAACAAGTGGCTTTTATGCCAACCAAGTGTGAACTGACAAATATACGCACCCAACACGTATGCAGGACTAAAATATGAAATGCATAGGAACGAACGCCGAAAAATAATTCAAAATCCCAAAAATTTTTTTTCATATACCTATTTTAGATGCTTTTGTTATCTGTTTTCGTTCCAGCCATTTGTTCGGTATCGACTGCTAAGGTTTTTTTTATTAATCTGTGGGTCACTATAGTTTTTGTAATTTTTTAAAATATTAATAATTTATATTTCATTTTATTATTTTTTTTATTTTGTTGACCTGTCATTATTCAAACTCATACAACAGCATACTCCAATACGAAAAGAAATAACAAATTTAGTCTAAATTTTTTGGAGCACCAAACGTAACTGTATGCAATTAATTTCGTTGTAATTAAAATGTGAAATATACTTTTCAGACAACAATGGGATGTAACACGAGAAAATTTTGAAGGAAAAAAAACTGACATTTTATCTGCATTGCTTTAGGAGGATAAAATGTGTTTTGGGGACATATTTTTATAATTTTTGATTCGTTAGTGAAAATCAGTTGAATATTTACATAATCATTTCTTCCTGTTGCAGGGTGTTTTGATTGGCGCTGCTACTAAAAAGGTTTTGTTTCTTTCCATCAAAAATGCATTCTGTTCTGTATGTGCCAGAGCCAAAAAAGACCAAACTGAAATCCCACAGCATGAATGCTTTAAGAATTATTGTGGCCCTTCAACTGGCATGGAGCAGTGCGCCATAGTTGAAGGTTTCAGACACAGTATACAGCAACATGGCGTTATGTACAAGTACTACATAGGGGATGGTGACTCCAGTACTTTTTGTAGGATACAGGAAGGAGTTTTCTATGGAAGGTAAACTGTCAAAATAGAATGTGCTAACCATGTAACACATGCCTTCAGCGAGAACCTACATAAGCTTGCTGCAAACACATCATATCCACTCCATGTACGTAGAGTTTTGTAAGACAAAATTAATGGCGTGACATGCATTGATCGTATGGTGATTAGCGTGAGGGCTGCAATAAAAGAATCAGGTACGGACTTCAGCCAAGCTTCTGTTGAACGACTGCGTAAAGACTTGCTCAACAACCCTTACCACGCCTTGGGAAGACATAACAACTGCCGTGAAGCATTCTGCAAGAAGAAAGAGGAAGAAGACAAAGTAGGAAAGGTTGAGGAAGGAGGAGTCTTGCAGCAAGTTTTTAAATTCATCGATAATGTCGTTAGGAAGGCTGATCGAGTTGCATTCAACGAAACTACAAATGAAGCTGAAAGGTAAGAGTTTTGTTCACATAATAAGACTAAAGTTATATTACTTTCTTTGTAATCGTAATATTGTATGTAATAATGTATATTGGTATTTTCAGATATATGGCTTTAGTAGCTAAATTCACTGGAGGGAAACGTGTTAACTAAACACTGCAGGGGTCTTATCACAGACGTTGCCATGGCGCTGGCCTGGCGCACACCCATGGAGCCAGTTGGCATCTCAGTCCTTGGAAGCGCATGTTAGGGAGAAGCCCAGGGAAGGTGTTCAATAACATGTGCATCTAAAGAAAGAAAAAAGAAATTGCTCGTCGCCTGCGTCTATCAGCAGAAGCAAATGCGAAAGTTTACAAAAAAAGAAACGCAGAGGTGATGCTGACCAAGAATATGGACCGGATGCTGCTCAGACTGACATTGATGAACATACACTGGAGAGAAAAAAGTTAGATATATTGGCAAGCTTGAAATCTGATGTGGAAACTTCCGAACAAAAGGAAACTCTAGAACGCGATACAGTTGGACAACACATTAACAGCAAGTGGCGCGAACATCGAATGAACCGCCTCACTGCATCTATGTTTGGTTCGGTAATGTGCAGGCGTGAGAACATCGTGTCATAATTTAGTAAAATCCTTTTTGTACAGAAAAGATCTTCACACACCTGCAATTCAGTATGGGAGGTTAAACGAATCGGTAGCAATTAACCTTTACGAGCAACAGCAAAGTGCCGAGGTTCAGAAATGTGGTCTGTTCGTGGAAAGTGAGCATCCATACCTCGGTGCCAGTCCAGACGGGCTTGTAGGAACGGATAAGTTGCTGGAAGTTAAATGTTTGTATTCACTCAAAGATAAGGTTTTGGAAGAAGCTGTGACTTTGAAGGGGAAAAAATTGTGCATTGAGAATGTAAATGGGCAGCTGCAAATGCGACGAAATAATAGCTATTATTTCCAAATTCAAGGTCAATTGAATATTTGTGATATGGAGTATTGTGACTTTGTTGTATACGCGGGAGGAAAAATTATAGTGGAATGTATTGTCAGGGACAAGCTTCTTTGGCAAGAAAAAATGCTGCCAAAATTATCTGTTTTACATGGACTGCATTCTGCCGGAAATCGCTGACTCCCGTATTCCTCGCGGTTTGCCGGTTCGTGAACCATTGTACATAACTGAAGCACAAACGCGACACTAAAAAGAAAATCAATTCAAAATAAGGAAACTGTACGGTTCCTACCAATGTCGTTTATATTCTAACATGTTTTAAATTTAAGTTTACGTTAACAAATCTGTCAAACTTGTAGACATTTCAGCGGTTTCACTTTCACAAAACTAAAACGTAAATATAATGCATAATTTTTGCATAGTTTACTGCCAAAATTACATGATTTACAATTTTGGGTAGTACAAATAAGGAGAATGAAACTGATTACTGAACTGAAGCTTATAAGGTATAAAGGAAATGCTACTGGCCTATATGGTTTAAATTTCTTTCAGAACCAGATATTTTATTTAACATGGCTGTCAAAAACCTCAAAAATTAAATAATTTTGAAAGACATGTAAAAATAATATTTTTTTCGTCTACATTAAAATCGTATATTTAAGTAACCAGTTCCAATTGCTTTTAAAATTAAAGACGTTTCAGTTCTGTAATCTTTATATATTTTTCATTTTTAATGCTCAAAATAGTTGAAAAAGTTATTTTGAAAGGTAACTGTAAAAATATGCCCAATATTTTATCTAGATTTCGTAGAAATACAGGCTTTAGTCGCCTATACCATGGTGCCACTTCCGAATTTTTTTTACATACTTTTCGTGGTCTGTAGACCCCAAAACCATCGTACACTAAAAAAAATTATATACTAGGTATCTTTTTAATAGAAACGTTAATTAATTAATTTTGCACAAATCACTACCAAGCAAATACATAAAATATAGTAATGGAAAATCTCGGTCCAGTTCTTTAATGGGCAACATCCAAACAAAGGTGCAGAAATGGGGAAGGCGTTAAAAAGAAAAATCGCTATAACTCCTACAATACGACGAATATCAAATATGTTTGTACGTACGTATTACCTATAACTTGTAGGAGTTATACCAAAAACATTTGTCTAAATAACAATTTTGATACGACCAGCCATTACTAAAAGGAGTGGAAAAAACCAAGGTTGGAGGACAAAATAATTAATATGTCCCTTAGTACGTACACTATCAAATCCGATCAATTTGTTTGTAAGCCCTATACAAATATTATCTCAAATTTTGTCTGAAATAATTTCTGATACAACCAACCAATTGCAAAGGGTGGCTAGAGGGGTTAAAATACAAAAAAGGAATTTATAACTTCGTTAGTAGGCACTACATCAGATCTGTTCAAATTGTTTGTAAATCTTATCATTTTTATCTAAAACTTTTGTCTGAAGCAAGAAGTTGAAAAAACCTGGGGTTGAAATAAGAAAGCAAATAAAACTTTCCTACCGTGTACATCATCGCATCCTTACTTATTTTTGATTAACTTTCTATATATTGTCTAAAACTTTTGTTAAAAACAATTTTTATGTTACCAACCATTATTACAAAGGAGTGTAAATAACAAGGATTAAAAGTAATATATACAATTAAATTTTAACAGAATTAAGGCCTACTATCAAATCGGTAATAACTTATTGAATATATCCTAAACTTTATCTAAAACTTAACCATTTTTGATTAAATGAATTATTACCGTAAAAAAATAGGTTTGAAATAAAATAAATAAATTCTAAACTACTTTAGCATCAAATTTATCAGTATTTATTTTAAACCATATTAATATTATGTTAAACCTTGGTACCAATCAACATTTTATAGGACCACGTTATTGGTGTAATGGATAAAAAGGGTTCGAAGGTAAAAAAATATGTAATACCTACTTTAGTTGACAAGATATAAAAGTTGTTCTTAGCTATTCAATACTGAATACAATACTGGATTCAGTTAAAAACATTCATAATATTTCCGCTGCATGGACAATGAGAACATATATGTAATCGATAATTTTGTGATATTGGAGAACATAAAGATGTTACGTACATTAAGTTCCAAAAAGTTTCCAGAAGTTTATAGACATTTTAAAAATATTTCTAAAAGAAGTAGGTACTTGGAAATATACCTACGCCTATAGGCTGTGCCGAAAGGTATTTTTTTTTTTTTTGTAATTTTTCACTCTGTGAAGATAAAAATACTACAAATCCTCACGTTGATAACATTTAACGTAAATCTATATTTATGGCCTGAAAAAGGACATATCCCTTAAAAGTGCTTCGCTGCTTTTTAAATGATTGCTTGTGTAGGTAATAGATATTTCGGATATGCTATAATTGATATATTTAGGCCAAACAAATGATTACATTGATTTTGTGAATAGTGTAGTGAAATGTTTTTCTAAGCATCTGCCATGTAATTCTGTATGTTGTCATGTTTTTTGCAATAACAAGTTTTATTGGTAGGCAATACAAGATATGTATCTCATCAAAAATTATTATGAAGCTCAAATAATCACTATACCTACATTGCTACATGCTACATGCTACATGCTAAATAATGTGATAATATTATTTAAGTATTTCTACTATCGGTATTTGTTTTCTCTGTTAGGCATTTTCCATTTTTTGTGAGTTAATATGTTTTTGTTATTATTAGTTTTATTAGTAGCCAATAAAAAATGTAAGTAGTATGGGAAAGGGGCTCCGGGCCCAGGCTTCAGGCTCTGGAGCCGGGAGCCGGTCCGCCATCTTGGATTGTGACGTCACGGCGGCCATCTTGGATGGTTGTGACCTTGACCTTTGACCTTGACCCTGGCAGCCATCTTGGATGAGCGAAACGGAACACAGCGTAACGTGACAAGTAGATCACGGCGGCCATCTTGGATCCGCCATCTTTAAATCGAGCGCCCCACTCATTATGATGAAATTTTCATCTCTGTCGTCATATTGATTTTTTTATGTTCTGCTGGAGGCCGCCATATTGGATACCATCGACTTTGTTTCAGCTGTTTGTTCCTAGATAGCGCCAGCGTCGCTCTTGACTTTTTTCTGTTCCACTGGAGGCCGCCATCTTGGATACCGTCGACTTTGTTTCTGTTGTTTGTTCCTAGATAGCACCAGCCGCGCTCATGTTGTTTATCTATTCCGCTGCAGGCCGCCATCTTGGATACCGTCGAATTTGTTTCTGTCGTTTATTCCTAGAGAGCGCCAGCGTCGCTCTGTCTCATCACATAAGGTCGATGTTCCATTACCTACCATAGCTATTATGAACCTTATCAACATTTTAAATTTAATTTTTTATGAAAAATATATTGGAAACGCTGTAATTCGAACCATCGCAGCTCTGATCTCTAGGTTGGAAAACATACGCCTTTAACCTCTCGGCCATCGAGACATTTACCAGACTGAAAATCAAATAAGGTATATATAAAAATAACATGCATATTTGGACTTGTAATTTTTTTGATTTAAAGTAATAATAGCACCACCTGTTCGAGACAGAACCAACATCTTGTATTAAGATGTAACTGTTGCAATTATCGTTATGGTCGCCATCTTGAAAATCCGTAATTTTTATGCTAGAGATGCGGGAAAAAGTTCAAAATTCATTAAATAAATTTACAATAAATATAATGATTGATTATATCGATTCCCGTCCTTGGTTTGAAACCGGTGAGGGCAAAAAATAAAAATAAAAACATCAGATCCTTCCTCCACAGAAGCCACCTACAGACTGATCTACCGTCACCAATACCATGGTTCATATATCGTCAGCTGATATGAAGTCATGTCCGCCATCTTGTCTTCATATGCTGGAGACCACCATCTTGTTTTCGTCTGCTAGAGTGTGCTGATACCATGTTAGTATAATTATCTGGTCACCACACCTTTGACCTAGACCTTAAAAATTTGACCTTGACCTTGAACTTTGACCTTGACCTTGAAATTTGACCTTGACCTTGAACTTTGACATTGACCTTGAAATTTGACTTTGACCTTGAAATTTGACTTTGACCTTGAACTTTGATCTTGACCTTGAACTTTGACCTTGACCTTGAACTTTGACCTTGACCTTGAACTTTGACCTTGAACTTAAAATTTGACCTTGACCTTGAAATTTGACCTTGACATTGAAATTTAACCTTGACCTTGTCGAACATCATGGATCCGACATTTTATGTTCTGTACATGCTACCAGGAGCTACCACCTGCTGGAGTACACCATCTTGTGTGTGTACTTATATTATAGAGTACATTTCCATCTGGATATTTTTATTCTAACCCGCTACAGTGCAGTAATCATTTATTACCGAGGAGCCCCCCGCAATCTTGAAATTCAGCCACCATCTTGAAATCATGTAATAATGTAGCTAGAAAAGCGGTTAATTATCCAAAATTCATTAAAAAAATTACTCATTAACTTACATATCGATTCGATCCGCTCCAGTCCTTGGTCCGATACCTTGAACATTGACCTTGACCTTGAAATTTGACCTTGACCTTTAAATTTGCCCTTGACCTTGAAATTTGACCTTGAACTTGAAATTTGAGCTTGACTTTGTCGACCATCATGGATCCGACATTTTATGTTCAGTACATGCTACAAGGAGCTACCACCTGCGAGAGTACACCATCTTGTGTGTGTACTCGTATTATAGAGTACATTTCCATCTGGATAATTTTATTCTAACCCGCTACAGTGCAGTAATCATTTATTACCGAGGAGCCCCCCGCAATCTTGAAATTCAGCCACCATCTTGAAATCATGTAATAATGTAGCTAGAAAAGCGGGAAAAAATCCAAAATTCATCAAACAAATCACTCATTAACTTACATATCGATTTGATCCGCTCCAGTCCTTGGTCCGATACTCGATCGATGCAATAATGTTTAATTTTATGAAAAAATAATAATTTTAATAAACCACATTCGACATTCTTAAAGAGACTTTAAATCCTCTACTACCATCATCCTATCAGACATCAAGACCACCATATTGGAAATTCGTAATTGTAATGCTAGAGATTCGGGAAAAAGTTCAAAATTCATTAAATAAAATTGTAATCTATATACTGATTGATTAGATCGACTAAGGTCCTTGGTTTGATTCCTGGCCGATACAAATAAAATTTAATTTAAAAAAAGTACCAGAAAAGTGTAAGGTTCGAGAAATAAAACACCACAAAGTCTTTTACAAACATAATATTTATTACACATTTTCTATCCTACTACAGAATCACTTGCGAAAGCCAGCAATCTTATAAACATTTAGCCCTGCATAAACGTGCAACGACTACTTCATAGCTCCAACAGCTCCAAATAGCTCCAACATCTCCAAATGGCTCCAAATGCTCCAAACGGCCTCCAAATGGCTCCAACGGCTCCAACAGCCTCCAAATGCTTAACACAGCTACAAATGGCTCCAAATGCTCCAAACGGCCTCCAAATGCTTGACAGCTCCAAATGTCTCCAGCAGCTCCAAATGCTCCAAATGGCTCCAACAGCTCCAAATGCTTCAAATGGCTCCAAAAGGCTCCAAAAGCTTCAAAAGGCTTCAAATGCTCCAACAGCTCCAAATGGCTCCAACAGCTCCAACAGCTCAAAAAAAAGGCTCCAAATGCTCCAACAGCCTGCAAATGCTACAACAGCCTCCAAATGCTTAAGACAGCTCCAAATGCTCCAAATAGCTCCAACACTTCCAAAAGGCTCCAAATGCTTCAAAAGGCTCCAATTGCTCCAACAGCTCCATCTTCAATTGGTTCCAACTGATTCCAATTACTTTTCTTATAGAACTTGGCATGAATACTAGCATGTCTTTATTAGTATACATTTTGACTGGCAGTGGTAACGTATTTTGCACCTTTAAGTTATAAGTTTTATTTAGAAATCAGATTTCGATAAATGGTAGATACCATTTGGAAAGAAAAAATAAATTTATTTATCTTCAAGTTTATACACATACATTTAATTTAAGCCATTATTGTATGTAGCCAGCTTCCCTCAGTTCTTTGAGTATGAAGGATTTTTCTTTAATGTTCGAATAGTTTCCTGCACTAAGCGATCCATGCAGTAGTCGTAGCCTATCAACCAATATGTTAGCATCTTCCCATGAGGTATAATCAATCTCTTCTGCTGCGTTCATCATCCTTGCATGTTTATAATAAATATTATTATCTCTGGTGTCTATCGTTTTAACACCAACCACAAGGGCACTTTCGTCATCGTGCCAGTGATTATCACAAGCTTGATCAGGATAATTTATTTTATTACGACGTTTCCATCGTTTTGGTCTCAAACCACCATCACAGTCTTCGCTCTTGCATGCTTTTGGTGCTTCAGCACAGTACTCAATCATGTCAGCCTTAGATGTGTCAGCACAGTCTTCGTTCATGCCAGCTTCTGATGTGTCACCAAAGTCTTCAATCATGTCAGCATCACAAACTTGATCAGGATAATTTATTTTATTACGTCGTTTCCATCGTTTTGGTCTCAGACCGCCATCACAGTCTTCGATCTTGCCTGCTTTAGGTGCTTCAGTACAGTACTCAATCATGTCAGCCTCAGATGTGTCACCACAATCTTCAATCATGCCAGCTTCAGATGATTCATTAAAGTCTTAGACCTTGTAAGCTTCAGGTGGTTATTCATCTTTCACATTTTCATGGAGACGACTAGATATTGGAGTAAATATATATTTCATTTCTAATGTGGTTACAACTTCCTTCGTTAGTTAAAAATTTTAAATTATTATCTTGATCTAGATCAGTAATTTTAGCATTAGCTTTTTCGCCTTCGTTCCTCTTCCGTGATGTTGTAGCCCAGTCTTCGTTATCTTTATTCATCTTAATTGTACAGGTCTTGTAATGTCTATCCAAGTAATATCTTCTACCAAAGGATTTCTGACACTGACTGCAATTAAATGGTTTTTGACAAGGACCCATATTACACTCGCTTCTCTCATGTCGTTTAGCATTCTTTCTCAAGGTAAACACCTTGCTACAGTATCTACAGTGATGACGTTTTGATACAGCAACTAATCCCGAATCAGGATTCATATTAGTTACTGAGACTAATGCCAGACGCAAACTAAGAGTTTTAAACAGTGTTGCCAGATTGCAACATTCCAAAAGTCGTACCGAAGACTAGAAATAGTCGTACATTGGAGCAAATAGTCGTACATACTATAATTTTTAAAATAAAACGTTAATGAGTACCAACTTTTATTTTATCCGGCGATTTTTTTGCTATTCATTTTGGTAGTATTTTATTGGCATGACACAATCGTGAAGGAAAAAAATTACATGGAAACAATTACACTAAGGAAAAAAACTACACCAAAATTAACACATGTTAAGTTAAAAAAAAAAAAAACAATTTTCTTAACAACTCAGTCATCCTTTTCGAAGAGAATATCCACAATATCGTTTTCTGGTGCACTGGATGCATACAAGTTTGCTGATGTCATGCGCGATAACATTTCAGCTGTAGGGCGAAACAATGCACAGGTACCACTTTCCTTCACACACTCGGAAGCAAGCAAAGCTCCGTTCACTGTTTTTGGAAGGAGGCGATTTCGTACTTTGGTTTTCACTAGATTTACCTGTAAAGTAAATACACATGCTATATTTTTCTAACAATATTGCAGTTAACAAAAACTCAAATTTTAAAATAAGAACAGTAGGTAACAAAATAGTTATTTATGATGCATATATTTTCATACCTGACTGAAGACTCTTTCACAGTCTGCATTAGAGTGCGGGAGACTAAGCACATGAAGTGCAAATGTAGCCAATTCTTTGAAATGAGCTTCTTGTGTGTCACAGCTTGGTTTCAGAAGCATATTCCAGAAAATGTCAGGACTGTTTACATCATCAATATCTTCTGGAAGCCTTGCCCTTGAAAATGGAAGCTCCCTCCACTGATCATCAAGACGCTGTAAAATTGCATCATCATCACAAGAAACAATTCTTGGGACTACTTTTACTAGTGGAAGAAGGGAAGGGCAGTTAACCCTGAATACTGGTGAAAGAGCTGCTTTAGGTTGCAGGTAGCTAAGTTTCGACAGAACCGGATCATTCATATTATATCTTTTTCTTATTTCTTGCGCAGCAACCTGAAAAATTATGACAAACATTTATCATTATTTCAGTTACAAAAATTAAAATTAAATAACAATGAGGCTTGCAAGTGATTCAACTCACCGTGAGGAAAGTTCTACACCTGTGAAAGAAATGACAGCGAATATCGGGCTTGGAAGTGATTTCTGGTTTATCAATGTGCTGCAGGACTTTAACTCCTAAATACATCTCAGTGTCTGGAAGATGATACTTCTCCAGGGCAGGATCGACTTCCTCGAGTGGTGTTTTCATGACATAGTCCCTTTTCATGAAACTAAGGAGAATGTCAGTATAGAGATCTCTTAATTGGGTATGTAGTTCTGTAATAACAACATTCTTCGTCTGGAAAAATTCGTTGAATTTTGTGAATTTCGGAAGAACCCATGAAAGGAACATGAAATACAGTTTCAAAAAAGGATCGTGAAGTGCATTGAAGATGTTTTCTGCACTTAAGAGTCTCTGTGACAACCAACAGTCTGTAAAATACAATTTCAAAGCATCCCACTGCTCCAAAATGCGTTGAACAACTGCCACCAAAGACAACCACCTGGTCTGCGAGGGATGAAGCATTTTCAAAGGTTCCATGTCAAGAAATGTTTGAAACTCTTTCAGCTCACTCTGTCGTTTAGCACTGCTCTTCAAGAAGTTGTATATTTCACGAGCCATATCTTCACAAGACCGAGGAAGCACTTTACATGCTTCACTAGCACACAGATGTGCCGAATGACAAATGCACTTAACCACCACGATCCCAGGACAAGCTTCTTTGAGACGAGATGATACTGAATTATGTTCACCCATCATCACATTACATCCATCTGCTCCAAATCCGATCACATTTTCCAACGGAATTCCAAACTCTGTGATTGAAGCAACCAAGCCACGAAACAGGTTTTCTGCACTGGCGCACACAACTTTATTTGAAGAGTCAAAAATTTCTCTTAGTTCCCAGAATTTGCTCTCTATCCTTCCAGACTGGAAATCATGGTACCTTACCACTATGCATGACATTTTTATTGTCCCTATGTCTGTTGATTCATCTGTAAGGATGCTGAATTTGGTGTTCTTTAATTTATTCGCCAACTTCTCCTTATGATCGGCAGCTATTACATTATTTACAATACTGCATGTTTTTGTTCGTTTAAGAGTCAATTTCTGTGCAATTTTATGGTCAGAAAAGACATCTTTTATGACAGCTGTGAGATGGTCTGCAACAGAAAAAGCAACATTGTGCTCCGCAATGAATGCCGAAAGTTTTATTTCAGCAGATGCAACTTCTTTGTCTAAATCAACTTTAGGTGCTGCAATAAATCTAGAAATCGATGTTTGTCTAACAGTAGCAGACATTCTAAGTGCTGTATGTTTCCCACCGGTTGCATGCCGCTTTAAGTTACTTATTTCGGTAACAAGTGTTATCCCACAAAATTTACACTTAGCCTTGTATTCGTCTCCATGTACAGGTAACAGCCACTCTTTAAATTCTGTTTCAGACAACCACTCTTTTCTAAATTTTTGAGCCCTGTGTTTACCTGCACTTTGCTGAATACACACCTTTTTTGGTGGCGAACTTAGCCCATCTTCTGCGTCACTCATATTTACCAAACAATGTAAACAACTGTTAAATTCTTAAATTGTTCGTACTGTTCCAAAGATGATAGGTACTTACAGAATATCACACATATTTTAATAATGTATCCAATATGATATTGATTTATGTGCATTCTGTTGTCATTCCTCTCAACTATTATAATGAAGCTATCGATTGTTTCTTGAATTGGATTAACATTCAGATCGATTTCATTACAATTTTCGATTCTGGCTTCTTTAGAACTGCATATATTGTGTTTATGAGACCAAAATATTTAACCATAACATCTTAACCACCAAAATTTCAAAATAGTCGTACAAATAGGTGTACGACCCTATGTTCAGACGTACGTCGTACCGAATTACGAAATAGTCGTACATGTACGACTATAGTCGTACGTCTGGCAACCCTGGTTTTAAATTAGATATATTACTTAAATAGAATTTTTTAATTATTTCATCAGCGAGAATTAATTTATCTCATTCAAAGGTACTTGTTGCAAGTAGTTCTGCTTTTCAACAGCAGATGTCGCCACATGTTACTTGCAGGTAAATAATAGTATTTAGTTCTTTTATGCGGGATGCGGGATGCTCACTAACGATCGCAAAAGAAGGATGGCTTCGCTAGACTCTAAGGAGAAGGAAGTTCGTCCTTCCTGTTAGTGCTTCTTAGATTTCTCAAAGATTATTATTATTTGACTGAGTAATGATATTTTTTTTTAATTTCCACCTGATAAAAATATTACAAGTGTTGATTAAGTAGCAGAAATTCACTAATTACATGTAACCTTGAAAAAAAAATGACATGCCTCATTAAGTAAAAACATCCTTCATGCAGAGATCAATTTCTCATCTGTAACCAGAAGCACTCGGAGAAAACCATCAGATGTCTAGTCAGGAATAATCAGAAGCACCCAGAGAAAACCATCAAAATATTGTCAAGAATAATCAGGAGCACACGGAGAAAACCACCATAATATTGTCAAGAATAAACGGGAGCACACGGAAAAAACCACCATAATATTGACAAGAATAATCGGAAGCACACGGAGAAAACCGCCACAAGTTGTCATAAAATTACAAAAAAAAAAATATAATAAAAAATAAAAAATAAAAATTCAAAAACTGATTCTGCTAGCTTGTGAACTTCTCTTTGATGTGCAAAGTTAGAGTTCGAGTACAAGCCAGATTCAGTTTTTGAATTTTTTTCGTTTTTATTTTTAATTTTTTATTAATTTTTTTTTTTTTTGTAATTTTATGAAAACTTGTGGCGGTTTTCTCCGTGTGCTTCCGATTATTCTTGTCAATATTATGGTGGTTTTCTCCGTGTGCTCCCGTTTATTCTTGACAATATTATGGTAGATTTCTCCGTGTGCTCCTGATTATTCATGTCAAAATTATGGTAGTTTTCTCCGGGTGCTCCTAATTATTCTTGTAAATATTATGGTGGTTTACTTCGTGTGCTCCTGATTATTATTGTCAATATTTTGATCTTTTTCTCCGTGTGCTTCCGATTATTCTTGACAATATTATGGTGGTTTTCTCCGTGTGCTCCTGATTATTCTTGACAATATTTTGATGGTTTTCTCTGGGTGCTTCTGATTATTCCTGACTAGACATCTGATGGTTTTCTCCGAGTGCTTCTGGTTACAGATGAGAAATTGATCTCTGCATGAAGGATGTTTTTACTTAATGAGGCATCTCATTTTTTTTTCAAGGTTACATGTAATTAGTGAATTTCTGCTACTTAATCAACACTTGTAATATTTTTATCAGGTGGAAATAAAAAAAAAATATCATAACTCAGTCAAATAATAATAATCTCTGAGAAATCTAAGAAGCACTAACAGGAAGGACGAACTTCCTTCTCCTTGGAGTCTAGCGAAGCCATCCTTCTTTTGCGATCGTTAGTGAGCATCCCGCATCCCGCATAAAAGAACTAAATACTATTATTTACCTGCAAGTAACATGTGGCGACATCTGCTGTTGAAAAGCAGAACTACTTGCAACAAGTACCTTTGAATGAGATAAATTAATTCTCGCTGATGAAATAATTAAAAAATTCTATTTAAGTAATATATCTAATTTAAAACTCTTAGTTTGCGTCTGGCATTAGTCTCAGTAACTAATATGAATCCTGATTCGGGATTAGTTGCTGTATCAAAACGTCATCACTGTAGATACTGTAGCAAGGTGTTTACCTTGAGAAAGAATGCTAAACGACATGAGAGAAGCGAGTGTAATTTGGGTCCTTGTCAAAACCCATTTAATTGCAGTCAGTGTCAGAAATCCTTTGGTAGAAGATATTACTTGGATAGACTTTACAAGACCTGTACAATTAAGATGAATAAAGATAACGAAGACTGGGCTACAACATCACGGAAGAGGAACGAAGGCGAAAAAGCTAATGTTAAAATTACTGATCTAGATCAAGATAATAATTTAAAATTTTTAACTAACGAAGGAAGTTGTAACCACATTAGAAATGAAATATATATTTACTCCAATATCTAGTCGTCTCCATGAAAATGTGAAAGATGGATAACCACCTGAAGCTTACAAGGTCTAAGACTTTAATGAATCATCTGAAGCTGGCATGATTGAAGATTGTGGTGACACATCTGAGGCTGACATGATTGAGTACTGTACTGAAGCACCTAAAGCAGGCAAGATCGAAGACTGTGATGGCAGTCTGAGACCAAAACGATGGAAACGACGTAATAAAATAAATTATCCTGATCAAGTTTGTGATGCTGACATGATTGAAGACTTTGGTGATACATCAGAAGCTGGCATGAACGAATACTGTGCTGACACATCTAAGGCTGACATGATTGAGTACTGTGCTGAAGCACCAAAAGCATGCAAGAGCGAAGACTGTGATGGTGGTTTGAGACCAAAACGATGGAAACGTCGTAATAAAATAAATTATCCTGATCAAGCTTGTGATAATCACTGGCACGATGACGAAAGTGCCCTTGTGGTTGGTGTTAAAACGATAGACACCAGAGATAATAATATTTATTATAAACATGCAAGGATGATGAACGCAGCAGAAGAGATTGATTATACCTCATGGGAAGATGCTAACATATTGGTTGATAGGCTACGACTACTGCATGGATCGCTTTATGCAGGAAACTATTCGAACATTAAAGAAATATCCTTCATACTCAAAGAACTGAGGGAAGCTGGCTACATACAATAATGGCTTAAATTAAATGTATGTGTTTAACTTGAAGATAAATTAATATATATTTTCTTTCCAAATGGTATCTACCATTTATCGAAATCTGATTTCTAAATAAAACTTATAACTTAAAGGTGCAAAATACATTACCACTGCCAGTCAAAATGTATACTAATAAAGACATGCTAGTTTTCATGCCAAGTTCGATAAGAAAAGTAATTGGAATCAGTTGGAACCAATTGAAGATGGAGCTGTTGGAGCAATTGGAGCCTTTTGATGCATTTGGAGCCTTTTGGAGCTGTTGGAGCCATTTGGAGCATTTGGAGCGTTTGGAGCATTTGGAGGCTGTTGTAGCATTTGGAGCCTTTTGGAGCATTTGGAGCTGTTGGAGCTATTTGGTGCATTTGGAGCTGTCTTAAGCATTTGGAGGCTGTTGGAGCATTTGCAGGCTGTTGGAGCATTTGGAGCCTTTTTTTGGAGCTGTTGGAGCTGTTGGAGCCATTTGGAGCTGTTGGAGCATTTGAAGCCTTTTGAAGCATTTGGAGCCTTTTGGAGCCATTTGGAGCATTTGGAGCTGTTGGAGCCATTTGGAGCATTTGGAGCTGTCTTAAGCATTTGGAGGTTGTTGGAGCATTTGGAGGCTGTTGGAGCATTTGGAGCCTTTTTTTAGCTGTTGGAGCTGTTGGAGCCATTTGGAGCCTTTTGAAGTATTTGGAGTCTTTTGGAGTCATTTGGAGCATTTGGAGCTGCTGGAGACATTTGGAGCTGTCAAGCATTTGGAGGCCGTTTGGAGCATTTGGAGCCATTTGGAGCTGTGTTAATCATTTGGAGGATGTTGGAGCTGTCGGAGCCATTTGGAGGCCGTTTGGAGCTGTTGGAGCCATTTGGAGCATTTGGAGCTGTCTTAAGCATTTGGAGGTTGTTGGAGCATTTGGAGGCTGTTGGAGCATTTGGAGCCTTTTTTTAGCTGTTGGAGCTGTTGGAGCTGTTGGAGCCATTTGGAGCCTTTTGAAGCATTTGGAGTCTTTTGGAGTCATTTGGAGCATTTGGAGCTGCTGGAGACATTTGGAGCTGTCAAGCATTTGGAGGCTGTTGGAGCTGTTGGAGCCATTTGGAGGCCGTTTGGAGCATTTGGAGCCATTTGGAGCTGTTGGAGCTAAGAAGCAGTCGTTGCACGTTTGTGCAGGGCTAAATGTTTATAAGATTGCTGGCTTTCGCAAGTGATTCTGTAGTAGGATAGAAATTGTGTAATAAATATTATGTTTGTAAAAGACTTTGTAGTGTTTTATTTCTCGAACCTTACACTTTTCTGGTACTTTTTTAAAATTAAAGTTTTTTTGTATCGGCCAGGGATCGAACCAAGGACCTTTGTCGATCTAATCAATCAGTATATAGATTACGAATTTATTTAATGAATTTTGAACTTTTTCCCGAATCTCTAGCATTACAATTACGAATTTCCAATATGGTGGTCTTGATGTCTGATAGGATGATGGTAGTAGAGGATTTAAAGTCTCTTTAAGAATGTCGATCGTGGTTTATTGAAATTATTATTTTTTCATAAAATTAAACATTATTGCATCGATCGAGTATCGGACCAAGGACTGGAGTGGATCGAATCGATATGTAAGTTAATGAGTGATTTTTTTGATGAATTTTGGAATTTTTCCCGCCTTTCTAGCTACATTATTACATACATGATTTCAAGATGGTGGCTGAATTTCAAGATTGCGGGGGGCTCCTCGGTAATAAATGATTACTGCACTGTAGCGGGTTAGAATAAAATCATCCAGATGGAAATGTACTCTATATTACGAGTACACACACAAGATGGTGTACTCCAGCAGGTGGTAGCTCCTGGTAGCATGTACTGAACATAAAAAGTCGGATCCATGATGGTCGACAAGGTCAAGGTCATTTTCAAGGTCAAGGTCAAATTTCAAGGTCAAAGTCAAATTTCTAGGTCAATGTCAAATTTCAAGGTCAAGGTCAAATTTCGAGGTCAATTTCAAGGTCAAATTTCCAAGTAAAGGTCAAATTTCAAGGTCAAGGTCAAAGTTCAAGGTCAAGGTCAAATTTAAAGGTCAAGGTCAAATTTAAAGGTCAAGGTCAAATTTCAAGGTCAAGGTCAAAGGTGTGGTGACCAGATAATTATACTAACATGGTATCAGCACACTCTAGCAGACGAAAACAAGATGGTGATCTCCAGCGTATGAAGACAAGATGGCGGACATGATGTCATATCAGCTGACGATATATGAACCTTGGTATTGGTGACGGTAGATCAGTCTGTAGGTGGCTTCTGTGGAGGAAGTATCTGATGTTTTTATTTTTATTTTTTGCCCTCACCGGTTTCGAACCAAGGACGGGAATCGATATAATCAATCATTATATTTATTGTAAATTTATTTAATGAATTTTGAACTTTTTCCCGCATCTCTAGCATAAAAATTACGGATTTTCAAGATGGCGACCATAACGATAATTGCAACAGTTACATCTTAATACAAGATGGTGGTTCTGTCTCGAACAGGTGGTGCTATTATTACTTTAAATAAAACAAATTTCAAGTCCAAATATACATGTTATTTTTATATATACCTTATTTAATTTTCAGTCTGGTAAATGTCTCTTTGGCCGAGCGGGGCGTATGTCCCGTTCCAGGTCATGATTTTAGATTTATATTAATCACTGATAAACTTTTAGACATTTTCAATCGTTTAACTTTCACGAAATGAAAAATATATATAGTTGCATACTTTTTGCATAATTAGCTGCCAAAGTTACATTTTTAACCTTTTTGGGTTGTACAAATAAGAAGAATTTAATTTATTGCAGAACTGAAACTTTTTAGGATTAACTGCTATGCCACTGGCTACTTCAAGAAATGGTTTGCATTTCTTTCAGAAAATATTAATTAATTTTACCTGACATTTCAAAATTCTCAAAATTTGTATGATCTTGACAGCCAAGTAACATGAAATGAGTTTTTGTGATAGAAATGCAAACCATTTCTTGAAGTAGCCAGTGGCATTGCAGTTAATCCTAAAAAGTTTCAGTTCTGCAATAAATTAAATTCTCGTTATTTGTACAATCCAAAAAGGTTAAAAATGTAACTTTGGCAGCTAATCATGCAAAAAGTATGCAACTATATATATTTTTCATTTCGTGAAAGTTAAACGATTGAAAATGTCTAAAAGTTGATCAGTGATTAATATAAATCTAAAATCATGACCTGGAAAGGGTCATACACCCTTAAAGGCGTATGTTTTCCAACCTAGAGATCAGAGCTTCGATGGTTCGAATCACAGCGTTTCCACTATATTTTTCATAAAAAATTAAATTTTAAATGTTGATAAGGTTCATAATAGCTATGGTAGGTAATGGAACATCGTCCTTATGTGATGAGACAGAGCGACGCAGGCGCTATCTAGGAACAAACAACAGAAACAAAGTCGACGGTATCCAAGATGGCGGCCTCCAGTGGAACATAAAAAAGTCAAGAGCGACGCTGGCGCTATCTAGGAACAAACAGCTGAAACAAAGTCGACGGTATCCAATATGGCGGCCTCCAGCAGAACATAAAAAAATCAATATGACGACAGAGACGAAAATTTCATCATAATGAGTGGGGCGCTCAATTTAAAGATGGCGGATCCAAGATGGCCGCCGTGATCTACTTGTCCCGTTACACTGTGTCCCGTTACGCTCATCCAAGATGGCCGCCAGGGTCAGGGTCAAGGTCAAAGGTCAAGGTCACAACCATCCAAGATGGCCGCCGTGACGTCACAATCCAAGATGGCGGACCGGCTCCCGGCTCCACAGCCTGAAGCCTGGGCCCGGAGCCCCTTTCCTATACTACTGATGTCTGGTTGAGAACTGTTCTTATTCACGGCAATACGATTTCTTTTATAACTGTTCGGTGTTACGAACTTTATGCCCATCGCTTCAAGTGCAGACGTAATGTAATTTCTTCGTCTTGAAAATTCACCAGTCGTTCTCGCTGGTCAACGATTCTGACGACGACTTCGTGTGCGCTTTTCACGACGACTGGAACGTAAATGTTACTTTGCGGTACTTCAACCAGTTTATATCCTGGCGGGACCATCGGCGAAAACTCGTGCAGCATGTTGCTTAGTCTTCCGTTGAGATACGTTCCACTTGCCAAATTACAGTTTATTCTTATGACATTCACAGGCAAAATGTTTACTGCGCGTGTAGATTCGTTCGTTCTTCCCGTATCATACACCTTTGATTCGAATCCGAGCATCGTACCTATGGTCCCAGGTTTCGTAAAGTCGACATTTTCACTACATGTTAGAATGCTTTTTTGAGTGTTTGGATTGCCACGCAGTTGAAAGTCTACATCCTGTGGTAACATATCCCTGATGTAATTTGCAATGTCGTCAATTTCGTAAGAGCCAACAGGTAACTGTATTTCATGAGCGGTCCCATCGCTTTTCAGGAAGCAGATCTTGCAATTTTCTTCGTCGATATTCGGTATGGCATTATACGTTTGAAAATCTACGAGTCCGATACACAATTCTCCGTCTAAATCCAGAGGCGGGAAATGAACCGCCCGCAGCTCAGATGCGTGACCTGTCAAGGTAAGTGTTATCGACATGACTAATAAATTATCATCACTGCACAACCTTTAAGTAGCAATTTTTATCTGTCAGCTAATTTTCGTTTGTTAAAAAGCGAAGACACAAGTGTCCGCAGTTTGTTTGATTAGGCTTCTGTTCGGTTTCGTAATTGTAAAACAATGTAGTGGTTCGACCCAGGTACCGTCGCAGTTCGGGCGGAGGTCTCAAATTACCGAAACTGTCGTAGTAAGTAGCTTTTTTTCCCGTTTTTACATAGGCCACCCAGTGCGTGCCGCGACCCGCCGACGTGTCTAAATTAATTATAGCGCGCTCACGTGTTTTTGGCTTGCTGGGCAAAGTGTCTCGCATAAACACGCCTCGGAAATTTGGTATTTTCAGTTTTCGAGCGTACCTGATCAAATCTATATTGGTGAGCGGATGTTTCGGCAAAGAACTTAGGATTTTTTCATTCGTTTCTTTCTCATGCCTCGACCTGATTTGTGAGGTCGTAAGTACAGTCCTGCGCCGTTTTTTTTATCGATGGCAATGGCTTCCATGCTTGCATTATGTCGCTGTGCTTCTTTTAACTGCTTGCGCTCATTCTTCGAAGTGTTGACTGCCCGCACTATACCGCTCGTTGCACCGATGAGGCCGCCGAGAGCACCCAATGCAGGCAAAAGCAAAGGAAGAAATCCTCCTATAATCTTCTTGTCGAGAGTCCGTAATTTTTGCTTGGCTTTTTGCACGCCTGCACCAGTCTTGCGTTTGGTCTTGCGTGAGTTAGTTTTTGACTTGATGGAGCTGGCTCGACGAGCACCCAGTCCTAATTTGGTCTTTGCCTTCATGATTTTGGAAACGCCCCACGCTGCGATTTTCTCTCCTAGTCCCGCGTTCGACGATTTACTTATATCTTCGGCTTCCTGTGCCAATATCTCGTCGGCCCGGTGTCTGGATTCCAGATCCTTGCTTAATGAATATGCAATATCGTGCTGCTTGCACTTTTCGTCGAGAGAATTAATGCCCACGTCACCGCGAGCTAACCTTTTCGCTAGTTTAGTGCCGGGGCCGCAGAATCTGTAGCCGGGAATGTGTAGCTCGAATGGCAGATTGTTTTATCAGCGAGTTCACGAGTCCTGCACCGATGTGTTTTTTGTTCTTACCTCTTCGAGTCATTACGCACAACTGACCAGAAAGTATAAATGTGTTTGATTTTATACAATTTCTTCAGTACAATGCAAGTCGTCAAGCAAGAAGTGTGTTTGCCCGTGCACATTACGCAAGACGATGTATTTAGTGCGCGTAAACACGACATGGCTTACTGCTGCCTTCTGCCGTAAGTTGCATAATGGCAGGTCCGTCCAACTGCGGCAAAACGTGCGTTCTGCTGAGTTTACTGGAGGAACCAAACGGTCTTAGGTTCGAAAACGTTTACTTGTATTCCAAGTCGTTGCAACAGCCAAAGTACCAGCGCCTAGCTGCTGTTCTACGCTCGGTGGATGGTCTGGAGTATTTTCCATTTAATGATAATGCGGATGTGGTACCTCCAAACGAAACAAAAGCCAAATCCGTGTTTGTTTTCGACGATGTAATGTGCGAGAAACAAGGCATAATACAAGAGTACT
Organism: Bacillus rossius redtenbacheri; assembly: GCF_032445375.1. NCBI lineage: Eukaryota > Metazoa > Arthropoda > Insecta > Phasmatodea > Bacillidae > Bacillus > Bacillus rossius. The sequence goes on from NC_086331.1 coordinate 64,930,391, forward strand.
TTTCCATGGGCAGACACGCCAAGGTAGACTGCGTTTACCTGTGTCAGACGTACAGTCGTATTCCAAAACATCTCCTACGAGACAACGCAAATGTCATAGTACTTTTTCGCATGGACGAACTTAATTTACGCCACGCTTATGACGATCACGTAAACACCGACATGACATTCCAGGAATTCAAAGACATGTGCTCCTTGTGTTGGAAAGACGAACACGGATTCCTAGTTATAGTCAAAGACTGGCCTTTATATAAGGGTAGGTACAGACGAGGTTTCGATCAGTTTATCGTCAAACATGAGTCATAGCATTTCGAAATTCGATCGTAGCAAGCGAGACTTACGTACTGCTCTCAAGTCTCATGACGGCGATATCCGCAAATACATTATACTACTGGCTCAAAAAGTAGACAGTGTGAAAAAGGAATTACTAGAGTATCTCGTTGCCATCGACCAGCGTGTGGAAGCCTCGGATTCTCGCATTCGCGACATGATCGAAGTATCGAATGCACAAAGACGTGACGATCTGAGGACTTTTCAAAGTAGTCTGAAAGCATCACTATCTCACTTGTCAACAAATTCAGATTTAACCAAACACAAGAAAGAAGTTTCTGCGAACGAATAAAAAAGTATAAAAGGAGGTCTTGCAATAAGTTTTCAGCCAGTACAATGTCGGACCTGGCCAGTGACCTTCATCGAGCTATACAGTCTGTTCGTGAAAAATATTTACTTGCTAGACGAACCAGACTTGCACGTGAGATGGCAAATGAGGAGATATTTAAACCAATCACTAGTCGCCTCGACGAACTTAAAAACAAGGAAGAACCAGCCATCATTTGTGAAGACAGAAGTTGAAGATGAAATGCCGACTGTAAAGAAGAGAAAGTATGAACCAGATCGAGAAGAAGAGGACTTAACAAGTACAGAGTCCATGCACGAGAAGAAAATACCGAAAAAGGGACATCAAGTTAATGCAATGGTCCGACCATACCTGATATCGTTTACGAGCCAGAATAATGACACGACCTACGGAGTGTACAGAAAACATAATAAGTGGTTTCTCGGTGCTAAATAAATAGACTTTCTACCAGGAAATATCGTGCGCGTAGCAGAGTTCAAAACGCGCGGGACTCCAGGTCTGTACGAATTGCTGTTTCGCAGGGAACCTAAAGGATATTCTCACAAAGACTTACAAGAGTACAAAAAACTGCTAGAGTTAACCGATGCACATTTTCGCGATAACGATCCAGATAGTGGTGTATATAAAGACGAATATCATGAAAAAATCGACATTCTCGCTAATCTCTTCAGTGAACTAACGATACATGGTGAAGGTTTAAAAAAGCTAGAAAGTGATCAGGTATTTGACTATGTATATTGGGACAACCCCAATGAATTAGTTGATTGTCTTAGAATTCTACATGCTTCGCTTAGTGTAGGAAACTATTCGCACATCAACGAAATAGTCTCCATACTTGAAGAACTGAGGGAAGCCGGCTACATACAATGAGTCGAACCGGAATCGCTCGCGAACTTCATGCTCCTGTTAGACGGAAATACCTTCGTCGCAAAGTCATAGTTCGTGGAATTGATGATTTATTCCAGGCGGACCTTGTTGAGATGATACCGTATTCCCGATTGAATAAAGGTTTCAAGTACATGTTGACAGCCATCGATGTTTATAGCAAGTTCACTTGGGCGAGTCCTGTAAAATCAAAGACTGCAACTGACGTAGCCAAGGCCATGAACAATAGTTTGCGTGATGGACGTGTACCGTCGCATCTGCAAACGAACCTCGGGAAAGAATTCTACAATGCAACCTTCAAGGCTTTTATGAAGAAGTATGGCATCAGACACTGCTCTACATTTAGTAACGTCAAATCCTCCGTTGTCGAAAGGTTTAACAGAACTTTGCGTTCCAAGATGTGGCGGCAGTTCACGGCTAACGGAAATTACAAGTGGCTTGACATCTTTTCGAAACTAATAAGCTAGTATAATTCCACGGTGCATTCTACCACGAAAATGAAGCCAAAGGACGTAACGGACAATCGCCTGCTTCAAACAGTGTTTTCCAACACGAAGAAGAAAGATCCACGAAAGTGTAAAGCTAACATAGGTGACATTGTGCGAATCTCCAAGCAGAAAAGTATCTTCGAGAAAGGTTTCACTGCGAACTGGAGTCCTGAACTTTTCCGTGTGACACATGTTCGTGAATAAGAGCCTAGGACCTACTACCTCGAAGATTTGGACCACAAACCTATCCATGGCATCTTCTATGCCGAAGAGATTCAGCCTACGTTGTATCCCGATTTGTACTTCGTGGAGAAGATTATAAAACGAAGAAAAGGACGGTCCTACATCAAGTGGTGGGGCTTTCCACCTCGCTTTAATTCGTGGGTGGCTGATGCGGAAATCGAGAAATCCACAAGACTTTAGTAATTTGTCTGTGTATTTTTTTTTGTACTTGTAGTAGTGTAGTATTTGTGTAATAAAAGTTTTTTTAAAAGAACTTGCGGTGTTTTTATTTTCTCAAACCTGCCAATTTAGTGGTACTTTTTTAAAATATTAAATTTGTTTTGTATCGGCCAGGGATCGAACCAAGGACCTTAGTCGATCTAATCAATCAGTATATAGATTACAAATTTATTTAATAAATTTTGAACTTTTTCCCGAATCTCTAGCATTAAAATTACGAATTTCCAATATGGTGGTCTTGATGTCTGATAGGATGATGGTAGTAGAGGATTTAAAGTCTCTTTACGAATGTTGAACATGGTTTATTGAAATTATTATTTTTTACATAAAATTAAACATTATTGCATCGATCGGGTATAGAACCAAGGACAGGAATCGATCGAATCAATATGTTAATTAATAAGTGATTTATTGAATGAATTTTGGAACTTTTCCCGATTTTCTAGCTAAATAATTACACAATTCAAAGATGGCGGCCAAATGACAAGATGGTGGGTGTCACAGCAATAATAATAAATGATTACTGCACTCTAGCGGGTGCGAATTAAACTAACATGGTGTCAGCGCACTCTAGCAGACGATACAATGATGGCTTCCAGCAGACGAGGACAAGATGGCGGGCATGACGTCATCTAACTGGCGATATAAGTGCTTTGAAAAAAAGTGGTGGGGGCCAGTCTGCCTGCACCCACCACGGGGGAAGGATCGGTCGCCATTTTTATTTTTTTTTGCGCTCACCGGGTTCGAACCGAGGACTCCAAGCTCCGTGTCGTAAATGTTTGTTTTTTTAAATATTTTTATTAAAATTTTATTATTTAATTTTTTTATAAATAATAATTTTTTTTCATTAAAATCTGATAATAAATAAAAAAGTTAAATATGGTGGGCGTAATGGAAATTGCAACGATGACGTCATACTTCAAAATGGTGGATAACACAATGCCGGAATGTTCGAGAAAACGAAATGACGTCATCCAAAATGGCGGATCCAAGATGGCGGATCCAAAATGGCCGCCGGGGTCAAGGTCAAGGTCACGGTACAACTTGTCCCGTTGCGCTGTGTCCCGTTACGCGGTGTCCTGTTATGCTGTGTCCCATTACACTCATCCAAGATGGCCGCCGTGACGTCACAATCCAATATGGCGGATCGGCTCTCGGCTCCAGGCCTGGCGCCTGCGCTCGGAGGAACCAATATATACTACTTAAACATAATAAAATTTGGTCTTTACATTCTACGGATTGATATCCACCTGGCACTGCGGACGAACACATGCACACTCGATAGCCACTTGTGTGGCTATCGATTCATCGACCGCAGGGGTGTTTCACGCATTTTTGTTTTCGACTCTGGGCAAGGTCTAGGGGTCTGTTACTGACGGGGTGGGGATATGGCTTTTCTGCCACAGGCGGTATGACTTCAAATTATTAAGTTTTCTGTTACGGAAAATTCATGTCAAGAGTAGGGGAGCGAGGGGCTTGTTGTAACAGGGGTAAGTAGTAACAGGCTCTTTTCACTAGGATCTTAAACTTTATTAGCGTATTTCTTTGACTCGATTTGACCTATAAACCGCGCCGCCTCATGTTGCCATAGCCAGTGTCCCGCCGGCCGGCGCAATGAGCGGAAGTGTGCACGCGCTTCATTTTTGCCTGGTAATATATAATTGTAATGTCGTAAAATTTTGGTTTGCGTATTATTATCGACTAATTTCAAACTTTCTATATCTTATTTACATTTAAATTTATCTATCTTTGATAATGTGTAACAGTTTTTAATATTGCTAAATTGTTTAAATAGTTATCTTGATAAATGTTAAAAATCATACCATGGGGTAAGTTGTAACAAAATCCCGGGGCTTGTTGTAACGTGTTACAACATGCCCCATGCTATGATGTAGATACCTACTTATTTTTTTCCTTTCTTCTAGAATGAGGGTGTATAAAAGAAAGTCAGAGCGGACAACACAAAGCCAAGAAGTGTACGAGTTAGCGGCAGCTGAAGTTTTAGAAAAAAAAATGCAGTATTCGGAAAGCTGGTATTGTCTGGTATGTGGTGAAGCTTACACAGATTCAAATAAAGAAGATTGGGTCGAGTGTATCATTTGCAAGGTGTGGGCACATGTATGATGTGTTACAGGAGACAGTATATCTTTTATTTGCATTAATTGTAGCTCATATGAAGACTGAATTTAGTTATAATGAAACCCACCAAATGCTGATTCTTATATAAGTGCAATAATTTGTTAGATAGATATTAAAAAGAGATGATTACGAAGCATACCTTAGATATAAATAATTTTATTACTTGCTGTGATTTAAAAGTGCCATGATGATTATAAGTAAGTTAGTGTGTCATGTCCTGCATTTGCCCTCGGCCTCCTCTCTCTGCAACCAACATGGCCGCCTCGCAAAGAAAGCTGTATCCCAACAGGCTTCTCTACACCAGCCGTGGGATATAGGCTAAGAGTGGTGCCGCGAACATATCATAGATGGCAGCACGCATCTTTTGAACGGTTATAGCAGTGCATATGGATTTATTAATGACTGGATCATATAAAATGTGTGTCAGTGCGATATATGTTATAAGTAAATAATATCCTAGTGTGTGAATTACTGGGGAGGGCACAGGATGGCCTGTTTTTCTGTATTGGGGAAAGATTGTCACTTTGTCAGTGACCAATGTCTGAAGGAGCTGTATATAAGCTAGGTCGAAATGTGGTCGAAATGTGCCTAGCCAGATACATGTAGCTTTATTAGCATTACACAACCTACCGATGCACACACAGGCCTGTGTGTCAAACCTATCCCACAAGGCACGCGCCCTGCCCGTTGATCCAAGTGATTCTACAAATGAGTGGGGTGCACCTGATTTACAATGTACTAAGTGAGTTATAGAAACTTCGGTTTCTGGTCTCGCACACACTAACTGCCCCGGCTGGCAATATGATGGATCGGCGGCCTAGCCAGAGATCCCTACCCCAGAGAAATCTGGGGGAAATAAAGCAGATAGTTTGGAAATTGATTGATTGCTTTCTGCTCACCTCTCCCCTCCTCCTTCTTCTGGAGCGGCCCTTGGGTGCTCGCTCTAGAACTTCTCTTTCCCTCTGGAGCGGCCCTTGGGTGCTCGCTCTAGAACCTCCCTATCCCTCTGGAGCGGCCCTCGGGTGCTCGCTCTAGATCTCCTCCTCTGGAGCGGCCCTTGGGTGCTCGCTCTAAGAGCCCCCACTTCCCTATCCTTGGAGCGGCCTTCGGGTGCTCGCTCTAAGGCTCCACCTAACGCCCCCTTCCTCGCACTGTACCTGACTCCACTCCTGGCCCAGCGAAAGGGCAGGTTAGACCAATATCTGTGAGTCAAGGAGCAGCTGCCAGCCTACCAGTGGGCCTGTCGCCCCACCTCATGCCTCTCCATCACCCGACGCTGTTGCCGGGACACGTCAATTTGGCGCCCAACGTGGGGCCTGTGTCAGTCTAGATAGGCTGAGGACCACAACCTACCACCGCTAGAGCTTCTCATCACAGCCAGAGCAACACCCACTTCCAGGAGTGCAGAAAACACCTGGTGGCGCCCAACCCAACTGAAGGATGTCTTCTGGATCCTGTGCAGCACCCCGCTGCAGTGTACCGGATGGACCCAGCATTCCCTGTGTATGCTGCAATGCCCAGTTTCACCTACAATGCCTTGGTATCGTGGAACAAGTCATTGAACAGGCGTATATCCACATATGCCAGCCCTGCAGATAACTTCTGTTAGAGAAGAAGCCAACAGTTCCAGCTCCCCGACGCTGCTTTGCGCCGAACTGCCCTGGGACAGCCCTAGTCCGCGTCACCTGCCAGGCCTGTCAGTGCGACTACCATCTCGCCTGTCTAGGCTGGGAAGATACACCACTGGACCTTGCTGGGATGTCGTTTACCTGCGCCCAGTGTAGAGTGAATCCCACTTTACCTTCAAGTACAAGATCTGCAAGTGTACCTCGGCCCTTTAGGGGTCAGGATCATGAGGATCCTGTGCAAGCTGTACACCAATGGGAGCAAGCCCTACGGGCACATGCAATCCACCCCACCGAATGGGTGGACCAGATAGGTCCATTACTACTTGGGGAAGCCTCTAGATGGTGGAATAACCATGACGGTCTGTATGACACCTGGGAAGAGTTCACAGGGGGCTTCCTGAACCATTTTGGAAACCAATCAAGACTGGCAAATCTTACTGCTCAATTATATGGTACCAAACAAAAGGAAGGAGAGGATGTCGAAAGTTTCTTACTACAGAAAAGGAAACTTTATAAGAGGCTACACCCAGGGAGAGACCCAAATGAATTTCTTCCTACCTTGTTGGAGCTGGTGCGGCCCAACCTTCGGGCATTTCTGCGGCATCCACCTCCCGAGAATTTATCCGAACTTATGGTTCGAGCCACTACCATGCAGCGAGACTGTCTCGAAACTAGGGGCACTGTAACAAGCAAACCGTGGTCACCACCAACCCCGGTACAGGAATATGCTACCCCCAACAAAAAATTGCCTAAGTGTTGGCACTGTCCTGAACAGCACTTTCATCAAGACTGCCCAGTGCTCCGCTGCCAACAGTCTGAAAGGAACAGCCTCAACACAGTGGAACCCTGGAGGGAAAGAGTGGTGCCAACGAGCCCTACCCCTACACCGAAGGTAGAAAACCTCAACTCCCAAGCTCGGCTCGAAAGTAGACCGACCCCGAGCCTTATGTGCGTACAGCACCACCCACAACAAGAACTGCCAAGAGTCAAGGTGCAACTGGACTCACAGCCCATTCAGGCTCTTATCGACTCAGCCGCCACCACTAATTTTGTGCACGAGAGTATTTTGCAGAGAACAGGGACCCCTATTAAGTCCCAACCCCAAATGGCCCAGCTTGCCACCCAGGGATCCACCATGACCTTACTGGGCAATGCTGTGGTACAATGCTGCATAGCCGATGTGGAGATGGAGATCCCATGTCTGGTCGCTAAGGACCTTCGAGAAGAACTCGTGCTGGGCCAAGATTGGCTCACCCAGCAGCAGGCGACATTGGACTTCGAAGATAAAACTATACACTTCGGACGAACGTCCCGCCGAACTCTTAACTGGGGCACCAAAGGAATGGTTGACCGGAACACCCCTAATCAAAGTGGTGTTAACCCTAATCCTGGAATCTGCACAGAACAAGGAGACTACCCTATGGTTGGGTTGATGCACGGGGACCAGCGACCCCAAGAAACTCCTTCCCCACGCTCTGCCACAACCAAGCTGAGCCAAAATAACTCAGGCAGTGGTTTTCAATGGCGTCAGAAAGGAGGAACCCCAAAGGGGAAATTAACCATGCAGTCGTGGAGACAGCCGTTGAGCGACGCCTCCATAAAAGCAAGGTGCAACTGGAATAGAGAGTCCTTTCAAGACCGAGGACTATGGATTCCCCAGAACAGGATTCACCTGCTGCCATGGAGACAGAAAACAGACCTGTCATCAATACCCCGCAACCCCAGGAACCTGCTAGTCCCTCCTCACCAGGACATGATTGTGCCTCCAGAACCCTCAGACCACGGGACCGGCTGGTCTGACCAGCCCGCTACCGACTAACCTCTCCATAGTGCAGTGGCCAGTGTAGCGAGGTCAGCCCTGGGACTGAAGCCCAGGGTACTGACCTCTGGCAGGTGCAACGATCCAGGCCGAGGCCACAGAGGGAGGGGGCGAATTGTCATGTCCTGCATTTGCCCTCGGCCTCCTCTCTCTGCAACCAACATGGCCGCCTCGCAAAGAAAGCTGTATCCCAACAGGCTTCTCTACACCAGCCGTGGGATATAGGCTAAGAGTGGTGCCGCGAACATATCATAGATGGCAGCACGCATCTTTTGAACGGTTATAGCAGTGCATCTGGATTTATTAATGACTGGATCATATAAAATGTGTGTCAGTGCGATATATGTTATAAGTAAATAATATCCTAGTGTGTGAATTACTGGGGAGGGCACAGGATGGCCTGTTTTTCTGTATTGGGGAAATATTGTCACTTTGTCAGTGACCAATGTCTGAAGGAGCTGTATATAAGCTAGGTCGAAATGTGCCTAGTCAGAGATCCCTACCCCAGAGATATCTGGGGGAAATAAAGCTGATAGTTTGGAAATTGGTTGATTGCTTTCTGCTCACCTCTCCCCTCCTCCTTCTTCTGGAGTAGCCCTTGGGTGCTCGCTCTAAGGCTCCACCTAACGCCCCCTTCCTCGCACTGTACCTGACTCCACTCCTGGCCCAGCGAAAGGGCAGGTTAGACCAATATCTGTGAGTCAAGGAGCAGCTGCCAGCCTACCAGTGGGCCTGTCGCCCCACCTCATGCCTCTCCATCACCCGACGCTGTTGCCGGGACACGTCAAGTGTTTAACTAAATAAAACTGTTAATTACTTACTTTTTAGGTGTTGATTACTTGAAAGTGTATTTAAGTTGATTTTTGATAAGAATTACATAATACCTACTTTAGAAAGATGTCAATTTTGTTAAAAATAAACAAAGAATAAATGATTAGAGGTATTATTTTTTTTTTCTTTTGTCGTTACTACTTGCCCCGGTAGACGTTACAACTTGCCCCAAGCACGAGGTAAGTTGTAACACCGCACTTCTAGAAAATAATTGATTGTAAAATAATGACCAATAGTTATGGTATTATTTTTACTTGATTTGGTAAATGAAGAGTTACAGCATCCATCCATCTTTATTTAGTAGCAATTTAATCAATGGATCTCAAGATATATTAGTTTTCATGAAAACTGTTTCAACAAGCCCCTCACTCCCCTATATGAAAGCTCTGGGCTGGACTCTCGTTGAATTAATAAATGTATTATCGTTAAACATTTACATAGTGTCATTATGAAATTTTTCCAATGCAATTTGGATGTATATTCATCAATTCCCTAGGTCTAAGAACAACTTTAATTATATGAAGTATTCCGAGCTTCATATTTATTGTGTGGAAAATGTATATCGAAGTTATTTAATTTTTCAAGTTTTTCTCTTTTCCCAATATAATATATTTTAATTCGGTGTGTCGAAGGCAGAGAGATGAATGTTAAATTGAAGTTTATTAGATAGTGAGCCAACGCGTGGAGAGGGAGGACTGTGCACACACTTGAACTGAAACCTGGCCTCAAAACCAACATTATAACTCAAAATTTCACAGAGGAACGAGTCCACACGCAGTGAATTTTAGATATTCAACCTGTGCAAAACCAATATTAACACTTATCTTAAAAAATTACCGGTAATTTAATTCCATTGATCTTCAATTGAAACTCTTTGTCACATTGACATAATAAACATTTGCTTTTCTTAGTTCCAAAGGCTTTGAAGAATTTTAAAGTAACAATACCATATGGAGTTTATTTACAAAGTATATGTTCTTAGCTCTCGCCGCAGTTTGTTGATTCGAAGTAAATAGATTTATGACAATATTTGTATAAATCTATAAATTTTCTTAACTACATTTCATTTGATGCATTTAATACACAAGGGTTTTTGTGTATGCGACCCAATAAAAAACAGGAAGCAAATATAGTCAACATAAATATTACAAAAATTATAAAGGAACCTTTAGAAGAATTGAACAAAAATTGTTGGAAAGTGTTTTAAAGAAAGTAAATCAATGCAAGGGGTATGTTATTAGTACATTAAGAGTGATATTTATTCCAGTTCATATTTAAGGATATAGCGAGGTGTTTCATATCCATACTAATATTATAAAGCTGAAGAGTTTGTTTGTTTGTTTGAATGCGCTAATCTCAGGAACCACTGGTCCGATTTGAAAAATTATTTCAGTGTTGGATAGTACATTTATCGAGGAAGGCTGTAGGCTATATTATATTATCAATAACATTAGGGATCCTTACTAAAAGTCCAATTTAGAATCAAATGCGTTGGAGGGGGTTAGATACAACATGCAGTACACGTACGAAGTGTGTGTTGACAATGCCGCAGGCGCTAGAAGTTTATTTCCTATTGCATATTAACATTGTTGCCACGCACTAGATGCCTTATCATTCTTAATTTTTCCATACAAGTAAAAAAACACCTGTGTGATATTAACAACGAAGCAATCAGTACTCTCATAAGAGTTCAATTAGTATTTAAATACTTTTTATCACTTTAAATAGCAAACCTGAACTATTGTTTTTTTTTTCCTCTCTCTGTGTTTAATTTGTTTTTTTCTTTTACTAGAATTATTTTTATTATTTTTAATTAATTTTCATTTTTCGGACCATCAATAAGTTTCCTCTCCCGTTACAATTCTGACAAGGACTTGTGTATATATATATATATATATATATATATATATATATATATATATATATATATATATATATATATAAGCGAAATACCCCTCACTGACTCACTCATCACGAGATCTCTAAAACTATACACCCGATTGACTTGAAATTTAGCATAGTTTCTCATTTTGTGATGTAGACGCTCACTAAGAACGGATTCTGCGGAAATCATATCCCAAGGGGAGTTTCGGGGGCGTAATATATCAACATTTCCAGTTTTTGGTAGGAAATCACCATGGCAACGGCTGTTGCTTTGTTGATGCTTCATTCGTCTCTATGGTAACGACTATTTCATTGTTAGTGCAGTCCTCATTACCGTTGAAATTTTGCGGGTACTTTAAATATCAAAAATTGCCCTTTTTTTCAAGTATTTATATTTTACAGACTTGAAACTTTACAGTAATGTTCCTTATGTTACGCAGGATGACATTATCCGAAAATCAGATCCCATGGGTGGTTAAAACCAGGCAACAGTGGGTACTTTGTCTGCATGAGAACAGGATTCTGCATTGTTCATGCCTTCTGCGTCTCCATGGCAACGGGCATCGCGCGGCAGTGGCGTACCCACAAGGAGGGGCATGTATAATGAGCGGCGCAAGAGTGATCTGCCTGTAGACTGCCATAGCGAAGTACGGGTACATCAGTTGTACGTTGCGTGCACGAGTCGGGAAACCATCGGTGCTATTCATTTTCTCTCCGGTACATTATACAGCATTGTAATAAATTTTCACTGAATTATTTTTATTTACCATTACTGTAAATGGGAGATGTGGCTTAATTTTTTTCCATTAGTATAGCCGTGCGAAGCCGGGTCGGGTAGCTAGTAAATAATAAAAAAGCTGGCTGGCTGAAAACGCCTCGCCCGCATGCAAGCAAGCGGCGCGCAGTTTTCAGACCATGCAGGCCCGAGCTACCAGGCGAACATGACAGCGCGGGAGGTAGCGCTGTTTTCTACATCCAGTGTGGTCATGCTAGCCTGGTAGCCGGGGCAGTGCCAGGTCCTGAAAACAGTGCGCCAACGCCGCGTGCATGCAGTGCGAAACTTTGCCCGAGACACCAGGAGAACATGTCGGTGCGGGAGATCAGGCTGTCTGCTACCTCCCGCGTTGTCATGTGCGCCTGGTACTTCGGATAGTGGCAAGTTCGCGCTGCGTCCTTATCGCATGGGCAACCACGTCGTATACGTACTTACGTATGTGTGTGTGTGTGTGTGTATGTGTATCCCTACTAATATTATAAATTCGAATGCAAGTTTGTTTTTTACGCTTTCACGCGAAAACTACTTAACCGATCATCATGAAACTTTGTACACATTTTCTTTGAGGTATTAGAAATAACATAGAATAATTTTTATTGAAAAAATAAATATTTTTTACGAAAGATAAAAAAATTTTTGTCAAAAAATCTCAAAATCTAGCTACGCCAACTAGCATTCCAGTTATGAAGCTCCAACCCTGAGTACTGTAATACCGTTGCACTGTATTATCGATGGTCAAAATTCAAAATTCAAAATTATTTATTTTTGTTACAGAGAAATATATTTTATTGATTCATTTCTATTGTAATGATCTCTGAGACTTATTTAATGGCTTCAATGCGAGCGAAGCCGCGGGTAAAAGCTAGTATTATATATATCCCACTAATATTATAAATGTGAAAGTTTGGATGGATGGATGTTAGTTACTCAATCACGCCAGAACGGCTGAACGGATCCGGATGAAATTTTAGCCTACAGCGAGCTTATAACCTGGATTAACACATAGACCACATATTAATATGAAATTCCATCCCTAAGGGAGTGAAAAAGTGATAATTTCATTTTATAACAGAAAAAATCATAGGTCATAGACATACAAATAGTGAGTGAGTGTCATTTCTCTATGTCTGACACACGATCATACACATAGTAAGGTCTGGCAAATTAATATTTTTCTCCTTGGTGAGACAAGCCCGCTTAGTGGAGCTCGCAGCGGCTAGCAAAATAAAGGCGCTAATAACAGTTTATTTCTTAATAGATAGAGTTGCCTTGAATTTTAAACGCACCATCGTTTGATGATGCGTTTGTCATGTCTTTAATTTTCGTTTGTTTGTGCCATATGATTTCCTATACCATTCATTCATCCGATTGCGATGAAATTTTGGTGAGTTGTTATGCGCATGCCAGTGAAGGTTTCTGAGACGGTATAAGTATTTTGCAATAGTTGGAGCACGAATCGTTTCAAAAAATGTGTTTATTTCATATTATATAGCGGCACGTCGTCTGTTTTTGTTGTACAAGTGCACACGCATGACACGATTTATTTAAATATAAAAGAGAGACAGAGATAGAGTGATATGTATATATATATATATATATATATATATATATATATAGAGAGAGAGAGAGAGAGAGAGATAAGTTGGGATAGAGCGAGGTATAGAGAATGAAATGGGTTAGATCAAGAGATATATAGATGTTTAGAGCTATATAGAGATTTATATATAGAAAATATAGAGATAGTGGGAGGTATATATATATATATATATAATGATTAATGAGGCATTGCAATGCATGCCGAGCATTAGCTAGATAATGGACTCTTTTGAATATTAGTAATCTCTTTTATTTTTTAGCTTTTTTCTATAGTGCTTTATAGAGTCTAGATTACATACAGACCACCAATGTTTATATATATATACAGGTAAATAACTATACACTGGTAGAACAACGTCTGTCGGTATCTGAAAGTGACATAAATTATTTTGCACACTTGACATTCAAATTAAGAAGACAATTACTAACGACATCTGATTTCGAAAAAGGTCCCCTTCACCCTGTGTTCAGCCCGGGCAACGCCGGGTACCTACTGCAGCTAGTAGTAGATATGTAGTGAAATTTTAATGTGCCAACCATATAACAAGAACCTAATAAAGAAAACTACCTGCTATTACAAAGGATACCAATTACGTTATCCCTGCAAGATGCTAACTGTCTCAGTTCATTCCAGGATTGACTAGAGGGGCACGAATTGCTATAGCTTTATCAAATAAATATTGCAGTAGTGCCCACCATGCTGCAATAATATTTGAAAGACGGCTTTTACCACATAATTGGCAATCACAAAAATTGCAGGGACACATTTTGTGACAGAAAAGAAAAGGAGAACTAAACAATGTTCCAATTCTGTGTTATCAGTCACAATCTACACAACCCTAAGCTTTTAAAATAACAAATATAAATGATATACAGGATAGACTTACTTTGTTTACTAAGTAACAACGAACAATTAGTTCCACCAAAATAACAATATTAGATTGAAGTGACATCGGCAAAGAAAAAAAACACACGATTTAAATAAACTTTGAATTAAGGCCATTCCTACTTTCCTTTATTCCTGGTAGTAAAATAATAACATGAAACTTCAAATAATTATCTGTCATTGCACAGTCTGGTGAACACAACATTACAAATGTTTTTATTCATCTACTTCTCTGTTCAGGTGTATATATAGAGTTATAAATATGAACTTAATTCACTGTTATTAATTTTAAAATTAGTTTTCCATGCTAAATAAACTTGGTAGATGCATGAAAGTCTGTGTCCTAGACCTCTCATCTTGAGAGTTAGTGTGTGTTGATTTGAGTGTACAGTTAATAAATAAATAACCAGAATATACACTAACTCGATTATAAAATAGTACAACCTATTGGCAATGCAAACAGTCTTGCCTGGTCACGGCGCCGGGACTCGAACAGAAAGCTGCTGCTGGCTAATGCTCTGTATTTACAATTATATAGCCTATAACGTATGTATTGCAAAATTTATGCATTGGAAAGCTAACAGTTTTAATAATGTTTCACGATGTAGTATAGTACAGTGGCAAGTAGAATCACCCGCCTAAACCGCCTAAACAATGATCCAGTTCTCGAACTAATCTCGCTAGGAGATCCTAATTGTGGTCAGCCGATACCGAACACCCCCCCCCCCCCCCCTTCAAAGAATCATCACCAATGCTGGGAAGCGAAGGACTGGTGAAAAAGAAAGTTGGTAAACATTCCTCCTTCGCCCACGACAGAACAGTATCGGCTCTGTGTGGAGTGAGACCGAGATATGACTGTCGAGCTTCTGCTATCCCTCCTTGATTGCAGGCTGCGGAGCAAGCGCAAGCGACACCCTCCATGACCAAAGGCCATCTTGCCACTGAGACACTGGAACTAAGCTTCTGACCTCCTTACACAATAATGGCGACTTAAAGAGGCTTCTAGTAATTTAATTGATCATTTGCTACAAAATTCATTGTTTTCGGAGGAGTGACCATTTTTTACTGTGCACCAGTCGCCTTAACCAAGACGATTTTGTGTTTTTTTTTAAACAAACTGCAGCAAAATATAGAGTCGAAAACATCCTTGAATAAAAAAAGTTGTCATTTAAAACTGTATTTATTTATGGCTCTCCAATTGTTCATTAAATATCCCGCACAAGCTAAATTAACCTAGCCAAATTTTTCTTTAAATTTCTTCACAGCTTTGTTAAATTAACAGAGTTATTCTAAATCAGTGGGTGCCTATTTTGCAGCCATCTTGAATTTTTTTTTCCGAGTTGAGTTCGAGTTAACTTGGAGCATGGTGTCGGGTAGGTTTCAACTTTCTTCAGCTAATACTTGGATTTTACTCGGCTCCAACTCAACTCACAACTGTACAATGAAAAAAATTCCACTAGGACTCCGAAATTACTCCGAGTTAGTGTTGGACACCATTGACTAATTTATACTATCGAATAATCAATTATTAATTGTTGTAGTTTTAGTCGAATAACTTTTCATTCGGTGCAAGCTGCAACGGTATTATTATTGACGACTGAATATGTCTGAACGACTGAATAGGTCTGAACGACTGAAAACTGTTCCAATTACTATTCAACCTGCAAATAATTTTTTTTAAATAACAATTTTGAAACCTGACGTCGTCCAGCCGAAGGCCACCCCAAAGCCCGACCTGCAACCACCAGTATCTAACCCCACTAATGGAACACACCCCTAGCAATGGCCCACCCGAGTCAGGCGAGCCTTCGATGCCAAGGTAGAACAAGGGCTGTGTATAATTAGTTAAACACCACGACCCCTGTTCACGAATAATCAAACATAATTTAATAATAACCACACTAGTAATAAAAAAAAACCGCCTAAGGAAAGTGCGACGCAGGAGTGTCCGAGTCACTCACGTGTGAACTTACATTAACAAGTTTGTGAGTGTCCCCTTCTCGGCCTTCAGCCTGAATTTATTAGTGTTGTGTTAATGTAAATATTACCTCCCTGATTTTTATGTGTTACTAACCACTGGAGCAGTCAACAAGTGACGAACAGTCTCTGGTGTGACTCTTATTATTTAAACTTAATTTAAGTAGATTTGTTAACCGTAATTCTTAAAGAATATCTGCTAATTAGATTAATCATTAATAATTAATGTACGAATTTAGAGCCACTCTCAGCTTCTTGTTATTAAAATAATTTCTGAATAACGGAACTTTAGAATCTTTGGCGCGAGAGAACGCTGAGACCTTCCCTCGCACCAAGGCCATATGCCAGTACCGAGCGACTCGCAGACCGGGGCGGACGTGCATTCCACAGGGAGCCATCATCCTTTGTCAACACCGAACAGTACTTCTGGTAAATATAGTCATTCGAACCAAATAACTTTGTTTCGTAATGTTAACTCCCTGTGCGTCTCCGGTCCTTTTACGGTGTAAGGCCTAACCCAGCCACTTAAGTTTTAAACTCCCCGCAGGAGATATTACGCGGGGCAGTCCACTTTACGGTACGGGCCGACTCCCGTTTACAGTGAACTTTTGCTAAGGTCGAGTGCATAGGCACCGACGACAACTACGAGTTAACTTTGCGTCTAATTTAACTGCGGGCCGCGATTCCCACGAGTGTATCCGGATGCCGCCCTGTTAAACATTTTCGGGATTGGCCACCTGCAATCAACCTCCCCCTCAACCTCGACTGGCATGAGGGCTTAACATAGTGACAGTGCGTCAGAGCACTCATAGTAGACTAACTGTAAATTTGTAAGGTAATTCTTTGTGCGATGTACCAGTGTAGTGCAAGTGTAATTTGTGACTGTAACAATTCATCTAATTAAACGGCCGCTCCGCACCCCCTGTGCGCGACGTGCCAGCGACCACAGAACCTCGACTTTGTGTCTGTTATTGAATTGACCCATACAGCACAAAATGTTACAGATATGTTTCAGAAATATAACTTTTGAAACATTGTAACATGTTTGAAACATTTCGCAACCTACCTGAAACATCTCGGATATATTTCAGAAACGTCTAAATGTCCGCCCTGTGAAATATTTCAATGAAACCTCCCTGCAACATCAAATGGTAATGTTCCTGAAATGTTTCAATGAAACCTCCCTGCAACTTCAAATGGTAATGTTTCTGAAATGTTTCCACTAATGTCCCATCAATATTTCTGAAACATTTAACCGAAATATTTCCATAAATGTTCTGAAATACATATAAAATGTATCATGTGACCCAAAATACCTCTGGAAATCAGGATGACTGAGAGTATATTTATAATTTAAAAGAGTATTGCACTTTAACAGATACCATAATGTTACAGCTGCATTGGTCAGCTAGTTGCAGTGAAGTGCAGTGACTGTGTTCCAATTCATCACAGCATTCCCTCGTACACTTCCTCTTGATCACTTTTTGCATAATGCCCCTTGACCACACCCTTAGAAAGTGTTAATCGGTGGATTGATATGATCTTGTTCGTATCTTCTTGTTTTCGTCAAGTTTTGCTTGTCCATAGTAATTTGTCATTTTTTGATTATATAAAAAAATAGATATTGTAATATTATTTTGTTTGAAATTATTTTTAAGATGTGCTCTGGTAGGGCATAGAATGTAAATTTTTGTCGTTTTTAATGTAATGATAATTGATTATATTACTTAATAATTTGGCTTTTACAATAATTAAAAATTTACTTATAATTTCTAATGTAAGATTAAAAAGGCCTGCCGACAAAATCCAACAATTCAGGTAAATTAATGAAACCATATTCTCCACCCTACTGAGCTTAATTCATAATAATTTATATATATATATATATATATATATATATATGTTATATGTGTGTGTGTGTGTGTGTGTGAACCAAGTTAAAGAAATAATTTAATTAATAAAGACATCAGATGTTTTCCCAGGTCAGCGTACCAGACTTGCCTAACATTAATTTTACAAACTATTTTATTATTCTAAAAACAAATTATGGTTATAAAAGTAAAATTTAAATAAGTCTTCAGTATGCTTGCAAAGTGAATGAAACTTACATGAATGTAATAGGTAGCCCAGCATTGGTGTCCATGGTTCCAGTCCATTGCATTTTATTTTAATGGGGAATTTGAATGTGATATAGTGGCAGGCAGGCATGCATCTACATCAGTACATGGGGAAAAAGGGACAAGCTAATGCACAAAGGTTCCATTATTAAATACAATGACAATGTCATCTTGTAATGAATAAATTAAATTGAGGCTCCCCAAGCTATCTGGATGTGATCTCCTTATGCTCAGCACAGAAAGTATGCTAATATTTACTTAATCCATAACAACCAAACCCCACTTGCATAGGAGACATGATTACTGAGCATTTTAAAATATAATTTTCACAACCCAATGTGTTATGGCCACTTCAAGTTTGTTTTTGAGTATCATAAATGAGCACTTGTCCATCGATGTCTTTATCTGTATTTGAACAATGTCTTGAGAATTTGGGTATGGTTTTCTATTGCATTCCAGATGTTGACATTCTCAAAAATCACGACACTGTTATTGTGTACGTATCAGTGGTCTAGATAATCATGTGGTATTACATTAACTTAAAATACTTGATACACACAAGAAAAAAAATCGCATTCAACCTCAAACAAATGTTATAGAAATGAAAAAATAATATACCTATATACAATACACTAACATATTATAATAGAAAATTCCTACTTGTATGTTGCACAGGAAACCGGTATTAACATAATGAACAGCCATGAGAATTGACCTGTGCTCGTATTGTGATGTACTTTTCTCCTTATTTAATGCTATAGTAAGTATATATGGCTGGTGCTTGTTTTTTGGACATTTGCAAGAAAAAAATGTGCGCTTGAAAACCCTCAAAAGACATGTAACAATTTTATGTTATAATTAATGTCTTTTTCTTCTTAAACACACATATACTAATTTACAGAGGGTCTAAATATGAAACAATGCAGTCTTAATACAATTTCATCATATAGCTTTATAATCGACATATTGTTTTCCATTTCACACAAGCTCAACATAAATGAGACTGGACTAGAATCGGCTGTCCTCACTAAACAAAAAACTTGTCTGACCAGCCTAAATGAAGTAAGATGGTGGTGTAGTAGTGGAATATAAATGGGAATGAAACAAATGTGCAATGAGAAATACTCTTTAACATTGCAATGTCACTTTCCCTAATTGAAAGACTTATTGTATCAGACAAGAGCTCAAATTGATCCAGCTTCCCTAACATTGAGTGGCCAGTGACTTGCTGAAGATACAATAGTGGCAGTCCATAAAAAATCTGGTTTCCTTAATTTTTTCTATAGATAGCATGTTAATCTACCTAAAGTTCGTGGATTAAGCTAGGTTTTATATTTGTATTTTAATACTACCAAATTGACTAAATAGCCTAAGGATAAAACAACAAATACAATATGGCAATAGTATATAGGGTCTCTAAAATCCAAATTTTCAAAGTAAATACACAAAATAATATTAACACAACAGTACTTCCACACAAACTATATTCAAATGAGATCACAAATTTATTGTAAACAAATAATATAAATAATTTTGTAATATGCAGTACAAAATTTTAAAATAATATGAATGGCGAGTTATACTTTGTACAAAATAGAAGGTAGCTAGTTTGGCCTAACTCGTCAACAATGAAAGTCATTAGAGATAGAGAAACTTATTCAAACAGTCAATAGGGTTTTGGATTGTAACTTCTATGATCTATGTTATGAAACCAGCCAAGAATGCACCTGAAGTAAGTTAAGAACCATGTATAACCATAATCAGAAAGCCACACCAGGTCAAACCAGGTTCTTTCCATTTGAATACTTAACAATAGAGGCAAAGATGCAAAGGGGTATTTTCAATAACAAATAACAACATAGTCTGAGAAGTAGACTTTAATAAAAAAAACTATATATATATATATATATATATATATATATATATATATATATATATATAATATATATACAATACATGAAACTTTTAACTGACTCATCTCTATGTAGATGTTTTTGGAGATTTTTGCTGGAAAAAAAAGAAGAAAAAACAATTATTTTTAACTTGTTTCAGGTCAATTATGACATGTATGTGAGATTTTTAAACATGTAGACACTAAGTTGTTACATTATTTATTTTTAAATTACCATGCAAACAGAAAAAAAAAGTTTCTGATGCCAATGATAAATTTCAAAACTGAAAGCATCTTAAAATGGACAAATTGGTATTGCAACCTATGCATTTTTTTTTTCAAACTTATTAAGCAGGAATACTTCTTCACTGGGAATTTCTTAACATGCTATTTACATTCCTAATAATCAATTTAATGGTGTCTGGTTAATGCAAAGAGGCCCATGACATTGTATAATAACACATTTTAAGCAAAGTTTTAAAAGAAAACTTAAATTTAAATCCTAATGATTTCCTAATAAGTGTCTGTGTGAACAGTGCCTGTGATGTTACAT
This sequence comes from Bacillus rossius redtenbacheri, assembly GCF_032445375.1. Lineage (NCBI taxonomy): Eukaryota > Metazoa > Arthropoda > Insecta > Phasmatodea > Bacillidae > Bacillus > Bacillus rossius. The sequence goes on from NC_086331.1 coordinate 64,950,958, forward strand.
CATTACAATTCAGCCCATGTTTTTGTGCAATAATACTCTAAAATTTCTAGTAATTTTTTGAGCAGATTCTCAATATTATCCTTTGTAGTGCACATGTAATGTTTATTTTCATTATTTAAATTGCTACCACTACATAACTATACACATGTAATCTAATAAATCATCATTTAATGTGTTTCCTTTATTGTCATATAATGGATGGAATTAGGTTTTGTCAAACTCTCCAAATTAAACATACTTGGTTACTACCATAATTTAGCATAAGAAAAACTAATTTAAATAGAAAAACCAATGATGCTTATGCTTAGTACAACACAACTCGAAGACTTGTACCTTCTCTGCGGTAAAGGACAAGATTTATTTCAATTATTTTGCGCTGCAATTCCAGCCCACCAATAAAATGAAGGCCAGAGTGCAGAAATAACTTTGTTAAGCGAAATGGCAATTAATGAAACCGCTGTCTAATTATATGTGTAGGCCTAGTGCATTCACTTACAATAAATTACATTTATGACAAGCCAGATATAATAGCTGGCTTTATTAAATTTCCGTTAATAGTAATACGTAGGCCTACAACATACGATGTAAGTACTACATTGTGCAGAACATAACTTAATAAAAATAATTACTTAACCAGTAGAATTGTAAATTATTTCAAATAAAACACTTCAATATTTATATTAAAATAAACACAACATAATTAATTTATGTGTTGTGCACAGTAAATAAACATTAATTACCCTTAACTACATATTATAGGTTATGAAAATGCCGTCGTCCAGGGTCTCGGGCTCGAGTCCCGGTGTGGCTCCTAGTGGGAAAAGGCGGTTCTTGATCTGTGTTGTCCGGGTGGGCGCCAGACTAGCTCGTTTCTAGTCGTGAATTTGGGGTCGTGGATGTATGTGCCCCTGCGTGGCCCACTAGGGCCGGCGGCGGTGTTGCGTGAGATGATTTTAAATAAGAGACGTGGAGTTGAGGTGGTGGTGTCGTACCTTTTATTCAGAGGAGCGAGTCGTACACAATACAACACTCTACAGAGGTCCCCGGGGGGTTGTTACTTGTTATTCCGTGGCGCCGTATTGTTTGTGTTCCGCGTTACGTGGCCTCGGATGCTGTTATGTCTCAGACGTCTCACTGGGTACGCAGGTAACGTAATTTCGTAACACAAAGGCGGGACACAAAATACGCTGAATTAAGGGGGCGCGTACAGGTTACGTGGCACTCGTTACTCGGGTAACGTAAGTTAGCAATACAAAATACGGGATACAAAAATACACTGAATTAAGGGGGTGCGCACAAGTTGCGTGGCACTCGTTACTCGGGTAACGTAAGTTAGCAATACAAAACACGGGATACAAAAATACACTGGATTAAGGGGGCGCGCACAAGTTACGTGGCACTCGTTACTCGGGTAACGTAAGTTAGCAGTACAAAATACGGGATACACAAATACACTGAATTAAGGGGGCGGGCGATTGGAGACGGCCAATCCCGTATGCAAATGTCTCGGCGCGGGTGTTGTGCCCACTGTGGTGAAACACGCACCGCAATTAAGTTTGTCCAAGTTCCCCTTGCGGGTTTGTGGTCAGCGCCGTGCGCGTGACCTTAAATAAAGTTCTGTACGTTGCGGGAGACGGCCCGTGCCGTATGCTGAAGAGCAGCCCCGTTGACCAAGTGTGGTGCGGGGTGTCCTTAAGTTGATGCGGCCGGATTAGGTCCTGGACCGAAAAAAGGGACCGGGTACTCACGGAGAGGTTAAGTAATAAAGGGGGTTTTGTTAATTAGTGACTATATTTACCGGACGTTACTTTCAATGTAGACAAAGGATGTTGCCTCTCCGTGGGACGTAGGTCCGCCCCGGTCCATGAGCTGCGCTGAACTGCCGAACTGGCATGGCGTCCGAGGGAGGCTCGGCCTCTCTCGCGCCAGGCGTGACCTCATTACGCTAGACTCCAAATGGGTGTGTCTGGAAGAGATTTTATTGTCGCTAAAATCCTAATTTAATGTTTCAGGAGAAATGGGTACGGTTCTTCTCTTGTCTACTCAGGTTTCCGCGGTTTTGCCTTTAATTGCTGTTCGGCTCGCCTGACTCGGGTGGGCCATGGCCAGGGGTGTGTTCCGTTAGCGGGAGCGTATACTGGCGGGTGCAGGTCGGGCTCTGGGGTGGTCGTCGGCCAGACAACGTCAAAATATATTTACTTAAGTATATTATAAAAGCCCGAAGTTGATAACTGAATAAAATAAATTGGTTTAATCAAATGCTATTAAAACCAAAATATTTAGGAACCTATAAGCCTATATTTGTGTGATTTTTAACTAAAGATAATAAATAACCCATACATTAGCATTCGTGTTCTACAGTCAACGACCATATATAGCTACAGTAAGTAGAAAACTCATTAGATTCTTTCGCAATTTTATTAAATCGCGAATATCCTGTTAATGCATCACATAAATTAAAAAATCAGACTGAAAACAGCGCACATATAAATATGGCACGGGAATGTTAAGCATACCGACAAAAAAAGACATTCCTTAACCTACAGATTTACACATTTCGAAGACGCATAAAAGAATGTTTCTATACCGGTACTTGCTTAAGTGCGAAAGTAAAAACAAAAAAAAAGTAAACTAACATGAAATAAATAATGTTAAAACTTACAATTTATTCACCACATATAAAAATCCAAGTACCAAAATACTGCGCCAAAACAAGAAATAATACACAAAGACAAAGATTTCTAAACTTCAGTGCCAACAAGCATGATGGGAAGATTCAATATAATGTCTCAGATACATTTCAGAATCAACCACAATGTAATATTGCCAAACGAATCTTGCTGAAATGTATCTGAAACTTCATTTATAGACATGAGTACTATGTGTCCAATGAAATGTTTATGAAATATTCCAGAAACATGACAGATGAAATGTAATCTATTCGAAACATAGTAATGTTACTGCAATATCACAGACATGTTACTGAAACATTGTGTGCTGTATGGGAAGCATTCCTAAACCAGCTAGGGGCCCCGTCAACCACGAACTCCGCCGACTGTCCTAGCGGGCCATGCGGGGACAACGCACCCACAACACCCACAATTGGTTAGCCGATGAGCTAGCCTGGCGCCCTCCCGGAACGTAATTTCAATCAGAGCCAATTTCCCGCTAGGATACACGCCCGGTGTCGAACACGAGAACCTGGACAATTGCATTTGGCGCCCACTGCGTGGGGCGAAGAGAGGAAGACCAGGATTTCTTCACGTTCATTTTTCGAAAATTTTCACGTAAAAAGAAACATTTATTTTCTCTCCATTTCTCCGTACATTTACGTACACACCAGGCCACATCACGGACACAGGACGGCCATTTTGCGCAGGAAAAGGGAATTAGGGTCAGACAGGCAGGTGCGATGGAGAGAGAAAACAAAGGGGCTCCAACACCCCTCCCCCCACCCTAAAACTCCGGCGCAGCGCGCGATGCAGGTCAACTATGTATCCGTCCGCACCCCTCCTTCGCAGCGGCCATTCTCGGCCTCCACTTTGTGCGGCTGTCCGGGCGCTCGCGGCCTTCGCTCCACATGGCTCTCCGCATTCCCCCCTCCACATCCTGGGCCCCCGCTTTCTGCGACTGTCCGGGCGCTTTCGGCCGCCGCTACGTGCGCCTATCCGTAACCCCGCCTTCGCAGCGGCCATTCTCGGCCTTCGCTTTGTGCGGCTGTCCGGGCACCTGTCCAGCCGCCGGAAGCAACTCCGCGCGCACAACATGCGAGCGTACACTAGCCGGCCCTAGTAAGCAATAAATGCTAACCCAGAACAAACATAACAACATGCAGGCACCACCTACGGGCGTCATGTGCGCACACGGTCTACTGCACAAAAATTTAGACCTGCTGATGGGATCACTGCCATGGTACAGGACGTGTCAGTGCACAGCCCACCTGAACGAGGCCCCCGATCACACCTGGGTCAGGCCATGGGACGAGATGACACCGGGAAAATCTCATGTACCATTACCATGGCAATGGGTACCACTCAAAACAGAAGCAACGACAAGTACCATATTAGTAGACGTGCTACCAACTACGTGCCAGATGGGTACACACGCCAACCAGACCGCTACTTACGCCCGAAAACCAACACCACTCACCGGGCCAAACACCGGTGTGTACAGCCACAGCCCATGCTACTCAGGAAAACTAGTGCTACCAGAATTCAGCGGAGTGGGGCACGAGGATCTGAGGGATTACCTAACACATTGCGAAGCGAGACTGGCGAGGTCCGAGATACCGGCAGACGAGTGGTCGGGACGCTTCAGTGAACAACTGAAGAGGACCACCCACCAGTGGTGGAACCTATGGGGACGATTCGGCATGCCCTGGGAAGAGTTCGCGACGTCGCTCAACCGCCGGTTCGACACAGAACAGTATGGCAATAACCCTGACACCAGGAGGTCTCAATGACTGGAAGACTTACATACCACCCGAAGCATAGGAGATGACCATGAGGTTTTTCCATGACCACGACCTCGCCGGACACCCAGGGATGTACCAGACACGATGGGCAGTAGGCCAGCACTACCACTGGCCCGGCATCACCCACGATGTATGAGAATACGTCCGTGAATGTGAGATCTGCCAGGTGAGGAAAGCGCGGAGACGGGATGGAGAAGAACAGCAGCTGCCAAGGGAGCCCACCACTTCTTTCCAGACCCTCGTGCTGGACGTGATGGGCCCGTACCCCCGCACACCCCGCAGCAAACATTTCCTACTAGTAGTCATGGACCTGTTTACATGGTGGACAGAAACGTACCCATGTGGGAACATGAGGACCCCTACAATCACTGGCATCCTGACCAGGGAGTTCTTCTCATGCTGGGGCAACCCCAATCCACCCTAAAAGATAACGCCAGCCAGTTACTGGGGCGCCACTGGAAAAACTGGTGCAACGACCAGCAGGTCGAACACCACACTACCCCTGCTTACCACCCAAGGGCCAACCCGACAGAGTGACGAAACCAGGAGCTAAAGGCCCAACTGTGCATCCGCCTTGTAACAGACCACACAGAGTGGTACCTACACACGACAACTGGAATGGCACCAGCGGAAATGATACAGGGACTTAACCTACCCCTACCGGGCGAGTGGGCCACCCACGGCACCCCACACCTCGCAGAGAGCATGGAGGAACGCAACCAACACCGCACGGCGGAACAGGAGAGTGCCAAGCGCCGGCAGAGAGCGTACTCCGAGGAGATAACGCCAGTACAGAACCACCCCCACCCATCGTGCGAGTAGGGGACCAGGTATTTGTGCGGATACACCTGCTATAAGCTGCCCCCCGCAACTACTGCGCTGGGCTAGCCCCACGGTGGGGAAGTCCCTACACCGCACAATGGTGGTTAGGTAGGACCATCTACTAGGTGCACCTAGGCAGCCGAAGAGTGAAGAAGGTGCACTGGGATGACCTGCGGCTCGCCACCTTACCAGGGGTGAGGATCTCGGAGGAAGAGACCCCGCCAACCCCTGACGCTGACTTGACGCGAGAGGAAGACGGCAATCCAAATCAGTCCCCGGCCCGACACCGACCCAGGCAGGGACAGCCCCGCTCAATCACCTTCACAAATGCGGCAGTAACCGCAGCGGAACCAAGCACCGATGAGTCCTCAAGGACACCGCACACGGAGGAGGGACACAGAGAGGCGAGTGCAGAGGCACCCAGCAGGCTGACAAGTTGGGTAGGGAGCCACCACAGCCAACTAGCAGACGCCACCCATGCTGTCCACGAAGATGGACCCAAGGATGAGATGGGACCACACCCACGCCGACACAGATTCCAGCCCGGCCCCCTGGGGGAATATGTACTGGCAACCCCTCAAGGGGAAATCGACTCACCAGCGAACAGCTCCACAAAAGATCAAAGCTCGGTACGACACGGCGAACCACTGGCAACCATGGCGTTGCGGGACAGGGGTTCGAGACAATAACAGAAGTGTCACATACCCCAGGGGAGTTTGAAGCGAACGACGACTCCGGCCCGACACCGTTGATAAAAGGGCCAGACGAGGATGACCCGAGTCCTCAACACACGACCCGCCCGGCATTCCGCAGCGGGAAAGGAGACAGTACCAGTCAACACCGCTCTAACGGCCAACGGAAGAAGGAGCCTGCATGCGCGGGGTCCACGCCGGATCCCCAGACCTAGAAGATGCCCTCGGCAGATGACCCCGACGAGCCTGCGGACCACCAGGGTACCTGGAAGACTACAGACTGGGAGCAGAATGCCAGACCTACCGGCCACAGCAACCACGCACACCACCAGAGTAGACCTGCTGCCGGAGCTAGGGGTGCCACCACGCGCCGGGGCCAATCGCGGGTAAGGCTGGGCTTTTCGGAGGGGGGGGGGGGTGTTTGTCATCGTCCTGCCGAAGGCCATAAAGGCCGGCCTCCACCTACCAGTACTGAACCCCGCTAGCGGAACGCACCCCTAGCCCACCCCCATGCACGGAGATGGGGAGAGGGCCGGAAGGCAGTTTTCATCCGTCCTTCGCCACGGGAGCACCGGCCACGCCATCGTGAGCTGTACACACAGCCGCAGATGGGACGGAGTGAGCGTGCGAGTAAGTGAACATGCGAGTAGGGAACATGCAAGGAGTGAACAGTGACTCCAGTGAACCAGTGCTTAGTGAGTATTGTTTTCTGGCGACATAAGCAGGACCACCCATTCACCACTATTTGTGGTCCGTACACGTGCACCACCGCCGACGACCCTAGTTGGACACGCGGGGGCGAAGCACCCACGACCCACAATGACGAGCTAGTTTGGCACCCTCTGGGAACACTCAAGCCACCAGTCCCCAATAGGATCCACTGGGTCTCGTGCTCGAGACTGCAAGTGGCGGCAAATTTTAATGTGTGGTAAGGTTAGTTAGACATTACAAATACTGTGATATTGTGAGAATGGTCGGTGAAGTTAGATTAGATACATCAAAAATACTTTAAGATAGTGTAGATTGTAAGTTAAATTAGGTTAGCGAGATTTAAAATACTTTTAAAAAATGTGAATATTTTGTTATGTTAAGTTAGTTACAGTAGAAATGTTGCAAATTTTTTTTAAATTGAGGTAGGAATTACTGACTTAATATGTAGCTAAGAAGCCATTTACACATTTTACATTATTTTTATGTAACTAAACTAACATACTATTCACAAATTTGAATAGTATTGTTTTAATGTACCTAACCTAACTACCATTTTTATGAAATTGTGCAATTTTTTGTTCTTAACCTAACTACTTGTATAAAATGATCAAATACTGGTAAACTACTTGAAGTATAAAAATTCAATTTTTAAATAATGAACACAAAATATTCCATTAAATAAAAAAATTAATTTTTGTTTTAGAGAAGAATTAATTTTGCTAGTATAGCCGCCTAAGTTAGCTGGGGGGAAACTGCGAATTTCCAACCGCGAACATGAACTTGCTACTAGAGTAAGATTTTTTTTTAAACATTATTCAACCAACAATTTTATTTTCAAATTTTACCTATTTTGATACATGGATTTGAGAGATAGCATAATCAAAAAGTATAATCATGGAAATGTAGTTCAAAGTGAACGATTAAATTTAGTTAATACTAAACACCAACAAACACAACACACCGATTGGCTGGAAACAAGGAAATACAACTTATACGACTAATTTAATCGTATAATTTTTATATTAGTCGCGTCTAACAATAGTTTCATACTATCGATTTAGTCGATAAATTGTATTCGATGGTGTCTATCATTACTCCGAGCTATCTTGGCACGATTCTGCAATTGGCAGCCCTCTTATAACTCCTTGGAGGGTAACCTAAGATTCACTGAAATGGGACGACACGTAAAAAAAATCCAAAAAAGTTCCGAAGATGCACGAACACAACGAACAGACGTGCGCGAAAAGCACGGGTTTTTAGTTTAACAATGTCGGTGATGAGATAAATTACAAAATTGCGTTTTAAATGAAAGCGAACAGACCATATAAGGATATGTGGATACCGAAACAAATAATATTTTTTTGGATTGGTTGAAGAATGAAGGATTTCCTTTTCTATAAGAGACAGTACCGTGCATGTCAAAGCAGGTAATAAATATTTCTGTTTGAAATGTGTGATTTGATTATAGTTTATATTATGATGCACTTTGTTTATGTAGTATGAGCTGGAAAAAAAATATCTTTATTTTTATGGGGCTCATCTCTAGAATGTTATACAAGGGCGCAGTAGCGAAGATAGGATTTCTGTTTGAGGGGCAGGGGGGGGGGGGGGCAATTTAGTTATTCACCCATACCTTCCAATAACGCGTGAAGTCCGGGGGCCCTGCCCCAGAAAAAATATGATTTCAAGGTCCAAATAGGTTGACGCCGTCCCCGCTACCTCTTACTATTCTGACGTGATTTTTGCTTGGGTTCGAGATCTCAGGGAGGGTTCGGCCTTGTGGCTAGAGGTAGGGGTTAATGCAGTAGGGCCCCCCGAGCTGTTATGGCCACTCGGGACGCCTGAATAATAACACAAAGTCTCTGGAAGATACTTGATGAATTTATTACGGCACAGCCCTATACAGTGTGCTGCCCGTTCTGGCCGTAACGGTTTTCCCGACGCGACTAGTCACACGCGCAGCTCACTTCCTCAGTGGCGGCTCACGATTTTAATGCGCGTGAGGGGCGGACTTGTACACGTGATGCGACAGTTACAAAAATACACTCTAACATGACGAACGATATCTTGACGAACAATACACTTCACTACTACCTAACACTTAATAAGCTGGGCTAGTGGCACGTAGGCCCGTGTCTCCGGCGACTCTACGTGGTACCTAGATGTGTCCCAGGGACTGATTCGTTAGTACATTTGGCAGCACGATGCCGTGCAGCGGTGTTACCTAAACTCTAACATGACAGATTACACTTTGACGAGCAAATATTTCACTACTACATAACACTTAATAAACTGGGCTAGTGGCACGTAGGCCCGTGTCTCCGGCGACTCTACGTGATACCTAGATGTGTCCCAGGGACTGATTCGTTATTACGTTCGGTGGCACGTGTCGCCTTCTGGCTGCCCCGTGCGGGCCAAAACTAAGTAGCCGGCAAGCTAAGTTGGGGCGTGAAGCGCCGACGTAAAGTCTCGTAGCCTCCCCACAGTACTTACGTATTATGTAGAACACTCATCTTGGAGCACTGATTTAATTAAGTTAAATACCTCATGGTAGATTGAGGCCGACCGCGGAACTGTACGTAAAAGTTTAAGAAGATATTACATTATTGAAAACTACATGTCGGTGAAAGCAAAGGTTAATGGTCCCGCGTTGCGCGCAGGCTGCCGGCCTGTCGGAGCTCCTCTAGGACACTGCCGGTGTCGCTGCGCGTGACCCCCCTCCCCCGCCAGCCTTCCCGCGGAAACATGTGAATTTCGCGGGAAACTGAACCGGCCAGGTTCGGGACAAATCGCACAGTGAAACATGATTTTGCAAGGACTGAAATATTAATTTATGAAAAATAATGTTTAATAAAAACCTGTGGAAAAATATACATAAATTAATTTGTTGTAGTGCGGCGGAGGGATATGCCACACCCGGCCGGATCCTTCCGCCGGCGCAGCACTCGTTGCATGGCGTTCGCCTCGTCACACGAACTACACTTTGCTGCGCGCACGAGCGCGTTCGGTGCACACGCTTTTGCGAGACATTGATGAGGCATAGCGGTCTATGCGACATGGAGGAGCATTGGCGGTCGGCGTCAAGGTGCTATTTAAGCCTTTTTCATGCCACAATTCAGAATATGTATATAACTGGCAGAAAATACTATATTTTTGTAAGAAAATTGGTTTGTGTGAACAATTTAATAATTATTTAAATGACCTTCAAAGCCCTTATGCAAACTGCTTGCCAATTGAAACAATCAAATTGAAATGCAGTATCTTGGAATTTAGTTTACCATCAAAAACAGAATGCTAGAACTTGACTGCTTCAAACTGCATTGTTGTAAGGACCAAATGGGTGTCGCCCTGGTCGGCTGAGGAAGGCGTTTTATGACCATGATAATGGGGGTTTTCAGCCTGAATACCCGACCTTGAGCCCTCTGTCATTGTAAGGGGAGAGGGGAGGGAAGCGCCAGCCCTTTGTTTGGGCGAATCGTAGCTTAGTTTGATAATTAAGGCCATGTATGTATGTTTACCTGCTATTTTAAGTCTACCTAGAATTTCCAGCCATCTGCCTGGCAAGAAAAAAAGAAAATATGATAATTGTCACTACAGTTGTTGATTGATGGTTTAAAAGTAATATCAGTAATAATTCAATACTCTTAAGGAAATTATAAGACTTTACTAAATTTATTTGAAACATTTAAAGAGCTATTAGAACTTTAAAAAACAAAGCCAAAGGAAGTTGATATCAAAGTTGTTTACTTATGTATGAAAAATAAATCACTCATTATATTTTAATATTTCATTTATGGCCTTAATCCAGAGTGATCTGTTAATTTTTTAGTTATTAATTTTGATGATAAAAGATAAAAACAATAGGGTAGAGGACCATTATTAAATTATGTTAAATGCTGTTATGTTGCTTTCTTTCAAACCTTCTAAAGTTGTGGATTTCCTCTGACCCAGTTTTGTAAAAGAATCGGAATTGTTTACGACTTTTATAAATGATATTAGTTCCAATATATTTATTTGTACATAGTGCACTATAATTCAAAACATATTGTACACCATAATGAAATACATTCAATAAATTAAGTAATGATCAATACAGAAAAAAAAAATATTTTGTCACTAATTTTTACCATACCATCTATTTCCCTGATAGACAGTAGTTGTGGAATAATATAGTGTGATATGTATTACATACAAGGGAATAAACTGCTTGAACAGTAATATTTGTGTATTCCTCTCTGGAAGAAATTATCTCAATATATGCAGTAATCTCTGCGAAAAAATTTCTACAAATGTCAGTTTAGTTTCTATGTAAACTAAATTGCAAATGTGTTCAGAAGATAATTATCACAATGAAATGAAAATTAAGTGATTCTGCCTAAGAGAAATTTATTCACTGTCACATTCCTTCATCTGCTTTATAGCATCAGTCACCTTAAACAATTCTGTAACTTAAGTCTACGTATATTTGACAAGGTTCTTTCACTGAGAGCATCAGAGTTATTTTGACATTCATGCTACTGAAAAATAACACAGGGAGATCACACATTAAAATATTTCGAGAAACAATTTTTATTTTAAGGAGGTATCTTTTTACATTTTAATGTACATCAATTGTTCTTAAACAACACTCAATGCAATCAGTTACAAATAAGATTGATAAAATTCTTTGCCAATATACATGTGCCATCCACTGGAGTTGATGGAAAGCTAATGTTCATTTCTTCATATGCCTGCAACAAGAAAACTTGATTACAGTATATTGACCAAGGTTGATTGTTTCACGTGAAATTAGAGAGCGAAGTGATTGAAAACTTTATGAAATAAGAATGACAATATTTACAAACATTAAATATTAGGATGTTTATAATTTAATCCTTTCACATACAAAACAATTTCTGCGAAATAATTCTTTAAAATTCATTTCCGACAAACATATGACTGTAGTAACTTGGGATTACAATTTACAAACTAAACACCAGTCATTGTTTGGCCATGTGTCACAAGCCTTCATGCCGGAACTGTCTGCCCGGACGTGTGTTGCCAACCTGGCAGCGCACAATATATCACACTCCTCTCCTACCCATAGTAGCGAACAAACAAACAACAAGGACACATGGACAAAGAGTACTACTATAAATGTATGTTCACACACATCACAGGTTCATCATTTTTTGCGGGACCCTGTTCCTTTTGGGGTATCGTTGACTACTGGCATAACCACTCACGGATACACTGTCTTCCCCTTGCACAAACCCCTTAAACCTGTTTTCCGCATCACTACACCTACTCCTTTTTTCATCTTGGACACTGCCAGCTGCACTTTCCATCATGTTTTCCTGGCTCCTTTTCTGTCAGTGCTGCCCTGCCGCCTGTAGGCTCCGAAGTTGAGGACGTTTGGTGGCAGGGTGGCAGCTGTGCTTCTCTACCACTGACCCACATGTTGTTGCTGCTGACTGTGTTTGCCTCCATCTGCGACAACGGCGGAAGGGGGCGAAGCTGATCTAGGTGGCGGCGAAGGGTGACTCCGCTGGCCCCTTGCACACTGTACGTGAGAGGCCCAACTTGCCAACGACCACCCCCTTCTCCCATCTCAGTTTCCCACATGCATAAATGGTAAACCCAACACTGTCATCCACATCTGTTCCTGAGGGTGGAACATGAGACCACCAAACCCATTTGGCGAGTTGCAACAGTGTTAGCTACAGACGGGGCTAGTAATGACAAACGGTTACAAACAACCCTAACGAACATTAAACTGCTAGGTGACTCCCCCGTGACTGTATGGGGGGTTTATTCTTTAGCTCAACAAGAAGCGGGGTAAGGCTGTGTTGAGCGGAACATTAGAGTGAACCAATGACTTGAGTTTTTTTTTAAAGGTTCTGGCCATGTTTTCCGCCAGACCGTTTGAGGAAGGGTGACAGGAGGTGAAAACGTGTGCATTACGGCATTGTGTTTACAAAAACGACTGAACTCTTCCGATAAGAACTGGACACCATTATCTGAAACTAGCTGTTCTGGCAACCCATATACAGTGAACCACCAACGCAACTGTGTTATGATTGCATCCGACGTAATACTGGGAATCACACTGATTTCTGGCCATTTTGAATGGCTATCCACAAGGACTAGGAAATGCTTTCCCATGAATGGACCGGCGATATCCACATGAATTATTTGCCAAGGTCGGTCGGGCCACGCCCACGGCAGAAGGATTGACTTGTCTGGCAAGGACTTGTTCTGGAAGCATGGGGTACAAGAAGAAACTACTCTCTCCAAATCCTTGTCTATCCGATGCCACCATACATACAAACGTGCTAAGGCTTTCATTTTGCATATACCAAAGTGGCTGGTGTGCAACTCCTGCATCACTCGACCCTGCAAGACTTGGGGAATGATGACCCGGTGCCCCCACAAAACGCAGCCCCCTTCTAGTGCAAGTTCGTTTCTTTTGTCATAGAACGGTTTGAGCGTGTCGGACAGTTGCATGGCCCAACCATCTCTAAGGCACCTAATGACTTTACCTAACACTCCATCCCTTTCACATTCTCGCCTGATTTCCTGAGGCGTCACTGGCAAAAACTCTGACACTTCAACATCCAAATATGAAAATTGGGTTGAAGAAGACTCAACATTTTTAAGTGGCAACCTAGAGAGGCCATCAGCATTCGAATTGGCGTCACCTTTGGCGTACTGAACTGTGTAGTCGAAACCCTGAAGAAGCACTGCCCAACGCTGCAGCCTATTGGCAGCGAGCTGCGGAATACTACAATGGCTACCTAGAATGTGTGTTAATGGTTGATGATCGGTAATCAGGGTAAAGCTTCGGCCGTACAAGTACTGGAAGAACTTTTTAACTCCAAATATAATTGCTAAGGCTTCTCTATCTAGCTGAGAATACCCTCTCTCTGCAGACAACAAGGTGCGAGAAGCAAATGCAACTGGCTTCTCTTCTCTGCTGGGTAGGATGTGGCTTAGGACTGCTCCCACACCATATGGGGACGCATCGCATGCCAAACGAACTGGCATATCCGGGTTGTAGTGTATGAAAACATGTGAGGAGACAATCAGCTGTTTTAAATCTTTGAAAGCAGAATCACAGCTTTGTGCCAAAACCCACTTTTTACCCTTTTTCAAAAGTTCATGTAAAGGTGCCAACACCATGGCTAGGTTAGGCATAAAACGGGCATAGTAATTAACCAGACCTAGCCACGCCATCAACTGGCTGACACTACGAGGTGGCGGCGCATCCACTACAGCTTTGACTTTTTCATCACTCATATGCAACCCCTCCTTATCTACCCTATGCCCCAGAAAAGAGACTGATGAACGAAAAAATGCACATTTTGTTCTATTTACCTTGAAACCAGAGTCCTGCAGACGTAACAGTCCATAAAGATTTTGCCAGTGAATTTCCTTGGTAGCGCCTGTTACCAAAATATCATCTTGAAACCACACAACACCTTCTAACCCCTGTAGAACTTGCTCAATTGTGCATTGAAAAATAGCAGGGCAAGACACTATTCCAAAAGGGAGTCTGCTACACCGAAACAATCCCCTATGCGTGTTGATAGTGCATAGCTCCTGCGACTTCTCATCGACCTGCAACTGCTGGAATGCCTGGGAAAGATCAATTTGAGAAAACTATACCCTCCCTTGCAGCTTGGAAAACAACTCATCAACTCGCGGTAAAGGATAATGTTCCACAATGAGGTTAGGGTTGACTGTGATCTTAAAATCAGCACAAATACGGACCGTACCATCACGTTTTGCAACCGGAACGATTGGGGTGGCCCACTCACTAAATGACACCGGATGAAGCACACCCAACCCCAGAAGCCTGTCTAGCTCTTTATCAACCTTGCTCTTAAGCGCAAAGGCCAGGGGCCTAGCAGGTAAAAAGACAGGTGCTGTCCCTTCACGTACATGCAATGACACCTTACTTCCAATGAATGTACCCAAACCGTAATCGAACAAGGTAGGTTACTGTTTGGTAATGACACTCAGCACTGACCTGTCCTCATCTGAAGTGGCCCTGATATGGTTGAGACTCGGTTCGTACCAATCCCTGCCAAGAAGTGGAGGGCCTCCATTTGGAACTACAAACAAATCTAGCTCCTTGGGCTTGCTCCATGGGGAGGCGGAATGGATTATTTTTTCGTCCGCAACTGCGCACGACGTCATGTGGCTGAGAGCTAACCTCTGCCACTCCCGCAGCCAGACAGAATTACCGCACATCTTCTCACTCAACTCGCTCGTTCTCTCACACTATTTCAATAAATCTTTTCAAATCTTCAACATCAACACTTTAAACCATTGCGCTTCCTATGGATTAATTATGTTTCATGCACGTGCCGGAATTCAGCTGTAAAAAAATAAAACGGGTAAACAATTTTTTTCTTCAAAAACCTTCCGAAACACTGTGTGTTAAAAAATATTCTGAAAGCACATTTTTCTAAATAAATGGAAATTTTAAATCACCTACGCCACAAGGAGACATTATACTTTAATATTATCCAAAGAAAACACCTCTTAGTTTAATAGTTATGTAAAGGTGGTGTGATATGTTTTGCCGTCGTCCGCGGTCTCGTGTTCGAGTCCGGGCGCGAGTTCTAGCGGGGTGGCTGGTCTGACTAACGTTTTATGTTCCGGGAGGGCGCCAGGCTAGCTCGGTGTCTAACCAATGATGGTTCGTGGTTCGTTGCCCCAGCGTGGTCCGCTAGAACCGTCGGCGGTCTTGCCTGGGAATTTACGTTAAAGAAGAATGTGTGGGATTGCCGTAGTAGCGACGTGCCTTTATTCAAGGGATTGACGTCACACCATACAATTACTGAGTACAGACATGCCCCTGAGGGCTACTTGTCCGTTGCGGGGTGCAGGCCGGTACATGTTCAATGTTTCGTGGCACTGGTTTCTCGGGTAACAGTATGCAGGCCAAGTACACTTGATGCAAGAGAGGCGCGCACAGATGACGTGGCGCAAAGTTACATTAACAAAGTACACTTAATGAAAATTAGGCGCGCACAGATGACGTGGCGCAAAGTTACGTTGACAAAGTACACTTAATGAAAATTAGGCGCGCACAGATGACGTGGCGCAAAGTTACGTTGACAAAGTACACTTAATGAAAATTAGGCGCGCACAAATGACGTGGCGCAAAGTTACGTTAACAAAGTACACTTAATGAAAATTAGGCGCGCACAAATGACGTGGCGCAAAGTTACGTTAACAAAGTACACTTAATGAAAATTAGGCGCGCACAAATGACGTGGCGCAAAGTTACGTTAACAAAGTACACTTAATGAAAATTAGGCGTGCACAATTGACGTGGCACACAGAGTTTGTGGGTGACTGGAGTCGGCCAGTCCCGTAAGCGATTGTTTCTACGCGGGTGCCGTGCCCACTGGGTGGTACACGCACCGCCACTAAACTTGGCGAAGTTTCCCTTGCGGGTTTGTGGTCCGCGCGAAGGCGCGTGGCCTTAAGAAAGTTCTGTGGTTTGCGGGAGACGGCCCGTGCCGTATGCTGAAGAACGACCCTGCGCACCAGGTGTGGTGCGGGGCGTCTTTACGTTTACGCGGTCGGATTAGGTCCTGAACCGTAAAAAACGGACCGGGCACGCACGGAGAGGTGAATAGAAAAAGGTATGGTTTATGCTAAATGACTATATTTACCGGACGTTACTTGCGATGAAGACAATGGTTGTGGTCTCTCCGTGGGACGTAGGTCCGTCCCGGTCCGCGAGTCGAGTAGAACTGCGGAACTGGCATGGCGTCCGGTGGCGCGTCGGCCCCTGCCGCGCCAAGCTTGACCTCATTACGTTAAAAACTAAATGACTGCGTCTGGAAGAGACTTTAAGGTCGCAAAATTCGTAATTAATTGTTTGAGGGGGAATGGGTGTGGTTCGTCTCTAGTCCACTCGGATTTAGTGTGCTTTATAATAATAATGTCTGGTTTGGCCGTTCGGCTCGGTGGCTCGCTCGACTCGGGTGGGCCACGGCCAGGGGTGCGTTCCGTTAGCGGGAGAGTATACTGGCGGTTGCAGGTCGGGCTTAGGGATGGTCGTCGGTCGGACGACGTCAAACGCCCCCCCCTCGAGAAGCCCGACCTTGCGCCGCTTATGGTCCCGCCACGTGGTAGCACCCCTAGCTCCGGCAGCCCTGTCCAGTTGCGGTTCGCGGCTCTGCAGCTGATAGGCCCCGCGTTCTGGAGCAGGTGTGCGCGCCCGTGGGTCGGCAGCTGGTAGGGTCGGCGCTCTGGACCTGCTGTGCACGCCACCCCGGCTGCCGCGGTGGTGGACCGGCCGGGGGCGGCGTCGTGGCGCCTGTGGTGGCCAGCGGCTGATAGGGTCAGCGCCCTGGATCTGATGTGCTCGCCACCCCGGCTGCTGCTGTGGCAGGCGGGCCGAGGGGCGGCGTCGTGGTGCCGGTGGGGGCGGCGGCTGATAGGGCCAGCGTCCTGGTCCCAGGTTGTCCCACGTCGATTGTCCGGGTGCTGGCCTGTTGACGTAGTCCCTCGGCACCTGGTACGGCGTGGATGGGTACAGCCTCCTCTCCCGTTCCGGTGTGCCGGGCGGGTTTGGAGTAGAGGCCTCCTCGTCCTCGTCGTCCAGTTCCGTCACCATGGGGTGGTGTCGGCGTGGTCTTCTGCGGTTGTGCCCTAAGCACCTCCCCGGACTCGTTCTCGGGGGGTGACAGTGGTTCCGAGTGCGGCTGCGGTGTCTCGCAGCGAGCGGCGGTGCGGTGGTGGCCAGGGTGCCGGCCGGCAGGGGCGGCGGCGACCAAGGTCAGGCGGTTCTCGGCAGGCGGGCAGTAAGCGCGGGCGGCGCTCGGCACGGCCCGGCTCAGCCTTGCCGACATGCGGGCGTTTCGCGGCCCGTCGTGCCAGACGGATGACAGGTGTTATCGGCCGAGTGGCGGTCACGTGCGGTGGTGGGGCGGTCGGGCGTCCAGGTGCCGTGGCGTCGACCTGCATTGCGTCAGGCAGATGCAGGGAGCTCAGGCGACCCGGTAGCCGCGGTGATGTCACGGTGTTGTGGCGCGGCGCCTGTGGCGGCTTGAGCGCGCGTCGCCTCGGCGGCTGCTGTGGCAGGCTGACCGAGGGGCGGCGTCGTGGCGCCTCTGGCGGATTGAGCGCGCGTCGCCTCGGCGGCTGCTGTGGCAGGCTGACCGAGGGGCGGCGTCGTGGCGCCTCTGGCGGCTTGAGCGCGCGTCGCCTCGGCTGCTGCTGTGGCAGGCTGACCGAGGGGCGGCGTCGTGGCGCCTGTGGCGGCTTGAGCGCGCGTCGCCTCGGCTGCTGCTGTGGCAGGCTGACCGAGGGGCGGCGTCGTGGCGCCTCTGGCGGCTTGAGCGCGCGTCGCCTCGGCGGCTGCTGTGGCAGGCTGTCCGAGGGGCGGCGTCGTGGCGCCTGTGGTGGCTTGAGCGCGCGTCGCCTCGGCGGCTGCTGTGGCAGGCTGACCGAGGGGTGGCGTCGTGGCGCCTGTGGCGGCTTGAGCGCGCATCGCCTCGGCAGCTGCTGTGGCAGGCTGACCGAGGGGTGGCGTCGTGGCGCCTGTGGCGGCTTGAGCGCGCGTCGCCTCGGCGGCTGCTGTGGCAGGCTGACCGAGGGGCGGCGTCGTGGCGCCTGTGGCGGCTTGAGCGCGCGTCGCCTCGGCAGCTGCTGTGGCAGGCTGTCCGAGGGGCGGCGTCGTGGTGCCTCTGGAGCACAGAGTGCGCGTCGCTTCGGCAGCTGCTGTGGCAGACTGTCCGAGGAGCGGCGTCGTGGCGCCTCTGGAGCACAGAGTGCGCGTCGCCTCGGCGGCTGCTGTGGCGGGCCGGCCGAGGGTTGGTGTCGTGGCGCCTCTGGAGCACAGAGTGCGCGTCGCCTCGGCGGCTGCTGTGGCAGGCCGGCCGAGGGGTGGTGTCGTGGCGACTGAGCCTCGAAGCCAGGCGGGCACCGCGGGGCGAATCCAGGCGGCGGGGCCTCGCACAGGCGTCTCGGCGTCGTGGCCCTGGGCGTTGCCTCGTCCAGCGTCCCTTTTGAGGCCGCGTACTCATGTGGCAGTGAGGACGGCTGCATGACGTGGAAGCTAGGCGGTGGCGACGGTGTGGCGCGACGTGTCGTTGTCGAGCCTGGTGGCGTCCCGGATGAGGCAGGTGTCGGAGACGATGCGGGTTGCGTCGGAATGGTCCTTCGCGGCACGGTGACGGTGGTCAGGTGCGGTGGCGAGGTCATCCCGGCGTCGTGAGATGTCTCCGACACGAGGCGGGTTCGGGACGTCGTGACAGACTGCGGTGGGATAGTCGGCGTCATGCGTCGTTCGGTCGGCTTCGGCGGGTCAAGCGTCGTCACCGTCATGTTGAGTGGCGTCTGGTCTGCGAGGGGTGTTGAGGCTGGTGGCTTTGGGCCCGGGGGTGGAGGGAGCAGGATTGGCGGCGAGAGGTTGACGAGCGTCGGCGTCGGGACGGAAGGCGTCCTTGGTGAGGCGTAGTGCGTCGGCGTGAGTGGCGTCAGGTCTACGAGGGACGCCGAGGTTGGTGGCTCCGGAACAGGAGGCGACGGGAGCGGGATTTTTGGCTGCAGGATGACGGTCGTCGGCGTTGGGACGGTTGTACGTGACAGTGCGGATGTCGTCGTGGCGTGTGTTTGTGATATGTCATGCGTCTGCGTGAGTGGCGTCTCGATGTCGTGAATCGTCGCGGCGTATCGTAGGGGAGGAATTATTGGCGTTGCTTCCGGATACTGCACTTGGGTGGCTCGTTCTGCGGTACATCGCGCGCACGTGAACGTGAAGGACTCGCGCCTCAAAGTCCCTTCACGCTCGTTGGTGCAGTCACGATGCCATAGGCTGGCACACTCGTCGCAGTGGTAGCCCCTGCTACTTCCTCCGGTACACGACAGGTTTCCACACATCGTCATCCCTAATGTGCGATACTCTTGACAATAGCCACACTCGTACCCCGCGGCGATCCTGCCGTTTAAGTACCATCTCGGGTAGAGGTGGTAACACCCGCTGCATTCATCTGCATACATCTCTTGTTATCGTGCGTGTTCAGCTGTGTCGATTCGTGTTTTTCACTCGCGGCTCTGTGCGCGCTGTGCAAGTCTGCGCGCGGGGTCGCGCTCGCCGGCTGGGCAGGTGCCCGGACAGCCGCACAAAACGGAGGCCGAGAATGGCCGCGGCGCGGGCGGGGGTGCGGATGGGCGTGTGAGGCGATGGCCGAGAGCGCCCGGACAGCCGCACAAAGCGGACGGGTGGAGGATTGAAGCGGTGGGGGGGGGGGGGAGCTGTCCGGATGGCCGCGCGAAGCGGAAAGTTGATAGGGGGTGGATGGGTGGGGGTCGAGCGCCCGGATGGCCGCACAAAGCGGAGAGTGAAAAACGAGGGTGGTTAGGTGGGAGGGGGGGGGAAGCGTACTCTGACCGCCGCGCGAAAGTGAAAGCGGGCGGGTGCGGGAGTGACGGGGGGTTGGGGGTGGTGCTGGGCTGTGATGTTCGCCTGCGTCGCACGCTTTGCTGGAATGTCAGCGCTGGGGGTGGGGGTTGATGTATCCTTTGTCCGCCGCTCTTGGTGCGTCCAAAATGGCCGTTTTCTTGTCGTTTACTCAATTTTCACGTTTTTTGCTTAAAATTTTGCCACACGCAGGGGCGCCATTTGCCGTCGTCCGCGGTCTCGTGTTCGAGTCCGGGCGCGAGTTCTAGCGGGGTGGCTGGTCTGACTAACGTTTTATGTTCCGGGAGGGCGCCAGGCTAGCTCGGAGTCTAACCAATGATGGTTCGTGGTTCGTTGCCCCAGCGTGGTCCGCTAGAACCGTCGGCGGTCTTGCCTGGGAATTTACGTTAAAGAAGAATGCGTGGGATTGCCGTAGTAGCGACGTGCCTTTATTCAAGGGATTGACGTCACACCATACAATTACTGAGTACAGACATGCCCCTGAGGGCTACTTGTCCGTTGCGGGGTGCAGGCCGGTACATGTTCAATGTTTCGTGGCACTGGTTTCTCGGGTAACAGTATGCAGGCCAAGTACACTTGATGCAAGAGAGGCGCGCACAGATGACGTGGCGCAAAGTTACATTAACAAAGTACACTTAATGAAAATTAGGCGCGCACAGATGACGTGGCGCAAAGTTACGTTGACAAAGTACACTTAATGAAAATTAGGCGCGCACAGATGACGTGGCGCAAAGTTACGTTGACAAAGTACACTTAATGAAAATTAGGCGTGCACAAATGACGTGGCGCAAAGTTACGTTAACAAAGTACACTTAATGAAAATTAGGCGCGCACAAATGACGTGGCGCAAAGTTACGTTAACAAAGTACACTTAAAAAAAAATTAGGCGCACACAAATGACGTGGCGCAAAGTTACATTAACAAAGTACACTTAATGAAAATTAGGCGCGCACAATTGACGTGGCACACAGAGTTTGTGGGTGACTGGAGTCGGCCAGTCCCGTAAGCGATTGTTTCTACGCGGGTGCCGTGCCCACTGGGTGGTACACGCACCGCCACTAAACTTGGCGAAGTTTCCCTTGCGGGTTTGTGGTCCGCGCGAAGGCGCGTGGCCTTAAGAAAGTTCTGTGGTTTGCGGGAGACGGCCCGTGCCGTATGCTGAAGAACGACCCTGCGCACCAGGTGTGGTGCGGGGCGTCTTTACGTTTACGCGGTCGGATTAGGTCCTGAACCGTAAAAAACGGACCGGGCACGCACGGAGAGGTGAATAGAAAAAGGTATGGTTTATGCTAAATGACTATATTTACCGGACGTTACTTGCGATGAAGACAATGGTTGTGGTCTCTCCGTGGGACGTAGGTCCGTCCCGGTCCGCGAGTCGAGTAGAACTGCGGAACTGGCATGGCGTCCGGTGGCGCGTCGGCCCCTGCCGCGCCAAGCTTGACCTCATTACGTTAAAAACTAAATGACTGCGTCTGGAAGAGACTTTAAGGTCGCAAAATTCGTAATTAATTGTTTGAGGGGGAATGGGTGTGGTTCGTCTCTAGTCCACTCGGATTTAGTGTGCTTTATAATAATAATGTCTGGTTTGGCCGTTCGGCTCGGTGGCTCGCTCGACTCGGGTGGGCCACGGCCAGGGGTGCGTTCCGTTAGCGGGAGAGTATACTGGCGGTTGCAGGTCGGGCTTAGGGATGGTCGTCGGTCGGACGACGTCAGTTTTAGATGTCGCACCGTCTTATCATCCATGTAGAAGAGTTACCCGAAAAGATAACAAGTATATTGCCATGGAAATGGAAATATGGTTAAGGAAATATTTTTCAAATGTTTGTAAAAAGTAAACAACAAATAAAAACATATTATAACTGTAAAATTAAAATATAAACAACCCTATAGCAAATTTAATTTCAATATGAACAAGTCTACAATAATGTTTACAAGAAACGAAATTGCAATAGCAATACAAAAATTTCGCAATTATATTACATTGTTAACATATATATTATTTTTAATAAAGGCAATAAAAATGACATACTCGATATTCGGAATACAATAAATATCTTAAGCCCTACATAATTGCTGCGATATTCACAAAAAAATTTTTCTTAAATATAGTAGTTAAAAAACATCGTAAATAAATTATGAACATACATATTATGGTGAAGGAAAGTGGATACTATCACACTGAAAAATCTTAGAGGGTAGTTTTCCTCTTCTTATTTCTTTCTTTGCGTTTTTGGTCTTGCACGTTAACATGATGTCGCGTAGCTCAAAATTATCATTAATTTATTTAATTAGTTTATTTGTTGAAAATACAATTTTAAATTCTTTTCGCTAGTTCGGGACTTGGTTTCCCTCAAGCTAAGATGGGGTAACACCTTTGTTTGATTTGGGTCTCCGCGGGGCTGGAAGAGTGCGAGTCTTTCACGTCTTTGTCTGGGAACGCAGGCGTGACCGCGTTTCAGCCAGGCCAGCTGACACGTTGTTTGCTGCAGTTCCAGAGAAACGCGGCGCAAACTTGTTTACTGTTCTTCTTTTGAGGCCAGCTGGAAATGAGGTTGTGCGCACGCGCTTTGCGCAGAGCGAGTGTTGCCACCTGGTGGCTGGTTTTCTGACTACGTGGACAACCCGGAGCGGCCGAACGCGCGGCCGGCTTGTTGTAATAACTTTACGTGTTTGTAAAACACAGGAAAACTTCCCGTCAGGATGTTTTCCCCGTAGGGGTTTTGCGGCCAAGCAAATAGCTTAAAAGAGATGTAAAATGTTTTCGCGGGGCTGTAATCCTGTGGAAGGCTGTCATGCTGCCCGGCCGTGCGGCGACTTGGTAATGGTTAGGTGAGTGCTAGCGAATGGCGTCTGAGTGATGCCAAACTCTTAGTCTTCCACACCTTCATGTTTCTTCGTAGTTAACTTTAAATTTCTCGTTTCGTGTATTATTTGGTCTCTTAAATAATTTGTTTTTTTCAAAACTCGGTAATTTGTTTGCATCTCGATCCCTCTCTTTTCATGTTTATGATGACGTTATAAACTTTAACTAAATAATTTTTTTTAAAATCAGTTTCGAAGTAGTGGATGTTCTGAATAAGTTTTAAAAATGAAGTTGGGGAAGAACTAATGAAGTTTGGTATCATTGGGTGGCCTGGAGGAAATTATTAGGATAATGTTAATGTGTTAGTACTACTAAGAAAATCTTATATGGTTTATTGTTTTGATGTCGGAGTAGTGAAGGTTTATAGCGGACATGGAAGGTGCCACCTCATTTGTCAGTTCTATTTAATTGTTATAAATAAATGTGATTGTTCTATTGTTTTTAGGTTTCTCTTATTTTTTTCTCAGTATCCTGATGTTCTATTCTTGTATAAGAATACACCTACTAAGATTCAATCCTCGGTGAGATGCTCTATGTCTAGTTACTGTTTTGAGTTTATAATTTATCTGAGCTACATTTTTGAAGAATTGAACCCCCTTCTGAAAGTGACACGTGACATAAATGGTGGAGATCGCCGGTTAGTAGGTATAAAGAATTTTGGGATACTGAAAAATAAATTAAGATAAAGAGTGTTATGTGTGGTCTAACATTTTGATTTATTTTAGTGAAGAAGAGCATGCAGTGCAGCTGGTGTATTAAGATAGATGTGTTTATAGGATTAATTATTAATTGTTTAATGATAATAGAATTTATTTTAGGTTATTTCAGGAAACCAGTGGGAGACCAGGGATGGCTGTATTTGTCTAACAATAATTATTTTAAGGTGAAATGTGAAATGTATGCTTAAGTTAAGGACTAATGAAAATAATTTAAGGTGGAGTCTATTAGGAACATGAATTTTGTGTTAACAAGGGATGGCAAGTAAATACACAATTGAAATATTGGATGACAAAGTAAAAAACCCTGAGGACAGTGATAGTAGTTCATCTTCAGAGTGACGCCGTCCCCGTTGCCTGATCTGATTCTACGTGAATTTTAACTGTTTGATTAATTTTGGATCTCAAGGGTGGGGTTCCTGGCTTCGTGGCTGCAGGCAGGGACGTGGCGACAAAGGGCCCCCCGGGCTGTTATGGCCTCCCAGGACGTCTGATGAATGAAACACGCACATACTTGTAGTTGTTTTATTGCGTAGCACAATCTACACGTCACACGATCACGTAACTGGCCGCCTCATCGTCGACCTAAGCTCCGCGCACGATGAACCTGTTCTGGCTTATGCGAATGTCCGTGGACGTAACGCGAAGTGCGTGAGTGATAGGTCCCGCCAATTACTTATGAAAACACATTACACTATAAGGGCGGTAGGTCCCGCGAATTTACTTATGAAAACACGTTACACTATAAGGGCGGTAGGTCCCGCGAATTTACTTATGAAAACACATTGCACTAAATCACTGTGATAAGTCCCGCACAGGAGGATATGCACAGGCGGCTAGTCCGCGTGGTGGCGAGGGCCACGTTAATCTGGGTACGGACACGGTGGAATCTTGAACGATATCACACACGTGGCCGTGGCATGTCCCAGTTGATGACTCGTCCGAATGTTTGTGGTCGCGTTTGGCGCAGTGCCGCCCTGCGTGGGCAATGAACTATGTCCCGAGGTGGGACGTTATAGCGTGAGGCGCAGGTGCCACTAGGGGCCACCTAATTAATTACGTAGGAAATAAAAGGTCCATGGATGGACTACACACTTTATTAATAGACCGCGCGAGATCGCTAACGGCCGATTTGGGCCGACCGGGGAGCTGATATAAAAACGATTGGGCTATAATTACCTATTGCAGTTACAGAATGTTGGCGCGAAAGTTGAAGGCTCCCCGTGCGTGGGCTGCCGGCCCGGGCGAGTGCTGGATGGCGACTGACTAACCTCCCTGGCCGCCGGGGCCAGGGAGGGGGGAAATTCCGCGGGAAAACTGCGGAGCGCGGGAAGATGACTTCGGCCAGTTTTGTGAATGATTACCCTTTTTAACATGATCATTGAATTAACATTAATTAATACTGAATTTAAACTTGTTAGTTTTTGTTTGTCTTATCAAATGCATGAATAATTAATACCCTTGCGCAGTGCCACACCCGGCCGGGCGCTTTGCACACGTAGGGGGCCGTGACTGACGTCACGCCGTTCGGGGCACTGCACTACGTTGCGCGCGCGGGCGCGTTCGAGGCGCGGCACTGATCAGGTGTTGAGGACACATAACGGCCTGTGCTCTCAGAGGGAGCACTGACGACGGCGTCAAGAGGATGAATCATTGAAAGCATTAAAAGATAAATTAAGCGACATAAAACCAGAATTAAAAGATCAGAATTTAAACATGGAGACAGGCAGGTGTTTTGTGGACCCGGGATATTTTTTTGGAAAGAGATGTGAGGAGGTTGAGGAATTTTTAAAACAGTTTCGCAGAGCAGCCAAGGTAAATGGGTGGAATGAGCAAAAATGTTTGTCATACTTGCCTACATTTTTGAGAGGGCCTGCTTTAAAATGGTATGACAGCTGTGAGAGCACATTGGAGAATTTAACTACATTTGAGGAATTAGCAAACAAATTAAGGGATGCATTTGTGAGAGTGGGTCACATAGAGGACTTAGAGTTAAGATTGCAGGCGCGAGTACAAGCAGTAGATGAACCTTTCGAGTCATTTGTGTACGACATATTGAATCTTTGTAACCGACTTGATGCTAAGATGAATGAAGCTAGTAAGGTTAGATATGTATTGCGTGGGTTAAGGCCAGACATTGTAGAGAAAGTTATGCTTTTCCCAAACAATACTGTGGAACAGTTACTAGGTAATTTGAGGAATATTGAGGCAGGTCTGTATTACGCTAAAAATCATGAGAGGACACAGTGGGTAAATTCGAAACAGGAACAAGTACCTATCAGAAATCTTAAAGAAATTCAAACACCAGAAAGAGAATTGTCATCTATCAACACGAGAATTGAGGACAGTTTGATAGAGTTTAATAAACAATTAAAGCAATTACGCGGGGAACTGGATACCATGAGATTACAGGCACAACCAAAGTCACAGTTTAGAACTCAGGGAGGAAATTACAAAAATAACAGTACACCAACACAATACCATCGAAATCAAAACAACAATTTTTTCAGGCAGACCCCAAGTAATTCATTTCCAAAAATAACTGACAGACCACAGTGGACCTCAGATGGTAGGCCGATTTGTTTAAAATGCAAACGACCAGGTCACTTAATACGAGATTGCAAAACATCACAACAGGGAAACTGAATAGGGCGAGAGTCGGTCGGGGTGACAACTCGTCCCTTGTTAACCAAATGTCTCTTTTACAAAGTGACAGTATTTTAAGTCAGAAGACAAAAATGTTCGGAAAAGAAATCCCCGTTTTTATCGATACAGGAGCTGCGGTATCACTAATTGAGGATACATTAGTACCGAAAAGTTGTTGGAAACCCGCAGAACCAAGAGGTTTTACAGGAGTCTCAGGAAGAGTTCAGAAACTTACTAAGATGACCAAATTAAGATTTAAATTAGGACAGTATGTTTATTCACATGCGGTAGGTCTGGTGGAAGCCCCAATAAAAGGGATCATTTTAGGATGTGATTTCCTAACCAAATATGGAGCAGAAATTTCTTGTAAGGGAGGCCAGAAAATGTCATTGACCATAACTCGTCCTGATTGTTTCGTAAATACCACAAATACCGAAATAAGGGAGGTTAAAAGCAAAACCAAAGTAAAAAGAGACAAAATTCAAGTAGATCAAAACCAAAATCTGGTTAATCATAATGTAGGTCAGGATGGAACACAGGAGTTAAGCCAAATCGAGCCAGAAAATATTTTAAGGTTAGGTTGTGTGACAGTTTACAATCATGTTAGAGTCGAGCCAAGGATGCATCATCTTATCGAAATTAATTTTGAAGGAAATAATTTACCCGATGGGGTGCTGATAGAGCCTAAGGAGGATATTTACAACAGATATTCTATACTTGTACCTAGGAGTATTGTAAACAGAAAACATCATACTCACATTTGGGTCACTAATACTACTAACCAGTCAGTTACTCTTCATAAGGGAATGAAATTAGGGTATTTAAATGAGTTTGAGGAAACACCCAGTATTGAGAACAAAGAAGTAACTAAGGTATTACAAGCTAGAGATAAAAATCAGGTTGATTTTGATGTATCTAAATTAAACATTAATCCAGAGTTACCAGAGAAACAAAAAAACAGACTAGTAGAGTTGTTGTATAAATATAAAAATGTTTTCAGTTGGGACCCCAGCCAGATAGGGAGAACAAAAGAGGAAGTAGTTTTTCTGGATACAGGGGACAGCACACCCATATCATCTGTACCTTATTGAGTTTCTCCTGGGGAACGGGAAATTATTCATAACATAGTACAAGAACACATTAAGAATGGGATTGTGAGACCCTGTGACACGAGTTGGTGTTCACCAGTTGTTCTTGTTAGAAAAAAAGACAACGATTATAGGATGTGTGTGGACTACCGTCGTTTTAACACTATTCTTAAGGATAATAAATACCCCCTTCCTCGAATAGATGATTTCTTAAGTCACTTGACTGGTGCTAAGTATTTTACTCACTTGGATATGAATTCAGGATACCACCAATTGAGAGTAGCTGAACAGGATCAGGAAAAAACTGCATTTGTTACCACCGATGGTACTTTTTGTTTTGAAACCCTTCCTTTTGGTTTGAAAACCGCTCCGTCAATTTTTCAGAGATACGTGGATAAGACTTTGGCAGGGTTAAAGTGGGGTTCATGCTTAGTCTATTTGGATGACATTCTAGTAGTGGGCAGTACGTTTAATCAACATCTTGACCGATTAGAACAAGTTTTTAAAAGGATGCAAAATGCTAATTTAACCTTGAAACCGTCAAAATGTACCTTCGGTTATTTTGAAACCGATGTGTTGGGACATTTGGTTAACCATGAAGGGATTAGGCCCCACCCCGATAAAGTAGTAGCAGTGAAAAAATTTCCTACACCTAAGGACCAACGAGGGGTGAGAAGCTTTTTAGGCCTAGCTTCTTTCTATCGTAAGTTTATAGCAAATTTCTCTCAGATTGCGAAACCCTTGTCGACATTGCTAAAGAAAAATGAAAAGTTTATCTGGACAGACAAGCAAGAACAAGCATTTCAAATTTTGAAAGAAAAGTTGATTTCTTCCCCCGTGTTAGCTCACTTCCAGGAAAACCAGCCCATTGAAATACATACAGATGCTAGTACATTAGGGATAGGAGCCACATTGTTACAAAGAATTGATGGAAAATTACAACCTATTGCCTATGCCAGTCGAACGCTCACGTCAGCAGAGACTAGATATCCTATAACTCACCTTGAATGTTTAGCCTTGATTTATGCTTTAGACCAGTTTCGGCCTTACATTTACCTGAAGCCATTCAAAATTGTAACCGATCATCATAGCCTATGTTATTTGAATCGTTTGAAATTTAATGCTCATAGCGCAGGAAGGTTAACCAGGTGGGCATTGAAATTGATGGAATATGAGTACACTGTATGTTATAGTAGTGGAAAAACTCATGTACATGTAGACAGTTTGAGTAGAAATGCTGTCAACACAGGGACAGCCCTTGACGAAGAAAAATCCCTTGAGTTACCTGTTTTTGTGATGCATGATGTGGATTTAGCTAAGCTGCAATATTCTGATGTGAGTCTAAGACCTTTAATTTCTGAGTTGACTCAACCGTCAGGAATCGATAATAAGTTAAGCCGACAAGCGAAAAATTTTTCTTTGTTAAATGGTGTTTTGTACAAAAATAACTCTAACCCAAGTGGTAGAGACAAGCTATTAGTAGTCCCAGAAAGCTTAAAGGCTGAAATTTTGAGGGAAAGTCACGACAATCCCACTTTTGGCGGTCACTTAGGAGAGTTCGCACCACAGACAAAATTATACGTCATTATTATTGGACCAATATGCTAAAAGAGATTCAGGCCTATGTGAGGAGTTGTAGGGGATGTCAGGGGAAAAAGGGAGTTCCTCAAAAGAAAGCAGGGTTATTAGAACCATTACCTATCTGTGAACCTTTCGAACGTATTGGTGTCGATATTTTAGGCCCTTTTCCAAAAATCATGTCAGGAAACAAATACATTCTTGTTGCTATTGATTACGGTACTCGATGGGCGGAGACTAAAGCCACCCCCACTAGTAACGCCAATGACGTAGCTAAGTTTTTACTAGAAAACATAATTTGTCGCCATTCTGTACCATGTTCCATATTGACAGATAGAGGAAAAGTTTTTACTTCCAAAGTCATAATGAATTACTTAGGTTAATGGATGTACAAAGTTTGAAAACCTCAGGATACAGGCCAAACACAAATGGATTATGTGAAAGATTAAATGGAACAATAGCAATGATGCTATCTCAGTATGTGGCATCCTCACAACGAAATTGGGATGAATATGTACCCTTGGTCACTTTGGCATACAACACGGCGAGGCAGGAAACATTAAAATTTAGCCCATTTGTGCTCATGTATGGTAGAGAACCTGTATTACCCTCAGATGTGCAATTAAGTCAGCCTGTAGAAGATGAGGACAGCCTTCGACTGCGTACTCGTTGGAAGGAGATCCTGCGACAGTCCAGAGAGAATTAAAAAAGACAACAGGGTATCGATAAAAAAAGGTATGACCGCAGACGACGAGCGGTGACCTATAAGATAGGACAGGAGGTTATGGTGTACACACCTGTTCGAAAAAAGGGTTTGTCAGAGAAACTATTGCATAAATGCTTCGGTCCTTATGTTGTGGTGGACAAATTGTCTAATAACCTGTACAGGTTAAAGAAGACGAGTCGAGGCAGAGATGTTTACGAAGTTACAAACGTAGAGAGAATGAAAATTTTTTATAGTGTATAAGTTATGATAAGTTATGTAATAGAGATTTTTTTTTTTGGTTGTGAATAACTAAATAAAACAAAGAGAGAGAGAAAAAAAAATTGGAGAGTTTTGTAACACTTGAAAACAAAAATCGAGCCTGTCTAATATTTAGTTTTGTATAGAATTTTTATAGAGTCTTAAGGCGTGATCATCTTCCGTCCTGACGATGAGGATGCTACACATCGTCCTGGTGCTCCTGCAGCTGGGAAGCAGCCGACAACATCGACCACTACATGAAGGAGCAGTGGGAGTGGTTGCGGGAGCGCATTTCGAGCCGATACCTCAGGTAACATTGTACACTTCATCGGTACCAGTAAATTTTAAGGTTGCTTGGCCAATGCAATTAGATGACATTCAGGATAGTATCAAAGAAATCACTTCTTGTCCCTCCAATAGTTCAAGTGAATGGTGTGTTATTTTCAAAGAATTAAAACATAGCTTAATTTATACTGACATGCTAATTAATAAGGTAAACGAAGCAGCAGGGGATGACGTATTGGATTTTCAGTCTCAGGTTAGGGAAAGACGAGGATTAAATTTCATTGGAGAGTTTTTTCATTGGTGTTGTGACATTGCCGTCAATAGTCAATTGAATAATCTTTTTCTAAATGAACAACAAATGTCAGAACACATAAACAAGATGGAATCACAAATTTTAAACACTCATGAGGCACTGGCAAATATGAGCAACACTATTTTTGTTATAAACGAGGGAATGACCGGAATTCTAAAAAGAGTACAATCAAAATTCACAAATCTGTCTAATTACTTAAAAGACCTCCGAGAGACTATGGTGACTAAGTTTTCAGGAATGGTTCAAGACATAGGACATTCATTCCAGTTTCAGGTACTGTTGGCCTCTCAATTAGCCAAACAAGCGCATACATTTACAAGATTAGAGATTCTGGACCAGTGCCGGTCAAATAAAATACCTGCCATTGTAGTTACACCAGCTCAATTGAAGGAGAAATTAAATATGCTAAATGAAATTCTTAATAGGGATGGTTATGCGTTGTCCATAAGTGTGTCAGAAGTTCAGAAATATTTTAATTTACCCATTTGTAAGTGTCAAGTTCACAAGGAAAATGTATACCTTCAAATTAAAGTACCAATTGTTAAACTAAATTCCAATTGGAGATTGTTTCAGTTCGTCGCAGTCCCATTTCAGTGGAAGAACTCAACTTGTCATTTGGATCATGCTCCAAATTTTCTGGCAGTGGATGGAGACCATCTAATCACTATTCAGGGTAGAAATTTATTAGATTGTAGACCATTTGAAGATAAATTGTGTTTTGTTCCCAGGTTCTCCGGAGACACCCTAGGTAGTGCTTTGTGTCCAAAGGCTCTTTTTCAGGGGATTACCGTTGAAAACCTTAGTACCACATGTGCGTTTCGATGCCATTCCGGAAACCAACTGATGATCACCCAGGCGGGACCAGAGCGGTACTTCCTAACAAACCCCTCAGGAAAATTAGACATCCTCGGAGCTTTAGATATAGAAGTACCGTGTGATTGTCGTTTGTATTTAAACCAAGAACTTAAAATTAACGAGTTGTATCCATGTGATTCTTTAACGAAATCTAAATTTCAATTAATACATGTAATACCAGCAGCTTGGACGAAGTTACGTAAATTGAAAATTTTCCCTCATCCTACGTCAACACATACAGTTTTTCCATCTTTAATGGATTGTTTAGATGAAAATTGGCCAACTCTAATACCACATTTAAATTTTTCTTTGTCAAAGTTTGAAACCCCTTTAGACCCGATTCATTTAAGAGAACCAGAAAACGTACCTAGATTTGTAATGAAAAACTTACAGAGTATTGCGCTTTCCATTGTAAGTAGTGTATTATTATTAATTATTATTAAAAATCCATATCTAGTAGGTATTGGAACGCTACCAAGAGTATCCGCCTTGGACAATGTTACTACCCTTGGCATAGAAATAAGTGTAACTGTAATTACTATATTGGTAATAGTTGGAATGTTGTTATTTCTGTTACTAAAATATCTGAGAAATCGGAAACCCCTCAGTATGTCTGTAGAAATCTCGACTACAGTAGAAAATGCTGTTCCTTCTACCAGTGGAAAGGTAGAATTAAAAGACATACTAGCCAGAGATAATGGTTGTGTAGGTAAGTTATCCAGTGAAACTGGGGAGGAATTGAAAGTAACCATTTCTGTTTGTGATGATCAGTAGTGAATGAATTTTGTTCAATGTAAAGCTTTACCTACGATTAGAAAAATTAGAATTTGATTAATGTTTATGTGAAGGGGCATGCGCCCATAAATAATTTTTATAGAACCAAATAACGATGGAGGGAGAATACCAGGTTCAATAAGGGGAAATTATGACGTCAGGACTAATCATTGAGAATGTGGGTGGGATCCTTTCCGTATTCCCATTTTCCACCATAAATCCCCCCCCCCCTTGTGTTTATTATTCAAGGAGTGACATTGATAGTTATCGTCAATCGAAGAAAATGACTTTTGAGGCGGACTTGTTAAGTGAAATTTCGAAAGGAGTGCTGTGGTGCAGCTCCATCCAGAACACTTGTCCCTTCTCGAGTTGGGAGAAGGCGTGTCGTTAAGGGTCAGCCAGATACCACGTGGGCCAGTTGGGAGAAGAGGACCTGCTTCTACCCATTGCTGCGGGCTGGTGCCCATATCGTCGAATCGTGTGGTGAAGCACGATTACCAGGAGTATCAGCGGTTTGGGAGTGGCCATGTCCAAGGACAGTGATTACGCATCGTGATAGGGTGTGGCCCCCCCTAACAACAAAGTTATCTAGAAGACTAGAATTATCCGTCGTTTGAAACTACTGACCTGACGTTCAAAACAAAGTGTATAGCAAGACAAGGCCAGTGTAATTATAAACTTTCAACCTACATGTGGACACAGTCAAGTTTTTGTTGTAAATTTTCCTATTAGGTACCTTACCTTATCCTTCCTCTACGAAATGTGGGGGGGTAGGCTTTTCTTCAAGATGTTGAATAGTGCAGATGAGTTACGAGTTTAGTTTTTGAATAGTTACTTGTTTTAAGAATCTTTAAAAGTTATTTTTGTGTTGATACCTGGTATGACCCTCCTTGGTTAGTTGTGTTGATCTCATGAATACTTCTTGATAAACACATGAAAATACGTCATTAATTTAAATAAGATAATTTAATTGTTTGATTTGTTCACTATTAATTTGATATTTGAGAGTTTTTTTTAGTTGTTTGTAATTGTATGACTCCTGATGCTGCTCATGTATTTTGTGTAGGAATGGTGTTGTGTACCGTGGATGACGAGCAGTTGGGACGAACGACATCGGGATGGACCGGCTGGGAGAGGCAGAAGTTGGAGTGGGGTGTGATTCTGCAGCTCCCAGTTCCGCTGGCTGTTCCTGTCTCTGCCCTGAGTTGGTTCATCTCTTCGCCGTATCCCTCCTGGCTGCTTGCTGTCCCAAGCAGTGCTAACATGTGAAATTTTGTAAAACACACTTGTCCTCCGAGAGGAAATTGTCAATAAGTGCTAGTAGAACTTAGAGTTGGTATTTATACATAAACAGCAACCACTGTAATCACTAATTTTAATTTATAACTGTAACTGGATCACATAGAAATGATAGTGAAAATTGGTTTTTTTTAAGCAAACTTAAATAATCCCCAAGCATTGTTGTAAGCTTGTGGGGCACAAGCTCCTGCCGCCCGGGGTGATGTCGCGTAGCTCAAAATTATCATTAATTTATTTAATTAGTTTATTTGTTGAAAATACAATTTTAAATTCTTTTCGCTAGTTCGGGACTTGGTTTCCCTCAAGCTAAGATGGGGTAACACCTTTGTTTGTTTTGGGTCTCCGCGGGGCTGGAAGAGTGCGAGTCTTGCACGTCTTTGTCTGGGAACGCAGGCGTGACCGCGTTTCAGCCAGGCCAGCTGACACGTTGTTTGCTGCAGTTCCAGAGAAACGCGGCGCAAACTTGTTTACTGTTCTTCTTTTGAGGCCAGCTGGAAATGAGGTTGTGCGCACGCGCTTTGCGCAGAGCGAGTGTTGCCACCTGGTGGCTGGTTTTCTGACTACGTGGACAACCCGGAGCGGCCGAACGCGCGGCCGGCTTGTTGTAATAACTTTACGTGTTTGTAAAACACAGGAAAACTTCCCGTCAGGATGTTTTCCCCGTAGGGGTTTTGCGGCCAAGCAAATAGCTTAAAAGAGATGTAAAATGTTTTCGCGGGGCTGTAATCCTGTGGAAGGCTGTCATGCTGCCCGGCCGTGCGGCGACTTGGTAATGGTTAGGTGAGTGCTAGCGAATGGCGTCTGAGTGATGCCAAACTCTTAGTCTTCCACACCTTCATGTTTCTTCGTAGTTAACTTTAAATTTCTCGTTTCGTGTATTATTTGGTCTCTTAAATAATTTGTTTTTTTCAAAACTCGGTAATTTGTTTGCATCTCGATCCCTCTCTTTTCATGTTTATGATGACGTTATAAACTTTAACTAAATAATTTTTTTTTAAATCAGTTTCGAAGTAGTGGATGTTCTGAATAAGTTTTAAAAATGAAGTTGGGGAAGAACTAATGAAGTTTGGTATCATTGGGTGGCCTGGAGGAAATTATTAGGATAATGTTAATGTGTTAGTACTACTAAGAAAATCTTATATGGTTTATTGTTTTGATGTCGGAGTAGTGAAGGTTTATAGCGGACATGGAAGGTGCCACCTCATTTGTCAGTTCTATTTAATTGTTATAAATAAATGTGATTGTTCTATTGTTTTTAGGTTTCTCTTATTTTTTTCTCAGTATCCTGATGTTCTATTCTTGTGTAAGAATACACCTACTAAGATTCAATCCTCGGTGAGATGCTCTATGTCTAGTTACTGTTTTGAGTTTATAATTTATCTGAGCTACATTTTTGAAGAATTGAACCCCCCTCTGAATGTGACACGTGACAATATTTCATGTTCAAATACTTGATACGCATAGAAATACGTTCTTGTCCTGACAAAAAAGTTTATAACTTATTCTGGATATTTATTTTCAGTAAATCATTTTAGTCAGTGATTCAAAAATCCGCTCTGTTTTGCACAAATTGTTGCCATGAACATTATCAAAACACATTTCAGCGATCTTTATTAATTCAAAAAATTCATTAGGGGGACAATTTAAGTTACCCTTCGATTGTACATGTATCCAGCTATCGTCCTCTGAATTGAAATCCGTAGTGCCATGGTCAGGATATTTATTTCTGAAACAGTGAGCTATATAGCTAGCAACATATTGGTTGAAAATATTTTCGTGGTGAAATTATTTGCTTATGTACCTGTTTTCAGAGTTGTCTTCAAGCAGAATATCTCGGACAAGGTTTCTTCTGGCCCGAATTGTTCTCCTTTCAGTTCTCTTTGTGTTTTCTGGTACTGAATCCTTGGGCAATAATAAACTTGGAACAACATATATTCTCAGTTTGCGAGAGTTGTCTGGTGAATATTGCAGTAGCTGATGTCTCAGACTCTTGTAGTAACAGGCTTCGTCAAAATGCCGAGAACATATCCGCACCAAAACAGAAAAAGGAAAATAATTTCCTTTTAAGGACTATGTGTTTAATGTAAACCTACACATTTGATTGGTATGGAATGATATAGGCTACTTACCATTTTTTACGTTAATTTTGTCGCTTCTGCGGCAGCAATGTATCCATTCTTGTTGAAGATCCTCATTTTTTGGAAAGCGGCAAAAATTTATCTCATCACTGTTTCTGATACTGTTTTTACAACCATAACCAGCACAGTATGACATTTAAACGACATTCGTATACCGTAGACAGCTTTCACTGCGAACGAAAGAATGACAAGACGTACAGAGCTACTGTAGCGCAACAACCATGGCAAGAAGCACAGTATGTGGTGGTCAATGCTCTCTTTAGTTGCTGGTGTTGGGTGAGCTATCAGCCACGTGACGTCAGTAGCTGCGGGGCGAGGGGAGGCGATGCTAGCGCGCGTACCTGTCGTCTTATTACCATGGGCTTGCTCGACTTCACTTGCACCAGTACCGTAATTGTCCCGCACGGGTGTATTACACAGTTTGTGTAAGACTTGAGACTAACCCGTGTCGGAGACAAGGGGTATTTTGAAAACTGCATCTTATACAGCCTTTCTGAAATAGTGGATATAGACGCGCCACTGTCGATTTCCATATCCAGCACCACGTCCCCCACCGACACCATAACCATAGGTCGTGACCTGGCTGCCAACCCACACAACTGGAACACAGATGCAAAATCCTCGTCCGACGTGTGTACACTTTGGCGATCAGAATCTTCACGCACAACATAATTATGATGGGTCTGGTCCTTCGTATCAGTCGACCTGAAGTTCGGGCACATTCGTTTACGTAGTCCTAAACGTTTACAATTATTACACTTGTACTAACGGAACTTGCAGTCATGCACATAATGATTAACATTTCCACAGCACAAACACCCGTACCCGCCCTGGCTTTTGACGCCATCTTCCCGCGAACGTGTTTTCACCACGTGTACATTTACTGGTCCCTCGGCCTGTTCCGCCGAACCATGTGAAATTTATACTTTCGGCATATTTACATGAAGGGCTGCATTTCCCATGGCCGCTTCATGCTGAACTGCTATGCCTACTGCCTTTTCGAAGGTAAGGTCATCGGTTTCCAGGTAAAGCCGCTGGGTAATGTTTCTGTCCCTTAACCCTACCACAAACTGGTCACGCAAGGCGGCGTCTAAGAAGGTACCAAAATTGCAAGAGCACGTTAATTTCCGTAAATTCACCACAAAATCGGAAACTGTTTCCTGTTCTTGTTGGACACACTTGTGGAAGTTGTGACGCTCGGCAATCACAGACGGCCATGGAGAAAAATGGCTCGTCAACAAAGTGACTAGCTCGCTGTAGGTGCGCTACGATGGCTTCTTAGGCTCACACAGATTGCGTAGCACTTCATACGTTTGTTTCCCTACAGACGAAATAAGGATTGCACGTCGTTTAACTTGATCCTCTGGCTTGTCTCCCACGCCGTTTGCGATGAAAAGCTGTTCCAGCCTTTCGACATACGAGTCCCACGTGTCCTCGCCGGGCGTAAAACTTTCAACTTTAAACCCCGACATTCTTTCTGAACATTACACGAGCCGTAATGCACGCAAAGAAACCAATCCCATCCTCGTCACCACTGTAGTAACTTGGGATTACAATTTACAAACTAAACACCAGTCATTGTTTGGCCATGTGTCACAAGCCTCCATGCCGGAACTGTCTGTCCGGATGTGCGTTGCCAACCTGGCAGCGCACAATATACCACAATGACATTCATTTTGTGGTGAATATGGTTCTCACACTAACAACTGAAAACCTATTTAATCTTAAAAGCAGTAACAATATTATTCCAGCATTAACACTTTTCAGCAATTACCTTCAGCCAATCTCAGGTGTGATGCAAGCAACATTGCATCCTGCGCAAAGCACGAACTTCAGGCATTGTGTTTTGCCATCAGCCGGGGTTTCGGGTGCGATTCCCGCGGTGAGTCTAAGGAGCTGTACGTGAAAATTGGGGTGTTTTCCGGGAGGGCGCCAGGCTAGCTCTGTCGTCTAACCGTGAGTGGGTCGATCGGCCCCAGCGTATCCTCTAGACTCGGTGGCTTGACTTGGAAAGTAGCGACGGCCGGGTTAATCCCTGCACCGTAGAAAAAAAACCGACCCGGAGTCGCATGGGGAGTTGCGTTGAAAAAGGTATTCGGTGATGACTATAGTTACCAGTCGTGAAGGATCAGAGACAAAACTTGAAGGCTCCCCACGGTACGCGCACGTCCGCTCCGGGCCGCGAGCTGATCAGAACTGCCTCAGGGGTTGGCGTGCGGAGGGGGGGGGGACACTTGCTCCATGCACCAAGGTTACGCCACTCGTCTCATTTGGGTGAAGACTTGGCGATGGGTGCGTTCCGCCAGCAGGAGCCAGTACTGCGGGCTGAGGCCGGGCTAATGGCCTTCGGTCGGCACGACGTCAGTTTATCAAGCATTGTAAGTAGGTATCAAATAGGCAGTTTTACTTCTTGCCAAAAACAGACTGACAATGATATTATTTCACACAAAAATAGATGGCAGATGTTATTTATTGCGAGCTGATGGTGACAAGCCATCAGCATCTAATGCATAATTCTAAAACAGGGTAATTGAAGAGTTAATAATTATTGTAATTTGGTTTATTATCCTACAAAGGTTGGCCTATTACATGTTATTTCTTTTTAATTAAAAATTCTGATTCACTCTGCTTTACACAGCATGAATGGAGCAGAAGGTACAGCCATCCACCGGTAGCATTTAATTTATCAATACAGCCATGATTATTTTTGCAAATTTTTGTCACTCCAGGTTAGTATCTTTTGAATAACGTCAAACGTCACTGCTTATTGCAACAGTCAAATAATTATTTTTGTAGAAAAAATAATTTTTTCTCTCTCTTTGTTCTTGGGAAAGTGATTATAGTGAACAATAATGTATTTTATAGTGATTTTCAAAGCAGTTTTGCATATTATGGTCTATTTTTAAAAATACTTTAACGAAAGCATATCACATTGTTTAACTGAGCAACAACTTAACATTTACCCACTTTAATGAGAATCAGAATCAGAGGCTTCCCACATTTTGGACTTGGTTGTACATGATGGATTCAACATAAATACTTATCGCAATATGATTGTAGCTAGTCAGATTGAATTACAAGTAATTGTTCTGTATCACGTATCAAAGTTTATCCATTGATCCTGATTGCATAATCCTATTTTGATCCTATGGTACATGATGCTTGCTGTTTTATTTTAGTAGGTACATGGAAAGATCTGCATATACAACCTTTTGTTATAAAAGTTAATAATGATCTTAAGTTGAATAAACAAGATAATTTAAATTGTGTTCAACTTACAATCATAATTAATTTTTATATAACAAGTTTGTGTTATGTCAAGGATCTTTCGACATACCTACTTATTAAATTAAAACATCACACATTGTATACCATAGAATAAATATTTGCAGGATCATGCCATTAGGATCACAGGATAAACTTGGATATGTGATATGGAACTTTTACTGAATTACTTATTAAGTTAAACTTTTATATAAAATACGTTGTTGTATTAGTAAAATGCTAATAATGATGTGTTCAGGGACTTAACACAGGTCCACTCACCTGAATAATTCAGCTATCTGTGCCGAAACTTACTTTAAATTTTATCTCTTTAAAAAGAAACTTGAAATGTTATCTTTAAAAAAAAAATTAATTGCTGCAAAAAAATTAATTGAATTCAATTTGACGTCGTACCGCCTGTGACAGTGAAGCCCGGCTCCACCCCGCCAGTACCTTACCCCGCTGCGAGACCGTACCCCTAGCCTAGCCTATGCAGGCTGACGCTGCCCCCCCCCCCTCTTAGGCCAGCCGCGGTCAACGGCAGTTGACAACGGGTCATCAACTAGGACGGACGTGCCGTTCCCCGCGTTTCCCCTTCGTTCAAAAACCGTCAAGTAATTACGTGCGTGTGTTCATTGTGTTCAGACACCATATAGCCTAGGAGCTTAGTAGTGCACGCTGGGGCCGACGACCCACCACAACAACGGCTAGACGCTTTAAGACTAGCCTGGCACCCTCCCGGAGAACAAACACCTCAACAGAGACACCAGCAACTACTAGGCTCACCCCGGGTATCGAGTTCAAGACCCCGGGTGATGGCAAATTAATGCAGTAATTATAAACGGCACAAACTTGGCCAGAAATACCATATTTCCTTACCTGGAAGTTGCTTCAAGTAATAATAACTAAATCTTCCCACAATTTATGAATATTTTACAACAATGGATAGAATACAAATCTTTTTACCGAAATGTTGACTGTTGTTTATTATATATTCGTGGTGAACTTCAAAAAAAAATCGAAGATACACGACTCCACCCGAACAGAATGTCGTCCCATGTCAGTGAATCTTAGGTTACCCCTCCTTGGAACAGTGTCTCCAGATTGGGTTTTTTTTCCCCATATTGGGGAAAATTATTTTTTGGGGGGAAATTTTGGGGAAACTAGATCCTTGGGGAAATTTTTGGGGAAAAATATTTCGGTAACGGGGAAAAATGGGGAAGTATTTAATCTGCCTGCCTAGTATTACTTCTAATGCCATCTCTAATCCTTTTTTCAAACAAAACATGTTTAGTTTTTTAAACACTCACTTTATTGAATGCATTTAAAAAGCAGCTAGCTACAGATGGCCTTGATTTGAATAAGTTGATAGGTATTGGTGTTCTCAAATGTTAGTGTGAAGAGAGCATTCTCCATAATGAATGTGGTGAAAAACAAATTGAGAAATAGAATGCATACAAGCACAGCAGATCACATAATTAGAGTGCGGTACAGTTTGAGAAACGAAGGCTGTAATAAATTTGAGTTAAGCACTAAAAGGCTTGCCAAGTTTAAGTCAGAGGATGTATATAATAATCATAACGATGTCGGTGTCATGTTGCTTTTGGCATAAGTATGGTTGTACTGACATTATTGTTGTTTTATTCCAGCAAAAATGATATATAGTGTTTACATTAGTAAAATAGTTATGTATAGTAGTGCCGTCACCCGACCTATGTGAAAGGCCCGGGGGGTACCTGACGGGCGCTACGGGCGTCGCGGTGCTCTTGTTGTCCGGAGGGGCGCCAGGCTAGCGGACTGCTAGGCCGTTGATGTTGGGTCGTGGGTACTCTGCCCCCGCGTGCCCCGCCAGGTACACGGCTTGAATCTACCCTGAATGGTTCTCTCTTGACTGTGAAGGCCGCTCGGCCGTGTGGAGGACGGGAGACTCCGGAAAATTAGTATACACGAGTTGGTGAGAATTGCCTTTAATCTAGTCCCGCTACAAAACACTCTCACCAACACTTGGCGACGTCTAGCCGTTACACGATTAATACAGAAAAAACATAACGCTACGCGACATTAATGGTTACCGCGGCAGTCTCGCGGGACGCGGGTCGATGCTCGCTGGAGACGGCCAGCGCCGAACATTAATGGGTGCAGGGGGTGCTCTATGAGCGGGCTCCTAAATTCGGCGAAACACTTACGTGTGTGCAGCCGGCAGGCATATGCACGGCGTCCTTAAGTAAAAACACTTTCGCTGGAGTCGGCCAGTACCGTACGTTTTGTGCTACGATACGTATCGCGGTATCGCGCTGAAGACGGTCGGGATAGGCCCGGCTCCGCAAAATACGCGCCGAGTCGACGTGGGCAGCGGTGAATTAACAAAAAGTTTTAAATTTTAAAGATTTAGTACAGAATAAAAAGTAATAAAATGAAAGAAACTTGGATGCTGCCCACGGACACACGTCTGTTCCCGGCGCGGAGTGGTTCGAGACTGCCGGACATGGCCGCCTCGCAAGGAAGAGAAACTTTCTCTTCTTTGTGAGTCGGCGTCAAAAAACTTATAATAATTTAATTTACTATATTACCAGTTAAAACATGTTCCAGGTGCCCAATTAAAATGTAGCACCTGGTAATTAGGTGCTTAAGGCTTAACAATAGTTTTAATGTATTTAATTATTTAAAATGTGACATCAAGTTGGCGACTGTAAATTTACTACCATGTTGTCCCACTGTTAATTGTTTTAGAGGGACTTCTTCTATTCCGACATTCACGGGCATTTTAATTAAGGCCAGTGGCCGCGGTGACTGTTAATTTGGTTTGTTGTCTATTGGGGTCACGCCCGAGGCGCTCGCCTGACTCAATCCGGCTGGGCAAGGGGCGCGCTCCGAAAACGGGATACGGTACTGGCGGTGCGGAGCACGGGCTTAAAGGCCATGGTCGGTACGACGTCAGTAGATTTCACTTATTTCATTCGTTAATTGTACTATGTAACACAATCTTTTTACTATAATAGGTCAATCTACTGTAATATTTATGACAGAGAAAATGTATATTTTGTGTTGGTATATAGGTACTCAATATTATCAAAAATCAATAAATAAAATTACGCTGCTGTAATTTTACTTTAGTCAGTCATTAAACCACAAATTAGCTCTCTTGTATACAATTAAAAAAAAAAAACATCGTGATCGGTAAATCAATAGAATGAAAAAAAACAAAATCATAAAAAAATCAAGTGACACCCGTGCAGCAGGTTTTATTACTTTTTTTCTTTTTCTGTTAGACAATTTTTTTATTTATATATTAAAAAAAATAATTTATATACTTTGATTCTTGATACGTACGATAGTTTTACAGTTCTGAACATATAGAGGTGTAAAAGTAACGAAAAAATGTGTACCCGTATGTATTCGTTACTATAACAATTAGTACTCGTTACTTTCGTATCGTTACTCGTTACTTCTGATACCGCATGACATGGCACATGCTATGTTATGTAACAGCATCGAATCGAGTCGTATTTCGTACGCGTACAGTATGACGTCGCGTAAATAAAAATAAATAGAATATAAACAATTAAAAATATTTGATAATTAACAGCTTTTGTTAACCAAGAAACAATTAACTCTCATTAGAGCGGCTTTATTATAATATATCTTTTAAGATAAGAACATAAAACGTGAAAATACGCGATTATAAAAAACAAAAACATACATATTTATAATTTGTAAAAAATACTTTCTTACGTTGTTTCTGTTCGAATCTAAAACTTTGTCTACACACACAATACCTTTAATAAACAGTAAAAAACTTGGACGACGAATTTCCAAATCATACTTTTATTAATAAACAAACATCGTTCTTTGTAACCAGGGTTGCCCGACGTACGACTATAGTCGTACATGTACGACTATTTCGTAGTTCGGTACGACGTACGTCTGAACATAGGGTCGTACACCTATTTGTACGACTATTTTGAAATTTTGGTGGTTAAGATGTTATGGTTAAATATTTTGGTCTCATAAACACAATATATGCAGTTCTAAAGAAGCCAGAATCGAAAATTGTAATGAAATCGATCTGAATGTTAATCCAATTCAAGAAACAATCGATAGCTTCATTATAATAGTTGAGAGGAATGACAACAGAATGCACATAAATCAATATCATATTGGATACATTATTAAAATATGTGTGATATTCTGTAAGTACCTATCATCTTTGGAACAGTACGAACAATTTAAGAATTTAACAGTTGTTTACATTGTTTGGTAAATATGAGTGACGCAGAAGATGGGCTAAGTTCGCCACCAAAAAAGGTGTGTATTCAGCAAAGTGCAGGTAAACACAGGGCTCAAAAATTTAGAAAAGAGTGGTTGTCTGAAACAGAATTTAAAGAGTGGCTGTTACCTGTACATGGAGACGAATACAAGGCTAAGTGTAAATTTTGTGGGATAACACTTGTTACCGAAATAAGTAACTTAAAGCAGCATGCAACCGGTGGGAAACATACAGCACTTAGAATGTCTGCTACTGTTAGACAAACATCGATTTCTAGATTTATTGCAGCACCTAAAGTTGATTTAGACAAAGAAGTTGCATCTGCTGAAATAAAACTTTCGGCATTCATTGCGGAGCACAATGTTGCTTTTTCTGTTGCAGACCATCTCACAGCTGTCATAAAAGATGTCTTTTCTGACCATAAAATTGCACAGAAATTGACTCTTAAACGAACAAAAACATGCAGTATTGTAAATAATGTAATAGCTGCCGATCATAAGGAGAAGTTGGCGAATAAATTAAAGAACACCAAATTCAGCATCCTTACAGATGAATCAACAGACATAGGGACAATAAAAATGTCATGCATAGTGGTAAGGTACCATGATTTCCAGTCTGGAAGGATAGAGAGCAAATTCTGGGAACTAAGAGAAATTTTTGACTCTTCAAATAAAGTTGTGTGCGCCAGTGCAGAAAACCTGTTTCGTGGCTTGGTTGCTTCAATCACAGAGTTTGGAATTCCGTTGGAAAATGTGATCGGATTTGGAGCAGATGGATGTAATGTGATGATGGGTGAACATAATTCAGTATCATCTCGTCTCAAAGAAGCTTGTCCTGGGATCGTGGTGGTTAAGTGCATTTGTCATTCGGCACATCTGTGTGCTAGTGAAGCATGTAAAGTGCTTCCTCGGTCTTGTGAAGATATGGCTCGTGAAATATACAATTTCTTGAAGAGCAGTGCTAAACGACAGAGTGAGCTGAAAGAGTTTCAAACATTTCTTTACATGGAACCTTTGAAAATGCTTCACCCCTCGCAGACCAGGTGGTTGTCTTTGGTGGCAGTTGTTCAACGCATTTTGGAGCAGTGGGATGCTTTGAAATTGTATTTTACAGACTGTTGGTTGTCACAGAGACTCTTAAGTGCAGAAAACATCTTCAATGCACTTCACGATCCTTTTTTGAAACTGTATTTCATGTTCCTTTCATGGGTTCTTCCGAAATTCACAAAATTCAACGAATTTTTCCAGACGAAGAATGTTGTTATTACAGAACTACATACCCAATTAAGAGATCTCTATACTGACATTCTC
This sequence comes from Bacillus rossius redtenbacheri, assembly GCF_032445375.1. Taxonomy (NCBI): domain Eukaryota; kingdom Metazoa; phylum Arthropoda; class Insecta; order Phasmatodea; family Bacillidae; genus Bacillus; species Bacillus rossius. The sequence goes on from NC_086331.1 coordinate 64,995,449, forward strand.
CTTAGTTTCATGAAAAGGGACTATGTCATGAAAACACCACTCGAGGAAGTCGATCCTGCCCTGGAGAAGTATCATCTTCCAGACACTGAGATGTATTTAGGAGTTAAAGTCCTGCAGCACATTGATAAACCAGAAATCACTTCCAAGCCCGATATTCGCTGTCATTTCTTTCACAGGTGTAGAACTTTCCTCACAGTGAGTTGAATCACTTGCAAGCCTCATTGTTATTTAATTTTAATTTTTGTAACTGAAATAATGATAAATGTTTGTCATAATTTTTCAGGTTGCTGCGCAAGAAATAAGAAAAAGATATAATATGAATGATCCGGTTCTGTCGAAACTTAGCTACCTGCAACCTAAAGCAGCTCTTTCACCAGTATTCAGGGTTAACTGCCCTTCCCTTCTTCCACTAGTAAAAGTAGTCCCAAGAATTGTTTCTTGTGATGATGATGCAATTTTACAGTGTCTTGATGATCAGTGGAGGGAGCTTCCATTTTCAAGGGCAAGGCTTCCAGAAGATATTGATGATGTAAACAGTCCTGACATTTTCTGGAATATGCTTCTGAAACCAAGCTGTGACACACAAGAAGCTCATTTCAAAGAATTGGCTACATTTGCACTTCATGTGCTTAGTCTCCCGCACTCTAATGCAGACTGTGAAAGAGTCTTCAGTCAGGTATGAAAATATATGCATCATAAATAACTATTTTGTTACCTACTGTTCTTATTTTAAAATTTGAGTTTTTGTTAACTGCAATATTGTTAGAAAAATATAGCATGTGTATTTACTTTACAGGTAAATCTAGTGAAAACCAAAGTACGAAATCGCCTCCTTCCAAAAACAGTGAACGGAGTTTTGCTTGCTTCCGAGTGTGTGAAGGAAAGTGGTACCTGTGCATTGTTTCGCCCTACAGCTGAAATGTTATCGCGCATGAAATCAGCAAATTTGTATGCATCCAGTGCACCAGAAAACGATATTGTGGATATTCTCTTCGAAAAGGATGACTGAGTTGTTAAGAAAATTGTTTTTTTTTTTTTTTTTTTAACTTAACATGTGTTAATTTTGGTGTAGTTTTTTTCCTTAGTGTAATTGTTTCCATGTAATTTTTTTCCTTCACGATTGTGTCATGCCAATAAAATACTACCAAAATGAATAGCAAAAAAATCGCCGGATAAAATAAAAGTTGGTACTCATTAACGTTTTATTTTAAAAATTATAGTATGTACGACTATTTGCTCCAATGTACGACTATTTCTAGTCTTCGGTACAACTTTTGGAATGTTGCAATCTGGCAACACTGTTTGTAACGAATACGCGCGCGCATGCGTGAAACATACCGAAGATGCGAGTAACGAAATGCATTCGTGTGTAACGTTTCGAGGTTGTTCGGTGGTCGAGGCAACGAGAGGAGCCTGCGGTCAGCTGATTAATGGAAGACTGACTAGATTATCTTGGAAGTCTAGATCAAATGGAAATGGAACCGAATAGTTTGATGAAAAGGAAATTATCAGAAGAAGAATTGATTGAAGTACATCGTCATGCGAAAAATCATAGGACAATCACAGTTTCTCAACCTAATACTGAAAATACCAGGTATGTACATGATTCAAGGCAGCTTTACCCCACTAACCATCCTGGCCCATTTATAGTTTTGGTGGAATCACTAGATCATAATATAGGGAACCTGCATCCCATTTCTCTCGGTAGGAAGTTACACCCGAACCACGACATTCTAGAAATTTCTCGCTCCGGGCCGAATAGGTTAAGAATTTCCTTCAGTACCGCTAGTGGGGCTAATCGCTTCGTGTCCTCGGATATCCTTGATCGACTGCGTATCACTTACCACATACCTCAAAGTTTAACCCAAAGAGAAGGTTTGATTTATGGCATTCCTCTCGATATCAACTTGGAGGAAATTATTGCGGGCATCGAATCGTCTCAACCAGTACTTCATTTAGAACGTTTAACCAAATTTGTTCCTAACAGTGCCCGTGTGCCTACAAAACTTATAAAGGTGACTTTCGAAGGGCAGGTTTTACCTGACTATATTGCTATTTTCAAAGAACGTTACAAGGTTAAACCTAGAGTGCAGTCGGTGATCCAATGTCACAAATGTCAACGCTTTGGGCATACTGCTAAACTTTGTAGAGCTAAACTACCTACGTGTGGTATCTGCGCAGAGAATCATACTCAGGATGACTGCCAAAATCAAAACAATCCTAAATGTGCCAACTGTAAAGGCTCCCATTCTTCTCAAGATAAAATACATTGTCGTATCTGGGAACTCGAACGGGAAGTAAAGCGCATAATGGCTTATCTCAACCTTCCATACATGGCAGCTAAACACCACGTGCTACAATCGACAGGACAATCTGTACAGAACACAAGCATTTCCCGACAACAGCTGGAGATCCCTACAGTAATGGATTTTCCCCCGCTCCAATCGGTACCTACTCTACCTCCTAATCGTCCTCCATCAGACCATACTTATGCACAAACGCTCCTACAGAAACCTCATTCTTCTCACATCAGGCCGGACGGCTATAATGTTTGCTACAAAGCAATCCCTCCAATTACCATGACCGCTGGTACAGAGCAGTTTAATCTTCAACGTTATTACTCACAATTCCGCCCTGACACTCCAGATATTACTAAAGGAAATCTTCATAGGGGACCAGTTCCACAGAGTTTGGACAATGCCCAGGCACAATCACCGGATTTACCACCCCGATCTCCAGAGCCCATTGACAATACACCTACACCCACCTGCCTGCAGCTTCCCACAATTCCTCGGATTAACATGGACAAACTTCACTCTTTGATTGATACTCTAAATATCATGTTTACTGAGGCACGTCAACAATCCTCCTATTCTTTAGATAAGGAAAGTTTAGTGGCCGCTTTTATTCAAGTTTTGGACTAACTTGGCTCTCAATAGGCAATTTTCTCTTCTCCAATGGAACATTCGCTCCTTCAACGCGAACCGTTTTCCGCTACTACACTTCCTTGCGAACAATCCTTGTGATGCAGTCTTACTTACTGAAACTAGGTTTTCACAGGGTCATACGTTTCGTATCCCGGGGTTTCAACTTCATTCGACATATCGGGGCGACAGGGGAACGGCAATCCTGGTAGCACATAAACACATTAGTTCTGGAATACACATTACCTTTCCTCGCAATACTACAGGTATAGAGGCGACTGCGGTTAAACTAACTTTTCAAAATTATAATTTGCATATTGTCACGGTTTATGTCCATCCTAATACTGCATACGAGACCCATGAGTGGGAAAATTTTTTTAATCAATTTCCCAGTCCATGTATTATAGGAGGTGACTTTAATGCTCATCACACCATGTGGGGTAATGCTTACAATGACACAGCCGGTGTGCGCCTATTTGATTTCCTCCATTCCACACCGTTCCTGTTACTTAATGATAAACAACCCACGTGGCTCGGTCCACCCACCACGTCACCCACTGCGATTGATTTAACTTTCATCTCCCCGGACCTAGCAGGTCTACTACGATGGAACGTCTGGTCCGATAATTGGGGTAGTGATCACTTCCCTATTCATATTAGTACACAAACATCTTCTAGTGAGGGTGCCCCCATTCTGGAATATTACTCTTTCCTCACCTCAAAGGCCGACTGGAATAAATTTTCACAGATCAGTGAAGAACTCACCATTACTACGCTCAATGAACATATAGATGATGTTGAAGACCTATATACAACGTTTTGTAATAATATACTTGCGGCGGCAACAGCAGCTATCCCACTTAAGTTGAAAGGTGTACCTACTAAATCGTGTAAGGCCCCATGGTGGGACAATCAATGTTCAGACATCAACAATCAGAGAAGAATGGCTCTCCGCGAATATCGTCGATCTTCTACCACAGCGAATTTCATTAAACTCAAAAAAGCCCAAGCCTCGGCAAAATTAATTTGGAAACGATGCAAAAAGACCCACTGGCAACAATTCTGTTCTTCCTTGTCACGTACCACCCCACTGCATTATATGTGGAAAAAATTTACTTCCTTCAAAAATTGTAGTAGTCCATCCCCTTCTATTAATATACCCCTCCCACTGTTACCTGACTTTATGAAAATGATTGCCCCAGATTATGCTCCTAATGTCAATCCATTTACCCAGGCTGTAACAGTACCCACCGGAGGTTGTGCTCCAAATCCTCACGTGCTGTTAGATACATTCTCTCTTTCTGAACTCCATAAGTGCCTTTCCTCTTCCAGAGATTGTGCCCCTGGGCCTGATTTAATAACGAATTCCATGATCAAACGCTTACCGTCCAATGCCATCAGTCTTTTGCTGCGTATATTTAATATGGTATATAATGCTGGGTATATTCCTTCTCCGTGGAAGGAGTTTTATGTTCTTCCCATCCACAAACCTGGTAAACCTCCCCTTTTACCTTCCTCTTACCGCCCTATAGCCTTGCGTTCTAATATAGCAAAATTATTTGAGAAATTGATTAAAAACAGATTGGTTTGGTGGTTAGAACATTATTCTCTTGTACGACAGGAACAATATGGTTTTAGATCTGGTATTGGTACAGTGGATGCCATCAGCTATTTATATTCACGTATTCAACAAGCGTTCCAACAAAAAGAGATCCTAGGTGCACTTTTCATGGACATTTCTTCAGCGTTTGACAATGTCCAATTACATATATTGCAACAGAAATTAATCTCCTTAGGCATTCCGCTGAAACTGAACAAAATTCTTCATGAATTATTCGCTCAGCGCCTTTATAAACCTCGAATGATTCATAATGGCCCTTATACTCGGCAAGTGTTCCAAGGTTTAGTTCAAGGAAGCTCACTCAGTCCCATTTTATTTCTTATTTATACGCAGGACTTAATCTTCCATCTTGGACCCTATGTTCGCCTTATTGCATATGCGGATGACATAGTACTATGGTATCAAGGACCCACCTTCCAGGACGTTAGTGCAAAACTGGCTGTCGCCATTACATCTGCCAATGAATGGTTAACAGCTCATGGAATGTCCTTATCGCTATCGAAGACCCATTTGGTCTATTTCACTAAAAAACGGTACAGTTCACCTCTTCCTACTCCGTCATTAGAAGGTCACACTTTTCCGGTCATTTCCCAAGTAAAATATTTAGGTGTTATTTTTGATAGAACGCTCAATGGTATTGGCCATATAAACTATGTGATCAATAAATGCTACCACAGAATACAACTGCTTAAAGCTCTAACTGCCAACAGATGGGGAGCCGATATTCATACCCTGAGGTCTATCTTTCTCGCTACCGTCCGAACTAATCTAATATACGGTTGTATTCTCCTACAGCATATATCTAAGACTCAAGCTTATCGGTTGGAAAAAGTACAGAACGAAGCCATGAGGATTATTCTAGGAGCTTTCAAATCTACACCAATTATATATCTGCAAGTTGAGTTAGGTATATTGCCTTTAACGTTATACCGACCACTAACTAACTGTAAACATTGGACTCATCTACATCCGACGAAGTTAACCAGCTTAAAAAGTTTGATGGATAGAGTATATGAAATTCCCCTGTCTATAAAACGAAGTTCGGTATCCATGCTGCCCGCCCAGATACAATCAAACTTTTCCTATGATTATGCATGTCACCATTATACTCCCACTGTCAAAATTTTCGGAGGCAAAGATGTCTCGCCTATTGCTCTCCGTCAGATGGTTCTGGAAATGCTCGCACAATACCCGGACAGTACCCATCTCTATACCGATGGTTCCAAAACTTCTACTGGAACGGGAGCAGCTTGGTTTGATAAGACTAATCACAAAACGGGCCTCTACCAATTACCTACTTACATCACCATTTATCTGGCGGAAGCATTCGCGATTTATCAAGCATTGACATATATACTCAACTGTCAGATAAAAGCTCCTCTTATACTCTCAGACTCTGCTAGCGTTTTAACCTCGCTACAATCCTTCCGGACTCCTGCGGAGCTTCTTATCCTTGAAATTAAAAAATTATGCTTAGCCATTCGTCAATACACAAACGAACCTGTATTTCTATGGATTCCTAGTCATACTGGCGTACACAGCAATGAAATAGTCGATAATCTAGCGAAAATGGCAATTACACAAGGTGTCCCTATGTACCCACGATCTCCGCAGCTCTTACAACCACTTATCAAGGCCCATTATCATTCTCTCATGATTTCCCAATTGACACAATTATCTGCGGCCCGCTCTACCTTATATCACGAGTTACATGGTACTACATTTAAGGTTATATCCCACTACCCCCTGTCTTCACATCGCCATCGTGCTATCATATCTTTCCGTCTTCGTTCCGATCACAATAGTTCACCGGCACATCTTTACAAGCTGGGTATTATTGATTCGGCGGGTTGTTCCTGCGGAAACCCTTATGCGGATATGCGACATATACTTCTGGAGTGTCCCAATTTTGTGGACAGACAAAAAATGTACCAGGACTTGCGAAAGCTGGGATTGCCTTTCCCCTTATCGTATCCTTCGATGTTATACCACCATCCACATGAGGTATGTCAGATCTTAATTGATTTCATTCTACGCAATCATATTCATGTATAACCCTGAAGTAGTAATAATCCGAGGTGGCCGGTTTCCGTCCCCATCCTCTTACTCCTTCATCCATGGCCTTCCGCTCCTGTGGTAGATAGGCCTCTACCAAGAAGACTAGCCTCCCTACCCATGTTTTTCCTTACTGTAGGTCACCCACTAACGTCTAGGTTCAGCTGCTTTGAATCATGGCTGCTGGTTCACACCGTAGGCCACTCAACCAAAAAAAAAAAAAAAAAAAAGTGTGTAACGTTTCGTTACTCGTTACTAGATGCCGCACCCGTTACTCAGTAACGAATACATACGGTTTGCTACAGCTCTATGAACATATAATACCACACTTTTAAGCGGCCAACACTGATAATAAATAATATTTTAAAGGAATAGGTAGATAAGGTAGGTTAAAGATTTTTGGGGAAATCTGTATCATATTGGGGAAATATTTTGTCTGTTTTGGGGAAATTTTGAAAACTCAATCTGGAGACCCTGCCTTGGAAGCAATAGAGACGGCGAGTAAAACAAACTATGTAGGTATTTCACAACGAAGCGTGTAACTGGTGTGTGATTATTACAAACAGCCTGTCCTTGAAGAGTGTAAAGTGTAAATAATCACAGTACGAAAGACTATGAATGAAAATTCTTTGCAGAATATTGCAAAAAATTATTTCGGTTCATTAAATCCTATCGCAGAAAAAATTAGCGTTGACATAGCAGCAACCAAAGATGCTTATGAAGATTTGTGGAATACTTTGAGTTATAAAGAACAAAACAAAATAATAGATGAAACTATAATTTATCCCGAAGTCGTACTGAAATATTCATTTTGTCCCCAATGCGATGAAAATATTGAATATGTTTACTCGTATCTTCAACTGGGTGAAAAATATGGGGTGAGTGAAACACTAAATCATGTTTTATACTTGCAGAATGCCTGAAGAAGAGGGTTCATAAAACTTAAAAATAAATTACTTATTGACCTTTATGGTAATTGTGGAGCTCTTTTGGTAAATGTTGAAAGTCTCTTAGTGATGATTATCGGGAAAAACTGCATTTTAAAATTCATTTTGGGTTCATTATACACAATAGTGGGGAGGGTGATGAATTTGAGGGAAATTGTGAGGTGAAAACTACAAAAACAGACAATATTAAATAGGCAATTTTTGAAATTTCTGATACTACCTTTTTTAACTTTCAAAACCACACATTTTACAGTGACTTCGAGGCTGAAATCATCTTATCTACCTTTAACTTACTGTTGATCACCTAGATTTTTGAAAAAAATGTTTTCATTGCAAATAGACTATAGCAAATTGTGGCCTTTAAAACTTGTATTGAAGATACAATGGCTATAACTTGTACATATTATAGGATTTGTGTTAAATTTTAGAGCTTTGTAGGTAATTTCGGATAAAGTATGTGGGTGGTTTGGGTCCTACTTTAGTAACTGAGATAAGGTAGCTGGAGAAAGTGCAGCACAGAACAGTGAGATGGGTCATGGGTATGTGGAGGAGTAAGGAAGGTAATATTCTTACAGCACTGTTTTTCTGTGAAGTGATAATAAAATTCACAAATACATACGGGTACATAATGATATGGGTAAAAGAACTGCTGGCACTACTGCCAGCTTTTAGCCTCAGCCTTCCTACGTTTGTCCCACCCCATCTTTCCCCATGTCTGAGTTACATGGGGAGTTGTCCAGCCACAGCACTCTGCCTTTCTCATCTCACTTATTCCTGATACTCTGTTCTCTCTTATAGCTTTCACAAGGGCATCATGAAGAATGTAGAAAATGTGAAGAGCTACAGTATATAAATATTTAATGGTAACAAACCATTATGCAAGATTTAAGAGGGAACTGAAAAGCAGAGAATGATTATTAAGTTAGCAGTGTTACCAAATAAATATAACCATTTTTATAATTTCTTATATGCAGTATTCTATGAAGAAAAAAATGGAACACACTAACTATATGAATATAATTAAATTAGAAAATATTGCTGCTTATTTCAACTATAGATTTTTTTCAGCAAAAAAAGAAATCTGGCAAAACAAAATATAAAGCTGTACCTTTCCTTACTTTTAAAAACGATGTGTAAAGAATTTTGAACTAAAAAGTATAGTGCTATATTTCTTAAATTACTTTTTCTTTCATTGGAAAGTTATGTGATAATATTTTATAATTTAGCTTATGAAGATTGAATTAGGGTTTAATATCTTGTGACAGCGAGGTCATTAGATATGGATGAGAGCTAATGTGATGAGAATTAAGCATTGATGGAATGCTGAAAAGGGGGCGGGGGGGGGGGGGGGGGTACGCCAAATTCCGATCACTTTGGTGGGCGGTGAGTTGTCTGACTACTCGACAACTGTTATCCCCATTTAGCTTGTAATATTGCAAGACCCTGCCTCCTCAGTTTTTACAAGAATTTCTTAAAAGATTAAATATTATATTTTGTTGTTCAAAAGGAATCATCAGCTGATTATATATCCTTCAAAGTTGTAGTGACCTAGTTTTTCCTACTTATATTTTGTTATTGATAATATTCTATTTTATTTGGAAAAGCCTATTTACTATAATTTTATTGGCTTTCATTTTGCTGACCGGGGTATTATTATTTGTATGTGAATTTCAGTATTTTATTGAAATTCAGTGTTTGTTTATAATAGTAATAATAATAATAATAATTTTATGTATGTGTTTTATAATGGTTTCAAAACAGTGAGTATTGTGTGTAGAGAGAAAGAAAGACCTGCAGTCACACAGAGGCCCTGAAATATAATTTATTGCATCCTGTATAAGAGATAGACAAACGTTATCCCAGGCCGTGAGAATATCTGACGGGAATCCCGAATTCTGTGTTAAATTAAAAAAAAGACGGAATGTGTAAGAGAAAGACAGAGACTTGCAACAGAGCGAGGAGAAGCCCTCAAAGAGGGGAATCACTAAATAGTAATTGTAAGAATAAATTTTTTTTGCCAATCATAAGGCAGTATTTCGGGGAAGTCTCTACCTAACTGAAATTTTCGAAGTGTTTTGTGAGGTGCTGAGTTTCGTCAGTCGTCGTTCAAGTACTGTGCCATGAGGTCGTGCGGGAGTGACAGTTCACAAAGTTAATAGTAATGAGCTGTTAAGAATGGACAATTTCACGTCTGGGTGCCTGGACCGTGCCGTAGTTTAATATGAACCTTCTTTTTTTATATATTGGACTTTAAACTAGAATTCATAGGCCCCAGATGTGCGGTGTAGGCCTGGATGGTCCGCTGGCCCATCAGAATTTATTTCCTATGTACCTGCCTAGTTAGATGACGGAGTCGCTAAGGACTTAATTTCGTGAAGGCACAGAGTGAGTAACGATAGGCGAAAGTGAGTGTTTTCTGCCGGAGTTATACTGTAATGAACCTGTATCAAGTTTGTCATCAATAAGAATAAAAGTGGAAATACATTTCAGACGTTTTTATTCAGTAATTATCGTGAACAGTTTCAAAATCAATTAATAATCATTAACTTTACACCCCACTACTTGCAACAGTCATCGTAATAATGTCTTTTTAATTGTTTATGTTTGTGCAAGGAACAATCATTTTCTTAGCTGGGCATGATTGTGACATGTTACAATCTACCAAAATCATAAACATGACATGTCCGCTAAGTGCTTTATTACATACCTACACCATTATATAAACATACATGTAATAAATAAAATAAAATTATTGAAACTATGTTAATCCCTAGTAGTTTATTGCTTAAAAAGAATGAATATACACAGTCATGTGACGTACAGCATTACATATTTGATGCGAGAATGAAGTAAAACATAATGTTTCTTCTCACATTATTTTCATTAATTCCATTTTATTTCTCAAGATTTTTCTAACATAAGAAAATACATGTCCTTCCCATTAGGGAGGACTTTATCATTAAAATACTAAGAAAGTCACTGCTACTTTCCTGTCACTATCTTTACTACTCCCATACTGCACCAGCTTTTCACTTCTTACTATTGTTACAACTAAAGGAGACATTATTATTTTTCTCTATACAGCAACCTTATTCAAACACAACTTATATCACTATAAAGCTCAAAAAAGTAAAATTAGGGAGGAATTAGTTATGTTACAGGTCTAGTCTTTTGAGGAGGCACTATGTTTCTTTCACTTGGTGTCATCTTGAATGATGATTCTTTACAAGTTTCTTGTCTGAATCAAAGAAAATCAGGTGTTGGCCCTCAAGTCTGTGCTGGCTGCTACTTGGAACAACATGTTGGGAATGTCACCTGCTGAAATCTCTGCTATTTGATTTTTAGATGGTTTCTCATTGGAGGCAAAACAACACCTTTGGGTTTTAGAAACCAAGAATTTCTCCTGTACCTCCCACAGGGTGTGTCATTTACACATGATTGATAATTCGGTATGTGTTCCGCCGCTTTTGCTGGTACCGGTTGTGTGCTTCACTATACATGACACTGTTGTCACCTTTTAATTAATTTGGAATGGTTTTATTTTTGTTAAATAAGTCGTGATTCAGTTGTCGCAGATTTTTCAGGTTTCGGATTACGCCTTTCAGTAATACTGGTACCAAAAGCTTGTCACTTGATGGTAGTAATGTTCTTGTCCGCCCTCCTATTAGGCACTTAAAGTTAGGGAATCAATCATACCTCTGGGTGTTTTTCTATGATCCAGGAGAGGTAACATAACTTCTGTCTTTCCCTCGTGGCATTTGAAATATAAGATTTTTTGCTTCTTGAACATAACATTCAGACAATTCATTTGAGCAGGAAAAATGGGGGCTGGATGTGCAGTTTAAATTTCTATTCAATCCTGAAGGTTTCAAATTCCTGAGAAGTGTATTGAAGGCCTCCATCTGTTCTCAGTTATCTGAAATGCCATGCATGGAAAACCAGGATTTCAATTCTCTGATTATAGACTCGCTTGTAGTAGATGCCAAATGTATAAAATAAAAAAACCCAGAGTAACTGTCTGCTATGACCAGGTAATTAGATCCTTTGAACTGGAATAGGTCAGGAGCTACATACATCCATGGGTGAGAGGGGTTATCTACCTCAATAAGACATTCTTGCAGATATTCACTTGGTAGTTAATGGCAAGTAACACATTTCTGCACATATTCAGTAATGTCTTGAGTCATTCCTGATCAGAAAACATGATCTCTTGCCTTGGATTCCTGTATGAGCACAATTCATGGTCTTTGGTATAAGTGTCTGTGTCCCTTTGAATATATCATTATAAACTGCTAAGTCTTCTTGTGAAGTCTAGGATTTTTGCAAGCAGGCTACATTTCTCTAACCATCCATGCAGAATGGTGTTTTGCAAGTCTGACAGTTCTTCACTTGAGTCTATTGCTTTTTTTTCAGATATGAAGTTTGCTCTTTTGTCATTGGAATCACAACATGAACTTCAAAGGTTGTTGGTATTTCGCTTCCTACCAAGGTCACATACTCAACTGAGGGTATCTGCAGTTTCCAATTGTGGACCTTTTTTTATATGTCAAGGTATGATTATATGGCACTACATCAAATATAATTCATTGAAGCTTTGCAGTTGCATCCAAGAGTGATTTTTTGAATATTGAAATTGAATATAAAATTTCTTGCAAGCTGTTAATATGGCTGCTTGCATCCACAGAGTTTTGTATGATCGTAATACCGTAACACTGGTGGGAACCTGAGAAATTGCTCTATTTTCTCAAATGTAGCATCTTGTTAGTTCTCCCGATGCCAAGTTACATGTTTTTCAGATTCTGTTGAAGTGGGGCGGACAGTTCAGAAACATTTGGGATGAATTTAGATGGATATGTTTCTATGCCAAGAAATCTCTGTTAGTTTTCTTGATTTGTTAAATGGTTTCTGCCTTTTCCAGGTCTGATGGCATCCTGCACTTGTAGGATATGTCCAAGGAACTTTATCTTGTTAAATAGGTATTTGCTGGGATTTAGTTTCAATCCAGCTCGCTTCAGTTTGTCAATAACCTTCTCTCTATGGGCTTCTAACTAATTTTGGGTAGAATCATGGATTCAAATGTCTGACAGGATGTGACTCATGATTTTCTGAAACACTTCTAACACTTCTGGAGCTGAGGCCACTCCAAATGGCATTTGTTTACATGCAAATATTTCCAAGGTGTCACAAAAGTAACATTTTTTGATGTCCTGCTTGATACCTTTATTTGCCAAAAACACTTTCTGCAGTCCAACAAAGTAAAGTATTTTAATCCGTCTAAATATTTTGCAATTTCTTTGATTGTGTCAAGAGGAAAGTGTCGCCTCTTCAATTTTTTATTGATGTCAGATATATATATATATTTATATATATGAAACTTGCTGTTTTGACGTACCACCACCATCATTGAAACAGCTGGAGTAGGGTCTGTGATAGGTTTGATTATACCATGGACTACCATATTATCTAATTCTTCCTTAATTTTATCTCTTGTAGGATAAGGGACTTTCGTGGGTGGGTATACTTTAAGGTTAGGTTGATCCATGGGTGCCGCAAGCACTTAATTTTTAGGGGGGACAGCCATCAAATTTTTTTCTCAATCTTTGAAGCCCATACTTATTCTTAGATTCTTTTGTCAAAGTATGGCACATACGTGGAGAGTTACTTTCAACATATTCTGCTAACAAAAAATGTTCAGGATCATTGTTATTCTGTTCAATTATATAGGTAAGTCATACAGTCATTTAATTTGGAAAAATAAAAATTAATTTGAGTCTTAAGTTACAAAAGTAGCATGTAATGTAATATCATTAATATAAATAAGAAGCTGAAGTTTCCGGCGTTGCCCAGACTAAACACATTGTGAAGAGGCTTCTTATAGTCAAATAAAGATCTACAAATACAACAATACAATAGTCATTGCCATAGAGACAAAGAAAGCATCAACATTAATTTTTGAAGAACGTATTGTTGATAAATGTGAAATTTTGAGTTCTAATGCTCCCGCAACCCTCCTTAGGAGCTGATTTTCGGAAAACCATGTTCTCAGTTGATGTCTATGTAATATAAGGAAAAATCCCCCCCCCCCCCCCCCCTTACCAGTTGTGGCACCAATGGGAACAACAATGTGTGTATCATACTCAAAATCCTATAAACACCAGTGCCATCAAACAATGGATTGTGTGAGTCATTTGTTTAGAGTTTCTTGATGAACTCAAGATTTGCACAAGTCCTCCTTCCTAGTATACACTGATACTCATTTTAAACTGTCTAAAAATGCACCATGGCAACTTTTGTCTGTTGGTTACTATTCATAACCGGTATCAATGAATGATACTAGATAATTTTTTTTTGGGTGAAGAGACTTAGTTTACATTTGCTTACAATTGAGATGGTTGTGTGTTCACCAGCATCAAATTTAAAACTAACTATAATTTGTGTGTTGTTGTGAGGGGGGGTTTCGAATCGGCATACGTTTATACCTTGGGCACGTGGACCCGGCTACCGACTCTGTCCCAGGGCCGTGACGTGACCCATGTGGAGCTAGGCTCGACTCCCCCCCCCCCTAGCACTCAACGGCCGCTCTCAGCGGCGGGCACGCTATGTTACTGCTTGTGGGGTCTTGAGGCGCCCCACACACCTCGCCTCTATGCTGGGAAACTCGTGGTCGAGAATTAAGTGCAACGAGTCGGGTGAATATTGAGCTTTATTGGCGCTGAAACGTACACTGACGACGCACACAGAAAACAGCACATAGTCCAGCTTTCATGCTGACCAGGACACCGCGTGGCCTGGCTCCAAAAGTATAAGTCCGCCGATTAATCCAAAACGCTCCGGGGAGCTTTAATTAATTAATTTACACAGTCTGCCGCTGGGGTAGGCCTTGAAGGTTGATTAGAAAAAGGTTTAAAAAAATTGTTACGACGGCGGATCTTCACGGATCGGTTACGAGCAAGAGTTGTAGTCGACGAGGTGCTGAGATGCGTCCTACCCCGCACGGCGAACGGAAGAGACTGCCCCGAGCCCCGGATGTCATGGCCGCAGGAAGTGCTGAACTTACCGTTAGTACATTAATATTAAAGACAGTTAAACATAACTATTAAAACCTTTTAAAAATTACAAGTTAATAAAGATTTAAGGAAAACATATTACAGATATTTAAGAATTACATTATTTAAAAAACATGCAGTCTCCACTGCTCCAGTTAGGGTGGGCGCCGAAAGGGTTCGCGCAGGCGACTGAACACACACACAACGCACACACGCATGTGTTGGCGGGAGGCTTGAAACAGAGGGTGTCGGTGGGAGGAGAGGGGGTCGGCAGTGGCGTGAGGAACATCGGGCTGAGAGAGTACATAGCCCTGGTCGACGTCAGTGTAATGTTAAAATTTTCCATCTAATTGAGTTCATTTTTATCTTTAGAAGTCTGGAAACCATAAATATCTTTTCAGACTCCCCTGCAATCTGGAGAGAATGTACTAGTCATTGTGTTCACTTGCCTTACCCTATACTTCTGTGCAAAATATCCTTGTTTTCCACACTTCCTGCAATATTTTTCGAATGCACGACATGATCTTTGTGGATGGATAAATCAGTATCTGGAGCATTGATATTCGGCTTGTAATGGTTGTTTCTTTACAGATTGTAATCCTTTTCTCGTTTGTTCTAAGCCAACTGCGTCAATATTTGCAGAATGATGTGCCGTCATGTTACTCGGCTGTTGTTTTGTGAGTTTTGTTGCTCTGCAGATTTTCACTGCTTGATCAAATGTTAGTTTCTCTTCTGCCAGGAGTCACACATCACTGGCAATACCCACAACAATTTGATCACAGAGCAAACTGTCAGATAAATCATGGAAATCACTTTTTTTTTTCCCTTGGTGAATGATTGTTGTGAGGAAATAATCAAAAGTTTGGCTTTCCTCTTGAATGATTCTATTAAAGATGTATCTTTCATAGGTTATGTTGGCAGTAGGTATGAAGAATGCATCAAATTTTGTTTATTACCTGAATTTCATTTTCTTTGTTACTGTTGATTGGAAATGTGTTGAAAATATTTGCAGCATCCTGTTCAATAATCATCATGAAGAACTTGTATCTCAGGAATTTTCTTCCTCTGCTTTTGAATACCATTAAAATTGTGGAAGCCACACACTGTTCCATTATTATTAACTATTTGGGATGCTTAGGCTCAAACTTGATTCTGTTTTTATAACGTCAGTGTGTCCCGGGTTCCGGCACCATGTCATTGGTTTGGTTTTGCTGGTTTTAAACATTATACTGTTTACATGGACACTTGTTTGTTTATGCTTATAAACTATGAAAGTCACTACCACTTTGTTGACTACTCCCATACTGCACCAGCTTTTTACTGCTATCATCTGTAGTGGTGCCAACCTACATTCATGACAATACTCTACAGTAATTATGGTTTTTTGTTAGTATAAATGCTGTTAAAAAAAGTGCTTTTTGCATTCAAAAAACTCAAGTTTGTGCTGACTAGTTTAACTTGCTTTTTGATATATACTAGATACCAAATACATAATTATGCTGTGGATACTAACTTTGTATATTTGATGACATGACACAGTTTTATAATTGGTATTTATGAGTTGCTACTACCAGTATTGCTACTAGTAGGACCTACATCTTAAAAAAATGTTGTTTCTTTATCTCCAGTGTTTCATGCAACACAGAACTAATCACTAGTATAACTTATTGTTTTAGAGATGGGTATTTTTTTCGTAAATAGAGGCTACAAAATACTTTTGGAAATGTGCAAAAACAATTTTTTCCCAGGAAAATGTTAAAAACTAACCTCAAATACAAAAGTAAAATGTATAACAGCCCCATTATATTTAATCCTGGCAAGTCATTTTCTTGAATTTTTTATAAATAACCACAAAATTTTACCAAATACTAATGCTTATTCAAATCGCACTGCAACTTTTCCTTACAAACAATCACAGCGCAATCAGCTAGTGTAGTCTATGCATTGAAGACAATATTCAGTTTCCTGCATAGACCATATTTGAGTGTTAGTGCAAACTTCTTCGTAATTATGTATAAACAATTATTTATTCCTGTTGCATGCACACTTTTGCATTTTTTCATTACATGTCTGACGCGTGCCACACAAATGATTTCAAGTCTGCTCAGGCTGACGAAACCATACACCTTTGAAAAAAAAATTTACAATCATCACTTGCACAGTCAATGCATTCGGCTATACTATCTAAAAGCAACAACACATTGTGTCTGCTCAGATGACCCATTCTTTTATGCCATAGTGCCTGTGTAGTATTCAGTGCTGCTGCATTTTCTCTGTATTGTACCTGGACTAACTTTACTGCTTTGGGATGAACATCTAGTATGTAAATACTATAATAGTGCTTGCAAGCTATGAAGTTTGTTGATAATTTTGGGATATAACTTACACCTCTTTTAGTTTTGGAATATTCACCTCCATCACCCTTTTTTACCTTTACTGAACAAGTTTTTAATTTTACTTCAACAGTGTTACTAGATGGATTTTTAGCTCACCAACCAATAATTTCCATTAGTCATGTGATTGGCTGCACCATGTCTTTACTAGGGCATTCGTTTGCAAAATTTACTGCTCCCCTACAGTTGAAACAATGCACAGTTTTCTTAAAATTTAAAGTTTTCTTCTACTTCACATTCAGTGGCTTTCCTTCCTTTTGTTACTGTCAAAAATTGCTGCCTTCCTCGATACAGCTTCTGTGTAGTTCTTGGCTCTTTCTATCAGGAACTTCTTTCTGCGGTAAGTTGTGCTCCTGAATGTTCCAAGTTTTTGGGCTTGTAATCTTCAGGTAAACCATTTAACGTGAGTACTGCCATTAATTAGCTTAACATCTGTTGGTTGTCCTGTGACCTTCATTTATATTGTCATAAGGGCTTTCATATACTCTTTCTTAGTTTTTTACTGATTTAATGTCTTATGGTGCAGCTTCCCCAATAGTGCAAACTTTCTTTACAGACAGTTATTTTTATTAGCTTCTTTCAGTTTTCCCTTTGCTTCTTTAGCAGTTTTTGCTAAATGTATATGTACAAGATACTGTGTGCACCATGATCTTGGCTCTTGCCTTCTGATACTTCATATTAATGGGTGTTTAAAGGTTGGCTGGTTCAATGCATTTCAGCAAATCAAATCCTCAAAATTAAGATTTAGATTCCATTTGAATATTCTAGTTGTAGTTAGTTGTTTAAAAACATCAGTTTTGTTAATAAGCGACTAGAAACTGCTAGTAGCCATTGTTGTTGTAATATTGATTGTTTTTATCACAATTTAATGTCATAGCACCCACACTTGTCATATATACTTCTTCAAAAGACAGTCTCAAATGACAATCTCAACACCCTGCTGGTTTCAAAATAATGAACTTCAAACAATTACCAAAAAAAAAAAAAATGCAAAATGTTTCTACACAAACGAACTGTTAATCTAAATAAATCCAATTGAAATAGCAGACAAGTTATCAATGTGCTGTGTCGAAGTGGGCATTTCATAAAATCAAAATAAACTTTCGCTATTTTAATCCACCAAATTTATTTTACCAAATATTTCTCTAAGAAAATGCATTTAAATGTATAAGATCGAAATAATATAATATGGCTACAAACATGGAATTACAGTTGATAACCCAAGAGGCAACTATAATTTAACTTTTTAAAAAAATTAAAAAATATTATAAAAAATTATAAGAATATACTAAGATATATAATACATTGTACATTCCTATACAGTTAAAAATTACTAAACTTCAAGCTCGCAGTAATGAAAATTTACAATAAAAAATTTACTCCTAAAATATTATACATTTCAGTTTATAATTGGAATAATGTTTATGATACAACATTCTATGCAAATTTGGAGTGTGTGTAAACCAACAAGAAAAATGTATTTTAAAAGTCATATTTTAACTTTGGTTTCAGTTTCAACTCTTCCAAAAAGTTAATTCCACAACCGACTCATTTTATGTGGCGAGCAAAAAAAATTCACTTTCGTATAATTTAATTGACAAAAAACTTGGTAATGACATTTTATAACATATTAAAGTACTTAAAGAAAAAATAAAAGTGACAAATCAAACAGATAACTGATATGAGCTCATGAGAAAAAAGACAGAAGAGGAAACAGTGGAAATTAAATAGTAAAACTTATTATAATAAAAAGTCACAGCACGCAAAAATTCAAAAAAGTTAGTAGAGCAAAATACATCTTCTAGTCCAGCTTCAATAGCTGATAAGGTTAAAATTAATAAGGCAACAATAGCTGCTAGTCGAAAACGGCAATTTAGCAACCGTAGGGAAATTATGTATGCTAAAATTTAAAACTTGAAGAAAAAGTTAAAGGAAGAAAAAAGAAGTGAAAAATTTCCAAATGATGTTACAGAAACACCAATAAATTTTATCCGTCTTCCCCTCAAGCCAAGGTATCGGTGCTGTTAAAAAATTTGAAAGCATGATGAAAGGAAAAAAAGGATTGAAATGGCCGGTAATAAAGGATGAAGAACTGTATTCTTGGGAGTTGATACTACAGAATATTGGAGTGCCAAAATTACTATCAAGAGGTTTGCATTCTGTGAAAGAAATGGATAATAAGTTATAATTATTTTACTATAATTATTATTTATCTTAAATGATTTTATGTTCAATAATAAGTTAGTTTTTCCTTAACAATTAAATTATTCAACTAAACTAAAACTCTTTATAACATATAAAATTAAACTTGTTATAAAATAACAATACAATTTTGAAGATCTCTGTAAATTTAAAGAAATATATTTATTAAAATGATAAAAAAATGTTTTTGAAAAAAATAAATCCATGATTAAAGAAAATGTTGATGATTTTTATTTAAATTTAATGTTAATATATCAATAATATAAAAAACTCATTTCCTCACCTGTATAATCATTCCCTCATAATTTATATTTTTCATGACCATACTATTTTCAATTAAATTGAGAAAAGTTGGGTACCACACAGTCAGTTGAGGTAAGGCACTTGTGTACTATGTATTTTATAAAAAAAAGTTGTGAATGAAAGCAAATTATATAATTTTTATTTCAAAAATTCATTTTTCGCAATTTCGTGAGAACTAGTCACATACATCTCTCTTGCACAGAAGCACAGCCTAACTCAGTGATACCAACTCTCACAAAAACTGACCAATACTTATACACTCATTCGCCACTCCCCGTGAAACGCAATTTTTGTATTCTGGGATTTTATATGACCTTTTAACATTTCACTGTACTTGATTTAGAAATAGTTGTTTATAAATCTTAAAGCTGCACCTGCATTAGTATTCCCTTAATGTCTAATTAAGTAATTAATAAATCTTCATTTTTACTTTTATTTAAACTCTCCAGGTATATGTGTTTCAGGTTGTATGTAAGGACGGAGCAGCGCTATGCTCAACCCCTTAGGAACGCACCCTCACTCGAGTGATGGAGATTTGAACTGAAATAAATGAGAAATAAATAAGTAATGTTATTAATGCATAAAAATTAATTTTAACTTGGTATTAAAAGCTGGAAGGGTTTTTATGTAGTTGTTAGTTCTCTCACATACTGGTTCATCACCTCACTACTGTTGCCCAGAGTAGGAAGCAACTACCGCCCCTGTAGGACTTCACCATTTGTAAATCTGATCTATTCGCATCCGCTGTTCATAATCATTATTTAAACCGTTTTCTTCATTTTCGAAGCCTACTCGGGGTGGTAGACTGTTTAACCCAATAATTCAAGTTCCTTGCTGAACATTTAAAACCAACTTAAGAGACTTTACTTCCAGACAAGGTTACTTGATGTTCTGGTCCACCTGTAAGCCGGTTGGATTGCCGTAGGCATTTATTATAGTATTGCGTACCTGCTAACTTGTATGGTTTTTCCGTAATTTGTATTGAAAATAATCAACATTGCGGTTGTATGGAAATTATGAATATCTTATGCTTTTCAAACTTACAATTTATTTAGGCCTTTTTTTCGGTAGTGGAAATGTTATTTTTGTTTGCGTTTCTTTTCTGTTGCAGTTTGGCAGCTCATCTTGATGTATTTTGTCACGTAAACAAGAAAATGTGAAAAATATGTAACAGAACTAAATCGAGCTAACCAACTGTACTTTTTTCTCTCCATTAAATAACCTAAAGGGAAACTTATTTATGTGACGTCTAGTTCCGTGGCGGAAATGGCAGTGTGTGTTTCTGTACGTCTTCAGAAGTTTAATTTCTGTATATGAAGATACACCTATCCCTCACTTAGCACATCTTCAGATTGCGCTGATTCATTTAGCGTGATGTGAATTTTACTGCCCCAGTCATGAATAGCACGTCTGTAAATTTCTGTCAGCACAAAATCTCGGCATGCAAAAAAAAAAATGTCGAGCATGACGCCACAAAGTCTGTTTTAACTTCTGTAAACAACAGATGTGCCGTGGGATACAGTTAGCCCAACAAGGGGGGAAGAGAGTATCCTATCGTCTGTTGTCAAACATCAGCTATGGCAATTTAAATTGCGGCTATGGAGTGTAAAGGAAATGTTTTTACGTCCGTGCGTATGTCGCTGTGCCGTACCATTGTCGCCTGGCCACAGACCGGGCCGCGAATTCAGTCTAGCCAGTGGCAAGGAATTCACGCAAACAAAAGCAACGTCTGCCCATTCAGCTGCCGGTAACTCTACGTGTTTGATCACTCATAATGCATCGTATTCAAGTGTTTGAGACAAAACTAGTAGTATTACGGCACGCAGATTGACATGAAGGCCACGCTTATGTTGGTCGCACTTTAGTTTTAAGCAAGTCAACTGTGCGCACAATTTTTTTGACGTGACGTCTAATAAATCGATGAACGCCGGCTGAACGCACGAAAAAGTGTCCCACTACGGATGTTCCACTACGGATGTGTCCTATTTGCTCATTGTACACATGCGTGGCATCTCTCTTCATGCTCATTGTAAGGCCTACGCATGCGTTGCATCTCTCTTCCACTCGATTGGAACGACCATCGATTTGACTTTTCAATCATATTTTCGTCGTTTGAATTATTAATATTATGTAATTTAACAATTGTCCACCTATTTTCAACACAATCGGTACAGTTATTTAAAAGTAATGTTGAATATTCAAATATGTTTTGAACCAACAATGGTGTTTTACAGTTACACATAATAATTCAAATTACAACCTGGATCTTTTGCACAATGTTTTAAAAAATATTGTAACACATTATAAATAAGTTTTGTGTATTTGGGATGCGTATTTGTTATAAAATCGAGTTATAAAAACGAAATAATATTATTCCCCTACCGTGAACAAAATTTTTATAAATGTATATATAACATCTGAAACTATTAATTATTGAATATGGCCTCGTGGGTGAGCGATCAGCGGCGCTATCTTCTAATTGTAAGGTTGTCGGTTCGAATCCCGGCAGGTCCGAAATTTTTTTTTGTACTTGTAAAAATAAATACGGCGCACGTAACATTTCAAAAGTAATAAATATATTTGAATAATGAATGCAAATAAAAGTAAATTTATTAATTAAATTGTACATTTCATTTCACTCCTTTGTATCCATACAAAATAGTGATAATTCAATAAAAATGATTCAATTTTATTCATAAAAGTATGCAGAGGTAGATTTTATCATACAAAAGATAGAAAATTTAAAAAAAAAAATTCTTCCTCAAAGAATATAATATTTTTAATGCCTAAATGGTTTGGTTTCGAAAACCTATTACGGCTCAGTCTCCGGCCGAATATGATATTTCCTTTTCTTCTGGATCAATCATTTCATCAATGTTTTGTTATGACGTCACGTTAAACTATCGTCCGTAAACCGACTTTACAGACAACCATTTTTTAAAGACATTTTTAAACATTATAACCTTTATCTGTTAGTCTGCGTCGCCGCAGTGTACCGTTTATAAAAATGTAGCCAGTGCTAGTTGGCATCATTATTGTTTGGCTATGTTGCTTCCCGTATAGAGCGCGCGCACGTAATTGAATATCAATATTGATATCTCGCCGATTACATGCAATGCGCACTCTCTGTCTTGTTCCGAGTTTACTACATTTGATAACCCGCACTATTTCGTGGTGTGTACTTCGATGATAGTTATGCATTAGTTTAGGCTCGCATTTGGGTCACAGATTTTGTTTATCTATTTAAAGTTGAAGAAAGGTTTTTGTTGCATGACTTATTAATTTAAATTGTTTGGCGTGCCTTTTTATACTCTACTTTTTTAATAAATGTACTTTCCATTAATGGGTTATGTTTTTATGAATAACTTAACCTAAAAACAAATGGTTTTTCTGCATAAAAATCTCACCACCTACTTTTTAAACGTGATATTATTATAAATTGTACGACAACTATGCAATAAGACACGGTAAGCACTTCAATTTTTGAAAAATTAAAATGTAATTATCCGGACAGTAATATCAGTTTCACTGCCAGTAAAAGATGGTTTGGAAAGATACGCGACGTGAGTTGAAGGTCACGCCCGGCCGCGCAAGTCAGCCAACCGACTGACGATAAAGTACATAACCATGTATCTCCCGTTACACGGTGTCATATTTGTCATATGGGTCATTCCATGTCAAATCAACACACACATTTTACCTCACCATCTCAGGTTTTGATGAAAATTTGCACGGATGTTACCTCCATACAGACTAACAAAAATATAAAATTTTAGAATGATATATCCATCCGTTTTGAAAATATTGCTTTGTAAATTTTCGAAAAAACACTCAAAATCGCACGACAGGCATATTTTAAAATTACCATAACTCTTCTCCAAATTAAGTTAGTAAGGTTTTCGTAGGGTCGTTGCAAGCTTTAGCTGCTAATCTCTTAACCGTACCTCCAACTCCATCGCAAGGCCCTTTACCGTGAGCTGTGGCTGAAAAATGCCATTCAGCTGGTATGTTGAAGTCTTGCTTCTGAGAACACAAATTGATGAAATTTTTCTTAGCAGACCCATCTGTAAAGTAACAGAACTTATGAGGAACGTTTATAATTTTGTAATAAAAAAAGCAACCAAATTTCTTTGAAATGTGTAAACAGCAACTGTATTGTGCTCTAGGCAGTCAGAAATTACAACGTAGTTCAAATGTTCAATTCTTTTTTCTCCTTTATAATATATCACAAACGGGTGAATTGTGGCATGTCCCTTAGTCCAGTGGTAAGTCTGGGCTTCATCTTGTACAACCATACTGTAGTTTTCTGAAAAGTCGAGTGTGATGGCAAATTCAGATTCTTTTAAATTTTCCTTTAAGTGATTCATGAAAGAGGTCTGTTGTTTTGCAATAAAGTCGTGGCGGACTAAGAGTGACAGCTTGTCACAGAGTAAATCCATGAAATCTGCTGATGATTTCTGCAGTGTTTCTAAATTGCAACGGTCAACTGAAATGCACTGCCCAAATGTGATCTTTCGTATCAGGTGCTCTTCAAATGACTTCTCAAGGACGGTCCGTATTGCTGCAGTACCAGGACAATATGTACAATGTCCAATATTGCAATGTATTGTTGGTGGATTGCATACCATTTTTGGTAGGCAATGTTCAAAGGTTTTGAATTCTCCATCTGTTAAATCACATAATCTTGCATTTTCAATCATCAATTTGACATTTTGATGGATTGTACATAAACACACTGCATGTGTCCCACTAGAACCCGCTAAAATACATTGCTTTGGATGAAGCTCCGCAAATTTTGAAATATCTATTTTAATATTTGGAAATTTCTACTTGAATAAAGTGTATCCCTCTCTTTCAGATTGTACAAAATAAGTCTTTTTGATATTTTTGACTTATTTTTATTAGGTTCAGTGACTGTTATGCAGTCTTTAAAACCAGGCATCGCTCTACCGACTTCATCATTTTCATAAAATAAATGGACAGCTTCAACTACATCTTCTGAGAGGTGTTTGCCTGGTTTGCGGTTAGGACTTTCTAACATTCCTTTTTCAGCCAAGAGTTTTTTTGTTTGTCGTACCATGTAGTTAGGCGCATCAAACTCTCGCATTATTTTTCTAACTCCCCAATTTGGTGGTAAATAGGTTAATATCATTAACTTCTTGCTCCTACTTGTAGAACTCAAAGAAATTGGCTTTGAGGTTTTGCAAAACTGATTCCTCTAAATATTCACCATCATCCTCAGAGAAATTATCTGGAAACTCAAAAAGTTTCCTTTTGATTGTGGAGTCAGTTGTTTTAATTTTGCTGGTTGCATAACTTTTTGATTTGGATTTTTTCCTATTAATAGGAGATTCTCCTAGCCCTTGTAGTGAAATATTTAATGAACCAATCACCTCTGAGGATGCAGAAAAACTGGGATCTTTATCAGAATCTGAACTTGATTCGTTATCCTGGTGAGTAGAAGAAGAAGAAGCAGCAGCAGTTTGTAATGTTGTAATTTCTATTCTACAGCTATCACAAATTTTTGCTCCCTTTGGCAATCCAGAAAACAAACTGCACATCCAACTAGTAACATTCCTTAATTTTCTTTTTTCCCTAATGTTGTGATTGCTTTTTTTAATGGATTAAAACACTGTAACTTCAAAAATGATTTACTGAGGGCCATTTCTTACCGTAAACTGCCCACCTTTTCATAAGGTTTCAGTCACTATCATGTTGAACACATTACATTTTTAAAAATAAATATCAACATTCTCAATTTAGAATGCATAAACTCCACTAAAAATATAAATCAAATGGTCACTTTTTATATGGGCGTAGCACTGATACTTGTACTGTCAACTTTGAGACTACATCAGAACAATACAGACTCCTAGCATAAACTAGCTGAAACCACTACTGTACAGTACTCTGAAAGAGCTAGGGGGAATCCCAGGGCAAAGCAAGGATATCACAGAGCTAAGGGAATCCCAAGGCAATGCAAGGAGAATCCCAAAGTAAGAGGAATCCCATAACTAGGGAAATCCCAAAGCAAATTGAGGGGAATCCCCAGTAGCTAGATGCTTGTCTGAACTAATCTTTGAAATCCTGTATCAGAGACAAGCAAAGTGTAGCACTAGAATTAATTACAATTGTGTTATTAGTGATTTGTAATCAATTTTATGTGTTTATACTTTCAACATAACTTATTATAATTAGAAAAATGGTTGAATATCACAATTGGGTAAAGTATAAATATGGTTACAATTACCAATTAATTTTACTATGAACCCATTAACTCTCCACTTTGAAACTTTGTAGACAATGTAATATTTGTACAAAAAATTTTTTAGAGTTTTTTGAAAAAAATTAAAAATTCCTTTTTTCCAATATTTTAAATTTAAATTTTAAAAATTATTTTGAAAATTATTTTTTTTTCTAGACATTATTGTGTTATATATCACATGAAATGCCATACCAAATGCTGCAAAATGACACCTGTCTCACCTTTCTAACTTAATTTGGAGAAGAGTTATGGTAATTTTAAAATATGCCTGTCGTGCGTTTTTGAGTGTTTTTTTTTTTTTTTTTTCGAAAATTTACAAAGCAATGTTTTCAAAACGGATGGATATATCATTCTAAAATTTTATATTTTTGTTAGTCTGTATGGAGGTAACATCTGTGCAAAATTTCATCAAAATCTGAGATGGTGAGGTAAAATTTTTATTAAAAGTGTGTTGTTTTGACATGGAATGACCCATACAAAGTGCGATAGGTGGCATATAAAGATTAATGGTGTGACATATTTATCGTTGAGTGTTATTCTACGCATTTATATTACGTAAAGTATGTTTTCCTAGACAATTTTGGAACACATTAATTAAATTAGCCTTGCTATGTATGGAAACTAATGCTTTAGAATACGTGTTTTCAAATAACACGAGCATTTTTAGGAACGAATTAGTCGTGCTAAGTGAGGGATAGGTGTATTTAGTATTCTGTGAGGTTGCTTGTGCTGTCATAATGTTTAAGGAACATTAAAAAACATTATGGACATATTTTAAGGTCGGCATATTCAGAACTGTTTCCGTGTATCAGAATGAAAAAAGGCCCGAACTATGTATTTTGCAGCATGTGTCATTGTGATTTAAATGTTTCTCATAACTGAAAGAACGATGCTTCTAATAACATGAAGTGTATGAAACACATTAATAATGTGAAATCTGCCGAGGGAAAAAAAATCAACAACAACGAGCCTTACCAGTACCACGGATGTTATTCAAGCAAAATGCTATTTCACCAGTTTTTTAATAGAACATAACAGTTCGTTTAGTATAGCAGATCAAGCTGGAAATTTGTTCCGGTAAATGTTCCTGGCTTCAGACAAAGCAAAAACGTATAGTTGCAGGCTCACGAAAACTGCTCCTATATTCAAAGAAATGGCATTGGTAACCTATAAACTGCAATTTATCAAAAACCTGTAGGAATTTAGAAACGCTGATTTCAGGGTACAAATAGGAACGTCTTTAGTGTTTAAAAGAAGGATTTTTGGAATTTTATGGTTTTATTTATGTAACAGTAATAATATTACCATAGATTTGAAAAATATAGACTCCTATTTACCTTCTGTACATGCATGTTACATTTATAAAATAAATATTAATTGTAATCTAAAGAATGGATTGTATCTTTTGGTAAGTTCACCTATATTTGAATCAATTAGATTCCGGTTTTCTTTGGTTTTGTTTTTTTAATATGTACTTTAATTAGTCCTTGAGGTATTAAGTAGATGTTTTACAGGTATGCATCCATTAAACCATTGATGTGTTTAGTATGTTGCTTTACTTAGGTTTCACTAACATTGATTGAATCATCAGGTATGATTTACGCAAAAAGTTGGTTTTTTTTTTTAAATCTTACTGATGGTGTTTTTATCAAGTTGGCAGCTATGTCATTGCAAGAGACTTAAATGTTTTCTACATATAGAGGAAAGTTTAAAAAAAAAAAACGTTTTATCATAACCAGTGAGTATTCTGTTTGTGCGACCACATGTATGTTTATACAAGGACCAAAGCGTATGGGACGCCTGGACAGCACAGTTAAGACCATTCTATAACATCTTAACAACATATCTGACGCTCAGAGCGGACCAGGTCAGTAAGGTTTAATGATGGTTTAGTAGGGCATTTGAGTCTCGACCACACTCAAGCGACGCCTAGACCTTGTTAAGGAGTCTCTGCTGGTTCCGTATTCCCAGTAAACATACGATAGTGCCCAGGTACCTTCCATCGACGTGCACGATCAGGATGTGTAAGTCCCTACGACATCAATACAGAGAGTTTTACTAACTGTATTTAAAACAAAAAATTACAAAAATTTCATTTCTTATCTTCAATAAAGATAATTTATAATTAATGAAGAACCAGGTGCAATTTAATGTATTTTGATCAATTACGCAGGTCTGCTAAAGAAAACTTTTTTTCTAACCCTGACACCATTTCTGAATTTTTATGTGAAATGACCTCTGGGAGCTCACTCCCACCCATTTTCATCACATTTTGATAATTTGGAGGGATGAATAGTATTATTTTACCCTTTACATTTCTTCTGAGAGGCTAGAGAGGTGAAATGTTCTGAAACATGAACATATGTAGCAAGGAGGTAGCTTTGGGGAGATCTGCCCCCTTAAATTATATAATAATAATAATAATAATAATAATAATAATAATAAAGATAGATGTTCCTGCTTTTTTATGCTTTTCACATATTTTCTACCTATTCCAGCTTTCAACCCCCCCCCCCCCCCCCTCATCCTCCCCCAAGGATCCCAAATAGCAAATATAATAATAATAATATATAAGAACATTTCTGAAGATTCACTGTACCATGCTAGTGCTCTCAATACTATGGATGCACAGGTTTGCAAAGGAATTTTCATGTTTTGACAATTTTAAACTTGCATTGCTCTTGTCACTTTAAACCTGCACCGTAATCCTTATCTTCCCTCAGTACATATCTAGCGATCGTAGAGTCAACTTGTCGATGTTCTAGGCGTTTTTTTTTTCCCAATTAGTTCACATAGTGTAAAATGGTAAAAATCATCTTGACTGCTTATGCTATGTTTCCTGGGAATTGACGTTAAAAGCGCAACAAAAACAGCTTTCTCTGTTTCTTAAAACTGCTTAAAAATTGTACTTTGATTACCAAGTTGGCGATCAGGTCACGGATTGGGCTCCAACAGTTTGCTGCACTACTTGTTACAGCAGTTTGACCAAATGGCTGAAAGGTACCCGTAAATCAATGCCATTTGCTGTGCCCATGGTTTCGCGCGAACATCACTGTCATCTCACGAATTGATACTTTAGTATGACTTCCACCATCAGGTTCTCTAGCAAAGGTAAATATACAATTTAGTATCCTAATAATCCTTCAGCTCTAAGACCAGTTCATCACAACGAATCTTTGCCAATTCAAGTGGCTCCAAAAACCTATACTGTATAGAATAGAACAAGAAACTGATTTGAAAGACTTTGAGTCACAGTCTGGACCAAAAATGATACGTCCACCGATGATGAAAAGAGTATTCAGCTGATTCAGCTCATTGACAATCTCATCTCATTACTCAGTCACAGTTGAATGATCTCGTTAAGAATTTGGAGCTACCTAAGAGTAAATCTAAACTTTTTGGATCTCGACAGTGGAATCTCTTAGAAAAGGGTGTAAAAATCTCTTCTTACAGGACCAGGCAGTCAACCCTGAGATTACTTTTTTTAGAAGATGAAGGCTTATTGTTCGGCCTTAATTCAAATGCATTGATGATAGAACTAAAGATGCCATCTAACCCAGACAAATGGAGACTTTTTACATACTCATCAATGACAAACTTGAAAGATCTTCTGTTGGCTAATGGGAATGAGTTACCATCAGTCCCTATGTGGATATGGAGGAGACACATGAAAACATCAGCTGAATCATTGATAAAATTCGGTATTATGATTATAATTGGAAACTTTGCACTGACTTAAAAGTTGTTGCTGTACTCAGAGGTCTGCAATAACGCTTCACAAACTACTGCTGCTTCCTATGTGAATGGGACAGACAAGCCCTAGACAAACATTACATTGTGTGGAACTGGCCTCTGTAAGAAAGTTTTACTCCCGGTCAGAAAATTATTGCTCACAATCCTCTGTTCCCGAAAGAAAATATTTACATGCTGCCTTTGCACATAAATCTCGGATTGATCAAACAATTTTTAAAACCAATGGATGAGACAAGTGATGCATTTCAATTTTTTAAAACTATATTACTTGTCTCAGTGATAGGCAAGTAATTTTAGACATCCGAAATTGCAATAATTACAGTAATATTCATTTTGTAGTATGTTGTTAGGGTCCATCTAGATAGTGTGAATCTAGATTTGCAACCTTGAAAAAGCTTTTGCACTTTGCTCAGTTTTTCACAAAATAAAATTGCTGAAGGAGCTTTTGAACGAAAAAGTCTGTAATACCTTTTTTTAAACTAGATCAAATTTGTTACAATTTGGGTGAAATGTAAGCCCTATAGCCCCAGTAATTCCGGAGGTACAGCCCTTCAAATATGAGTATTTATTTCCAAAAAGTGAAAATTTTAACTTACGGTATACTTCCAAGTGAAATTTTGCAAAATTACTCATCCTACAAAAAATTCATTTGTAATGAAATTGTAGAAAATTTTATTACCTTTATTTTAAGATCTGAGTGGTGCCTGTAGTTTTAATAGTTTACTCAAAAATGTCCAAAAACAAAAAAAAAGTCAAAATATGTTTTAAGGAAAAGTTGCATTAAATTGTGTACTGTCACTCAATATTCAATTTTTATTGTTCAATACTGATAACTAAAGAAATGAAAAACATTTATATAAGTGAAATTTTATATATATATAATAATGTGGTTATATTTACACATATATACTTTCAAATTATTAAAATTAAAAACGCTAAAAAACAAATTATTACAAACATTTAAAACACTTGTGATTTTGAAAAAATAACATTAACTATCACAGTGGATGAAATATTTTTTCATTGGATTCAAATTTTGAAATTTTTGAGCGCCTTGGTGCTTCAAAACAGTCAGGTTCGAGGTTCGGCAGGGAGGCATTCGCAGAAATCTTCAGTATCTTGTTCATCTTCGTCCAGTTCGACAACCTCTTAAGTTTTTGATGGGCGGGATGTTCCTTCATGTCTTGACTTTACAAAATTGGTACAATGAAGAGCACTTCATGCCTGCCTTCCTGCAAGAGCAGGACCCTAGACAACCCTTTCTGCACTTGCAGGAAAGGCATTTTAGTAATAACTTTGGGGCAGTGGCTCTGTTGTTGTGATGGGCATCAAACCTTGTTCTGAAGTGTGCCATCCCCAGAGTGTTGGTATTTTCTCTACCCTCAGTCACTTCTGCACCTGTTGGTAGGTTCAGTAACAATGATATTTTGTAGCATTTTTTGTGGGTGGAAGGTGAGCGAGATTGATTTTTTTTTGTTTGCGGCAGCCCTGATAAACAAAGTGTAATGAAGGCATTCGAGGTCCTCGATGTTTTCTCCTCCGTAAAGAGCCACCATAAATGCAGCTCGTGCTCTTTTTATGACATCATTGCTTGCATCAGATTGCAGGAACACCTTGAGATCTTGTATGAGGCCCAGGTTGTGTTGAAAGACACTTGACACTTTGTTGTGTCCTTGCCAGAAAAGGGCAGACGTGGTGTCACAGCCACTGAAGGTGTGTAAAACCAGTACCAACTCTCATGGTAACTGGAAATTTCCACATTGAAAAGAAGTTGAAGAGAATTAGCTGTTGTCTGACCCACCTCTGCCACGTTTATGTAGGTACACGTTGGTCGTTATGGAGTATATTCCATTGAGGATAACTAGGAAATTGATATGAGCGTTAACTGTAATTATTACAATTTAAGGACCTTTTTTGTGTCTTAATATTACTGGCCTATGTGGTTAAAATCAAGAAAGGAGTTTTTATGGGCCCGCAGATGAGACAACTTTTCTATTATTCAACGTTTATTGAACACTTGAATCAAAAAGAAAAATGAGTTTGGTTTTCATTCTGAAACGTGAGAACTTTTTGGGTAACAACCTAAATGATGGTTATGTTGCTCATGTCAAGGAATTGCTGTCAGTGTACAAGGCTATGAGGCAGAACATGTCTTTTAAAGTGCATTTACTTCACTTATGCCCGGACTTCTTCCCTGAAAATTTAGGAGCAGTTTCGAATGAACACAGAAAACAGTTCCATCAACACATCACTAAGTTAGTGGAATGCGAGCATTTTGGTATAGTACTGCTGGTTTTTGGTATGAGAAACTTCTACCTCAGAGTACGAAAAAAGCAAGCACTAAATGAAGCTACTTATCTGCTTTATTTATTATTCTTTACATGTTTTATTTTACGTGTTACATTTATCATAAATAATAAATTATATTATAATAAACAAATAATTATTTTACATTTATTTTTTACTTTTTATTTATTATTCTTTACAAGTGAAAAAATTGCGAAGAAACAGAAAACTCAATTTCTAATGATTTTTTTACAATTTAAATGGGAAAATCCTCCACCTCACCCCTGCAAATCTACTCTTTACTAAAATGTTAATGTTTTAAATTGTTTCACTTCTCTATCCCCTCAGAAGAAATGTATATCCTTTATCCCTCCAAATTATTGAAAAGTGATCAAAATTTAGGGGGGGGGGGAGTATACCCCAATAATAGTGGAAGATGGGGGGAAAATGGAGTTCACATTCCTTCAGGTTATTTTACATAAGAATCAGCAGAAATGGTTTCAGGGCCGATTTTCATGCAGATCAGTGTTATTTTATTTTAACATTTTTACCTCATTAACTTGAATGGAATTTGGACATTTATAATCTTTAAGTTTCTATACAAAACTAAAACATTGTTTTGCTTTTTCAACTACCATTTGTCTCTGTGTTTAGCCATCCTTCTGGATACCATTGGCTTTTATGTTGTTCGTGAAGTTGTGTCATCTACTGTGACCATGAAGGTGCATTAATAGGGCCATCATTTCAGCTATTTTATCAAGTGTTTATCAGACATATAACACAGTTAAGGAAGGTCTAAAATTACAGAAAATGTGTTTTAGATGCCTTGGGTAGCATTACCAGCACTTGACAAAGTTTTATAAAGAACACAATGTAAGTATGCATATACAATTTTACATCCCAAGGTTATGTGAGGGCACCCACACATTTCATGAAAGTTTTGTTCAACAAAGACAGACTAAACCATGGAAGGAGAGCATTTTATCTAAAAGGTTATTATCATCATCTTCATAATCATCAGCCATAATCATCATCCGTAATCTACGTATCCATAATCTTCCATTCATAACCCACCAATCCATAATCCTCCCATCCATAATGCCCTCCTGCTCCTCCTCCCCCCTTGCACCATTCTTCTCATCTCCTCTTCACTCCTTCAACTATTTGCTTTTCCCTTTCCTCCTGGTCTTCCTTGTGGCCTTTTTCCTGGGGAGCCTATTTTTTCCTATTCTAATTGCATGAACATGCCATCTCATTCTTGCTTTTTCTATTAACTCATTCAAGTCCTGTACTCCTGCTCTTGCTTGCACCATCTCATTCATTCCTGATTCTGTCTAACCTCGTAACTGCCAACATACTCTCATAAAGTTAACACAATTTATACCTATTAGGCATATTGTTGAAATGAATTAGGTTTTTTTCCTACTAAAATTTGACTAAATAAGAGATACTTAAAACAGTTAATAACCAGAATAGGTTTTTTTCCTACTAAAATTTGACTAAATAAGAGATACTTAAAACAGTTAATAACCACAATACACATTCTGTTGTGTTAAAAAATTGTTTTAAGAACACAGAATTATCCTTTTTTTAGGGTAATATACATAGTTGACTGATGTTCTGAAAATACTACCGTCAGTTGGGGTAACATTGGCCCTTTGAGGGTAACTTTGGCCCAAGACAAAAAACATGTTAAACCATGTTACAACTCTTCTAAATATTTATTAGATGTGATGATACATATGTTACATATGTTACATATGTATCATCACATCTAATAAATATTTTGAAGAGTTGTAACATGGTTTAACATGTTTTTTGTCTTGGGCCAAAGTTACCCTCAAAGGGCCAATGTTACCCCAACTGACGGTATGTCTTACCCCTTACACTAAAAAATCCCCCACATGATTTTTATTACAATTTTTTTTTAAAATTTAAAGTTGTGAAAACATTTATCTTGGTTGTAATTAGGTAAAAATAAATTCCAGCACTGGTTTCTATAGAACTTTAAGCTTTTTATAATGTCACTATATTTATCAAGTTATGTACCTCTACTTTTTGTTAATTTTTATTTTTTTGCTTTTGGTGCCTGAAAATCATGCTCTCCATGTTTTCTTCTAATCCCTATAACTGAGAAGTTTTGCCACAGAAAATAATTCTCATTTTAACTAACCATTTAACTTGACATACAGCATACCGGGATTGTTTATGGAAACAAGGGTCATTTATTAGGTTGGGGCTGCTGATCAGGGCACCATCCGTGGAAAGTGTCATGGAGCACAGACTCATTTAACATCTCAGGGTGAGAAGATTCATTTGCCAATTCCCTTGTCCCAGTACCAGTTTGTGGCTGCCCTTTCTCTTCACCATCCTGCCAAAAACTGAACCTCCAAGTCCTCGCCCTGCTCCTGCATCACAGCGCACCTGCGGTGCATGTAACAGGGGCGCTGCGGACTGCAGACAATAGTTTTGTCCACATAAAATAATTTTATTCACCTCTGGTCTTAAACTAAATTGGTTATCTTCGTATCATTTAACTTTAATAATGTTTTTTTTTTACTTTAGTTTTGATTCTTAATGTTAAATATTCATGTAAGTATTATTTTATAGTAAGATGACACAAATGCTGTTGTTTATCTTTACTTATTTTTATTAATTTTTCATGAAAATTATCCTAAGGAGTTATGAGTAATATACCTTAACTAAGGTTAGAATTACAGGTTTTATTTTTCTCTCTTTTGTGTGAAATTAGTCTTCTGGAACTTAGGAAGTTTGCTGATTTGGTTGATGATATATTGTATTGCTTGTTGCAAAGTTTAAAAAAATTTGCTATACTACTTTGAATAAGGTCTTACCTTATTTTTTACTTTGGAGTGGGAAAGGAGAACCTTGTACTTTAATATGTAAGCATGGACACATATATGCCTAATTTTAAGTGTAAGCAGATGATTTCTAATATTATAATGCTGCTGCTATTAGTGATAGTGTTATTTTATGTTATTTTGCTAGAAAATGTTTTTATTTTATAATTTACTATTTCAGGAATTTTCATGGCATGATGAACATTCAGCTCCATTTTCTTGGATGACTCGCAGCCAGCTAGACCTTAAGATCTCCTGCGACCATGAAGCAGTTTACCCGGGTGATGAGGTGCCAGCAGCAAGTTCTTTTCTCGAGGACCAAAAAACTATGTCTGTGCTAACAACCAAAGAATCGTTCATTGATCCTCCAGGAATTGTTTTGGGTGGCTCAACATCCAAATTTGCCAACCCTACAGAGTTTGAGAACAAATACACATCGAAGGCAAACAATAATGAGGAGCGAACCCTGTTTGGAAAAATTAAATTTTCAGCAGCTATTCTAAAAAATCAA
This sequence comes from Bacillus rossius redtenbacheri, assembly GCF_032445375.1. Taxonomy (NCBI): domain Eukaryota; kingdom Metazoa; phylum Arthropoda; class Insecta; order Phasmatodea; family Bacillidae; genus Bacillus; species Bacillus rossius. The sequence goes on from NC_086331.1 coordinate 65,030,616, forward strand.
ACCATCAAATCTGCATTGAATAAAGCAGGCATTGATAGCAGCCATAAAAAGTTTGCAGGATGTGAAAATGACGTTCTCCTGAAAACTAAAAATAAGTGCACTGTAGTTCCAAGCTCAAAAATTTTAAAGCAAAGTGTTGTTAAACCAGTTATTTTAAAACCTAAATCTCCTCCACCTCCTCCCCCAAATAGGTCTAAGTCTTTGTTAGAAGAAAACTTTCAGAATTTTTCTGAGACCAAATCACTGCTACATGAAAGTTTACATGTTACTTCTAAAAACTACTCCACAAAGCCTGATTTGATGAATAAGACTGATAGTTTTGATACTAATCAAAAAGATACTTCTTCTCAGTCTGTAGATATTTCAGTTCCAAAAACTGGCTTTGACTTTTTGGATAACTGGTAAGGATATTGGTTACTGAGTTTACAGGGCAGCTTTTGTATTCATGTTCATTTATTGCCCAACCAGTGGGACGTAATGGTTTTTTTAAAATAATGTGACAGTGTGCAGCTTGTTATGTATTTAAAAAAACTTTTATTTATTATGTTTAGAGGTTGGTCATTGGAGTATTTATAATATACCTTGGAAAATGTTATCTAGAAAATTTCTGTATAATCTACATGTAATTACATAATTATTTTTAGAGTATAATTTTATTTTTGATTTTATACTTGACTTCTTAGCTATATTAACTATACAATTATGTGTAGAGTATAATTTTATTTTTGATTTAATGTTTGAATTCTTAGTTTAATTAAATTTTTGGTTATCTTTCAAAACAATGTAATTAATGTCCTCTTGGTTTTGCATTGATTATCATGGTCAATAGTTTACAAGGTTCCATTTTAATTAACCCTTCATGCCTTCCTATCTTGCATTAATCTTGTCATTTCCCGGTACATTCTACATGATAATTTATCAGATTCACAAATTCTAGAGTTAGTGAATTTCTTTCATTATTACCCTTTACTTTACCTCTATTGACAAATTAAAGACGCTATGATCTTAAATACAATTTTAGGTAAAATATGATTGAATTGTATTAGACAAAGAAAATAATTTCAGTGGAAACCGGAGTTATCTATGATGCATAAAGTACCTCTAATCCGCAGTAAAATGTTTAGTAGTAATGGTGTCACACCAACCAACTTTATATAGTGGATGGTCATGAGCAATAGACGGTCTCATGGTTATATTGCAGCAAATGGCGTATGGCGCACGCTGTTTCCAGATCTTGTTGCCAGATCACACGTTACATAGTTCAGGAGATGTGCTTCTTTGGCATTTGAGTGCATGAGAATCATTTCAAGAACTTATATCGTAATTTTAATATTTAATACTATTGTGCTAATAAATCACCACCATTTTATTTTTACAGAAACTAAACAAGAAACAATTCACTTCGATCCATTGCTACAAATTCATATGAAAATTCTAATGGGCACTTGAAACAGATATTTATAATATTACATACTTTTTAATCCTATTGCTACCACCGACCAAGTTGATCTTCCTTCCATAAGAGTAGAACAGGGCTGATCAGAAGAATTTGTCGGTTCTCCTTAGATTTTCTTCAATGTTTTTCTCCTTTTTCTACATAATTTGTCCAGTTTTCTGTTAATAGTAGCTATAAACTTTTGTTGTTAAGGGGCTCACCTAGTTAGGGTTGTATCTTTGTTAGTGAGGCAGAATGATAAGTGTGGTGGTGCTGGTGTTTATAGCGCGGTATCTCCTCTAAGCGCAGATCTCTGAAAAAGCATGCAGTCTTCTCGTGCATAGGACAACCATGAAATTTGAGCAGTAACATAACATTAGATGGCAGAGAAATTAAGACAAATGTGTAATGCAAGTTCCTTTGTTGCTTTCAAGAATCTTTACCAGGCATTTCATGCCTAAAAATGATTCTGAAAACAAGCATTTTATCCCTTTTCACTTACCTAAAAATACGGTTTAAAAGCGAAATACGGAAACAAAACTACCCATCTGCCCTCAGCACATTCTTAAATGCTTTTCGCAAACAAACACCTCTCGGATATCGTGAGCAGTTTTCAAATCACGTTGTTTCTTCTGAAGCTCTGCACACCGTATGACTGTCCAGATAGGCGGGCCTCTTAAGGACTCCATATGATGCACCTTGAAAGCTGTGTTAAGAATTCTTATGAACAATTTCACTTGGGCCCATATCATTTCAATAGGGTTTAGTTTGCAATGATATGGGGCAATTGAAGAACAGTTCGACTGATGCTTTTGGCTATTTCCTCAAGTTTGTTTTTTTATACTAATACATTTCCCATCCTACTGTGAGTAGCAGTCCCTGCTTAATCATACTTTCGTAAGGAATGTTTTTTTCCCTTGATCCACAGTCTTATATCCTCCCCACATACCAATTTTTTACTGTAATTGACTCTCACATTCTGCTATGGTATGATACATTATCTGAAACAATAACACCCCCCCTCCCCTTTTTGAGTGTACTCATTGTAGCCTTTTTTCTTAATTTATTATTTATCACAGCCCAAATAACAAAAATATCTACCATCTCTAACTTTTTGTTTTGTCAGCTTTATGTTATTGCTTTCAGTATTTATTCTTTAAGATATAGTTAAATGGAAGAACATTGTTTAATTTATGTATTTTATTGCCAGAGGAAGTTTAAATTTTGTTAATTAAATCATGTAGCCATGATGTGCTTCTTTTTGAATTTTTACAAAACAATTGGTAGAGATTTTAAGATAAAAATCAAGAACTCTAATTTTTATTAGATCTAATGAATGAAAGGTGAAAATTGTAGATTGTTTCATTGCTTTTTAAAAAAAGATTTACTCAGAATGCTGCAATTGGCATTTTGTGAAATCATTTATTCTGTGTTAAGTCACTCATGAGATGTAGTGTAATTTAATTTCAGTGAATTAAAGTATCAACCACCTCTCTCCAAATCTAAAAATTAGATTACAATTATTTTAATATTTTTTACATTCCAATTATTTAAAGTTTTCAACCAAAATTTGTATAAAAAAAAATGAAAAAATAAATAAAAACAACACTGGTAAATAATTTCATGTCCACCCACTCCTCGAAGTAAAGCTGTTAAATTTGTGAGGTTTTGAAGTGACACCAATTAATTAAGACATGCCATAAAGTAGCATGGTCTTAGATCTTTAAATAGAGCTCTTTTACATTTGCAGGAATTTTTATTTTCCATGTGCACAAAATAGCAATGCCACTTGAGTAATGTTAAATGCAATGGAATGAATTATTATTGATAATAATAATAATTAAAATAATCAAAAACTAATAGCTAATTCACTTTATTCATTGCCTGTTTACCTGATCTCAGTAAAAATGTTACAATTATTAATATTGTGTGAAAATAGTAATTGACTCCAGTGTGTGTTACAAGTCAACAGCAGCTTTGGTGAAAAATATCAGAAGCTTTTAGGGCAATTTTACCTCACCCCTATTATTCTGTGCTGGGGGTTAAGGATTCAATTGTTAGGAAACAACTGAGTTTATGTCTGTTTACTTTTATTAGATGTTGACAAAATAATAATATTTTGCAACTCAGAAAAAATGTTAGCACCTGCGTAGTAAGGAAATGTAACACATAAGGCCTCTTATGAAAACAATGTATCCTGTAAATTTGTTTACATATTATTTCATTTATTTGAAATGTGTAATGTAACATTTATTTGTGTTTAGACATATCATTAACACTAAAAATTGTTTTTAAATAGTATCATTGTCTCGAAATGATACCACCAACAAACACACTTCACAGGTTGTAAAACTTATTTTGATTGATATGCACTTTTATAGAAAAAAAAGTATTTATTTAGCACAGTTTTGATTAGCACTCTGTTATCCTGGAACAAATTACATTACTCGGAGTGGTGGGTATACTATGAAAACACTAGGAAACAGATGTGTTTACTCAAAAATAAAATGGAATCTCTTGAGCAGTAAAGGATTTGGAGTTATTTCACATTATAAAACTTCTAAAATTATTGGTTTATTTGAAGCCTTAATTTTATTTGAAGACTTAATAAGTGCATAGTATATACTGTCGATTATTGATGGCTGAAATTTAGTTTTCAATTGTTTTATGGTTATTGAAAGAAAGTTTGAAGTGTAAATAAAATGTTCAACTATTGGACAATTAAAACTTGTGTGCCCATAAGCTAGTTTAAATGTTTCAAAATATTTGGCTTTACTATAATGAAATTAACTTTTTCAGTAATACTATGTTTACCTCCCCTATTGCAAATTCTGATCTATTATTTTCAGTACATTAAACTTTTACTGTCTGGAATTCAATTTTGCCAGTGTACTTCAGAACATGTTTTTGCAATATGTAAGTCAAAAAAGTCTTCTAAAAATTGTAATGTAAATATATAGTTATCTGTTTTACCATTTAATTAATGTTACTTAAATATACATAACATTATGTAAACATCGTAAATTTTGTAGAAAACTAAGAGATGAACTATCCTCTTTAGGTAAGCCTGTATTTGTTCTACATGTTTCAAAAACCAATTAAATTTTCAAATTGTTTATCCACATTAACTCTCATAAATTATTAAATATGGCAGTGTTGAGGGACCAATATTGATCTGACCAACATTTATTCTTTACAAAATTTTAATAGTTAGTTTATGTGGTTTTTTTTATATTAAATATAATAACCCACTTTTTAATTTTTTTCATGGCTATATGATTTGACCTTAACCAAAAAAATTATGAACATAGTTTCAATTATTTTTAGTTGTTTGCTAAAGCATTTGCAGAATTAAATGCTGTAGTGTTTATAATGTGAACTGTGGGAACACGGTGAAACACAAATTTCCAAACACATTAGTTTTACATCATAATTAAAATCAGATTTCAATTAATTTTTTTAAAAGTTTAAAGTTACAAATTTAGATTTTGGGCACTATTTTCTTTGTACTCACCACCAACCTTATAAAAAAACAAACAGCAATAACTAATTCATCACCTTAATGAATATTTTTAAGATGGAAGAATATTTACATGTTTACATACTGTTTTACTGGCCAAAGTTTCTATAAAAATTTAGCGAAGTAACTAGAAATCAACTGTACTTCTCAAATAACAATCTAGGCGTGTTGTAGAATTTGGTGGGACCATGGTGGTTGAGCGGTCAGATTACTAGCCTCCCACCAATGCAATCTGAATTTGTTTCTGGTTTGTTGAACCTGGATTTTTTGAAGTGGGAATATGGTGGTGATTGCAGTGAGAAAGTTAATTTTTCAGGGTTTCTTCCACAAATGCATTCTGTTTGTTGCATCACACACTTCACCCCTCATTTCTCTCTAGTGACCCTCTCTAATGTTGACACTGTTCATCCATGTGTAATTTCATAGAATTAGAGTAGAGAAAAATGTGATTCTAATACTTTTTTAGGCTTGTACCAATCATTTTTAATATGTATTATATTTTATTTACAAGCAAAAATTCAATTAAAGTTTTAAGTTTTAACAATAAAATATCCAAGCCAATTTTCTACTGGTTATTTATTGTGTTTGGTAAAATAATTCCATTATCAAGATTCTGTTTTTTGAGGCTAAATGTTAATGAATTTTGGTTATCTGTTAAAGCTGTCATATTGAAATGGTGTTAAGTTACCTTCTTGTAAGTTGACCTTGGTTCCTAAAATGTGTTCGGTGATGCTTCCCTTCATATAAATGTGTATATGTTTACTATTACATACTATCATGCACATATTCTAATTAAAAATCATTTTATTCATGCATTTTAAAAATACTTGACATATAATGTCCCAACACTTGTTTATGTAACTTAATTATGTGACACCTTATGTATAAAAGTAGTTTAGCCTTGCTATTACATTATAAAATTTTATTCATTTTATATTTTTTTCAGAGTCATTTTCTGACATATCCTTACTCTAAAATAAAATTGTTGGCTGTTAAATATATGCCCCAAGATTCTGTATTATTAAAATTTGAAATATTGTAATGTTTCATACTTTTGGGTTAGAATTGATTAGCACCATACATGCCAACAAACCTATGTATGTTTCATTAGAAATCTTGTTACTTGATATATTGGAACATAAATTTAAAAATCATGTACACATTTTGTTCCCAATAGGTTGTGTCAATGATCGTACATATTGTGTCAAACCACCTCGCATTGGCCCAATTTACACACACACTCAGGTTGTTTGTAAATTTTGGGCCATAAATTTAATGGGTGGCAGGGAATGCCAAAACAAGGGGTTTTTGTTAAGGAACATATGTCCGAAAATGAAACACTGCAAAGTTTTAGGCACAAACGGTAGTGTGCAAATTTGAATGTAGTGGGCTTCAGAGGACTACCCCACTAGCTGAGGGGTCATGTGATTGCAGCACAGTGATGTTTAAATGCTCCGCTTGATGCGGGCAATGAGCCGGGTTCAGACATCTAGAGTTAGCCATACATAGTTTTGTGTCCATCATCTTTTGTGGTATGAAATTCCTTTTTTCAAGCAGTCACTGGCTAAGCCATACGAAGGTCTTCCTATTCAGTACACGATTGTTGTGAAAGCACCCTTGGTAAATGTGCTCATCTCCTGCTGAAATTTTGATCGTCTGCTCATACACCATTAACATATCAGCCATCTCTGGGAATCATAGGTCTGCCGTGATATTGCTGTTTGTCAAATCTGTAATCACAGCACAGTACTCACTAGCAGTCAACACTAAGCTTATCTCCCAAAGTCAAATGTTTAAATGTATCACAACCAACCTTCCTTTGTGCCTTGACGCCGTTCCACAAGTTGCTAGTGCATTTGACCAACTCTAAACGTCAAAGTCCAATTCGTCACCGGTTTCCCACGGAGCATTTGAACATCACTGTGTTGAACATAGTGCGTCCTCTCAGCCAATGATGTAGTCACCTGAAGCCCATTAAAATCACATTTGCACACTAATGTGGGCACCTGTAACTTGCAGGGTTTAATTTCCGGACATATGTTCCTTAACAAAATTGTTAACAAAAATTGCTTGTTTTGGCATTCCCTGCAACACATTAAATTTATGCCTCACGAATTTTCAAATATCCTGTGCACATACATGCATGCATGCATGCATGCACACTCACTCTCATTCACTCACTCATTCACTCTTACTATCACTCTCTCTTTTACTCACTCATTCACTCTTACTCTCACTCTCTCTCTTTTACTCACTCTTGCTCTCATTCTCTCACTCTCTCACTCTCCTCCCACTCTCTCACTCTTTATGTCTATCTCTCTTTCCATCTCTATTTCTCTTTTTCTTTCTCTCTCTGGATAAAATTTTGTCCAACAGCCATGAGCAATAATTCTAACTGATAAAATGCATCATCTTGACTCAACAGTTCTTACATTTCACTTAAATAAATAAAAAGATTTTCTTTTTCATTTCAGAGTTTTTATTGTCCGAAAGACAAAACAACCGAATCCAATCAATTTTCAATATTTACTTATGCGTTCAGCTCATCCATCCAATTGTAGATCATTGCTTTTTGCTCGGGCGATGAAAATTAAGCAGAAAAAAAAAACAAGCGTAGATTAAGTCCTTCAGTAAAAAATTACTTGAAGTACACAACTAGTTAAGGCCCCAAACCTGGCCGCACCTGGCGAAACACAGTCGCCATGAGCCAAAATGCCGATGAAGATGGTCACAATTTCTAATTAAATGGCCTAATGAAAATAAAAATGTTAGGATAACTTAAAACTCGGCATGGCTCTGACCACCAACGTTAAATTTTCTACCCCACAATTCTCCTACATATTTGGCGAGAAGCCACCGAACGCGCCCTCGTGCAGCGATCGACAGACGACTGACGAGATTATGGCACTGGTTCCTCCACGCAGGAAGGGCAGTCACATGACCTCACCGACCAATCACATACTCTCTTCATTCACACTAACAATTACAAGCCAATCAGAACACAGAACATATACACTGAAAACCATTTTCACACATAGAAACAGGGGATTCACTTTCTCCTTCTCTCTCCAACACCTTGGGAGAGTAGTTCTCCTCCAGTTCCCACGCAGTGACGAGATATTGTTACAGTTTCTCTCTTACTGGGGAATCACTGTTTCTTTCTCACTTGCACTTACAGGCCTCTATTGCCTCTCTCTTTCTACACATAACCCCAGACACAGTCCCTTGTTCTAGAATCATTATGCAACATCTGCATTCTAATAAAAGCGTAATAAATAATTATAATACAATATTCAAATTTAAATAAATAATAGAAAAAACTCATTACACATAATATTAGGTAAATATAAGTAGCAAAACAAAGTTGAAAGGATGACAGAAGAAACATAATTATTAAATAATTATAAATTCAGAATAAAATATACTGGCAACCTAACCCGTTCTTAGTAACAATTTTATTAGTAGGAAAGGCATGTATACTACAAAGCTACACAGTGTGTACTCATTTATTGACCCTGCCATAATGATTTACATTTTCCATATTCTTTCAAAATCATCCCAGGTGGTAGCTGGGATGGGTCCATGGAAAATACCATTTCTAGTTTTTACCCCTTTATTCTATAAGACATAATGCCAAACCTATTTTGGAAAAAAAATTATTATAGCTTTTTGTGCAAATGTATTAGTTTTTTGGCTTCAAAATTCACAAAACCAAACTTTGGACCCTCGTCAAAGTTATTTCTGACCTACTGTAAACCGGGGTAACTTTGGGACACTTTTTCCAGGTTTTTACTACTCCTGTTAGCTGACAATATAGATTGATGAAGCTATGATATTATAAGTATTTAACCTTCCTCTTACAAAATATTGTAATAATTTTATTCTAGGACCAAAAATATTCTAATAAACAGCCTACATTGTTGTTCCAATCTTACCCCATTAATTGGGGTAAGATTGGGACCGTACACTTTCGCTTATAAACACTAGTAAAAATAATTTTGTCCCAATGTTACACTTAAGTGTCTTATTTCAGACATGAAGCTTGGTATTGAAATCATATTACAACAGGTTTTAGCACATTAAATTGTAAATTAAAGTTATATTTACAAAATAATTAGTAAAAATAAACTTAACAGATAGTTTACAAGTTATTCTTATACTATCATATTAAGAAAGTTCTTTGACTTAAAAAATTTCCCATTGGCCTATTTGTACAGGTTGGTTGATTTTTTGGACTATTTCATCCTTTGAATAGAAAACTTTGTTGGGCTTTGCTGGCCATTTCCAGTTTAAGGCAGACTTCTTCATAGCTGATACAAGTATATCATCATTTTTAAATTTGACAATACGCCCCGGGTACAGTTCGTCTTCGTACCTCACCAAAATGTAGTCTCCCACCGTCAGGTTCTCGAGAAAACTTGAAGGTTGTAGGCTTGGCATTAATGGAGCACACTGCTCTTCCAAGTCACTGAAAGTTACTCTGTCTTCAGAGTCTCTTAGCGAAAACTTAGCATAACCATCATCACTGCTGCTCTCAATGCTGCTCTCTCTTCTTCGTTTTTTCTGGTGTGGTACATGCAGTAGTGCTTCCGCACATTTGGAAGTAGATGGTTGGGGATCAGGTGCAGATGGGTGATGATCAGATGGTGGTAACGAAAAAGCTTTAAGTTCTTCTGCTGAAACACTTTTTTCCTGGAAGAACATTCAGCTTCTTCTTTCTCAGGATTTTACGGACTTTGGTAGTTTCTTCCCGTTTTTTTGTAATTTGTTCTAGGAAGCTCTTCTCGACAAGGGAAGAAATTGATGAATCCAGGCTCCCTGAAGGCAATCTTTTTAGAACCACCTGTCTGTCAGTAGGATAAATTCCTGACTTGCGGAATCCGGAAATCATGTTTTCTGGACCTGTAACCAAGCCATCGAAGAGGTTTTTCAAAAGTGTTGGAAATTGATCCTTGGGTACAGATGTACACCCACTTCCAGCTGCAGTTTCCTTCCAATTTTTCAGTACCTTGACACGAACCCCTCTACCTCCGTGTGAATTTAGGGGTATTATGTTCTGTCCAGAATCTCGGGGTAGGTTCGGCCTTGTGGCGGGAGGCAGAGGTTCGACGCAGCAGGGCCCCCCGAGCTGTTTAGGCCACTCGGGATGCCTGATAAGTCCAAGAAAACACTGTGTTATAACTTATTAATTTAATCTGGCACAGCCCTTTGCATGGTGCTACCCCTCCTGGCCGTAACGGTTATTCCGAAACGAATCGTCACATGCGCGGCCACTCTCAGTGGCAGCTCGTGATTTTATTACATGGTAAGGTCATTCAGTTCTGACACGACACGATGATTACTTATACGAACCCTAAACATGACACAACTAGAACCCTAAGCAAGATCACACTTCACAATAACATTTACGTATTACACTTGGCTAGGATCGTGGAGGACCGCTACTCCGGTGACGCTACATAAGTCCTAAAACTGTCCCAGATACTGATGCGTTAGAAAGTTGGTTACGTAGTGCCTACTGGCTGCCCCGTGCGGGCTAAAACTAAGTAGCCGACTGGCTAAGATAACGCATGAGGTGCCGACAGATCATCTTACAGTCCTTGCACAGTACTTACATATGCTGTAGCACGCTCGTCTTGGAGCACTAAATAATTAAGTTACCACATGGTAAATCGAGGCCGACCACGGGACTGAAGGAAAAGGTTTTAAGAATTGCTTAATTTATGGTAACTACATGTCGGTGAAAGTAAAGAAAATGCTGGTCCTGTGACGCGCGGAGGCTGCCGGCCTCTGTGCGCTCTGGAAGGATACTGCCGCCCTCACCATGCGCGACCCCCCTCCCCGCCAGCCCTCCCGTGCATAACGCGTGATTTTCGCGGGAAACTGAACTGGCCAGGTTCGGGACAAGGCGCACGGTGAAACATAATTTTGGAAAATATAAAGTGTTAAACAATGAAAATAAAGTCTAATACGTTCCTGTGGAAAAAATGCATAAACACTCTTGTAATTCGGCGGAGGGATATGCCATACCTGGCCGGTCTCCTCCACCGACGTGGCACTAATTACGCGGCGTTCGCCCCGTTGCACTTCCTACACTCCGGTGCGCGCCCGAGCGCGTTAGGTGCACACGCTTTCGTGAGACATTGATGAGGCATAGCGGTCTATGCGACATAGAGGAGCATTGACGGTCGGCGTCAACCTTTCGCCATGCAACTTTCATCGGTCGAAAGTAAGCCACGTCCAGTGGCTGTAGGAGGTGGGTAGCATTTGGAGGAAGTGCTATGAATTTTATGTTGTTTGATTCACACAGCCTTATAACCTCCATATTGATGTGGGAGCTAAGATTATCACCGATGATAGATTTTGGTCCTTCCTGGCGGTTTAGAATAGGCAACAGTAAAGATGTAAACCAGTCTTCAAAAGCATGCCCATCAAACCAACCAGATTTAGTTCTATTGTATCGAGTACCCGTTTTCAGTCCAGGTTGTCCAAATCTTCTCCGCCTTATAGTTTACATAAGGTGGCGCTACATCCCCTGCTGCATTTCCACAAACCATTATAGATGTGCACGCTTTAGACGAATTTTGTATCTTCTCGGGGTACTTAATTCCCCTCTTCGTGATGATTTTTCTGGTGCCAGGATCGTCTACAAGATTTGTTTCTTCGTAATTCCAAATATTCTCTTTTGGAATTCCTATCAGCTCCTTTTCCAAATTATTAAAAAACTGGGGACGCGGATTTGTGTCGAAAAGATTAGTGACTATTCCGCCTAAGCAATGGCAAAAAATGGATTTGTGTCGAATCGGAATAGTCACTATTTCATACAAGATTTAAATCTCACAAGTTGGCACGGACTTGTGCCGACCCGGAATAGTCACTATTCCGGTTCGACACATTTCCGTGTAGTGAAGATTCCGGGTATGGTGGAAGTCGGGTTAGTTGTATACGGAAAAGTTTCGAATTTTTTTCGATGGAATTCATGTAGTTTGGTCAAACATGGTCCGATCCGGATTTTATTCGAATATGAATTTTTCAAGTAGTACCTACATAACGACGTTAGAGTGCAGTGTTCGCGTGGTTTAGCAACGCTATCTGTCAAGTTACTCATAACTAATTGTTGAAGCTCATTGCGAATTATCACTGAGCAGGGTGCGTCAGTATACCCTTTTCCATTTATAATTTTATAATTTATTGTGTATCTCGGTTTCTATTTGCACACATGATTTATTTTATGCCTGTACTTTTTAAGTGCATAAGTTGTCAATTCATACACTGACTATGTTTCTTTATTTTCTGTGCAATACAGAATAAATTTTTACTTTTAAATATAAAAAATAAATGTCTCTGAAACATCAAAACTGCCAATCTCCTGTTCCACAATACCAGACTAAAAACTTGAATTCTAATCGGTTGACACAGCTCGACAGGAGTTCTAGATCACGTACGGCATGTATTATGTTGTATAATAATATGTTGTACATATTTGTAGTGTCCCGCACATGGTGATGTGATAATTATAAAACTGACTTAGTGGTAGACGCGTGAGCCCTGTTTCATTAAATATATTGTATTATATTTACTAACAAGTTGAGTAGAATTCATACAGTACCCGTAATGCTATTATTGTAACAATAAGCCGATTGCAGGTTCAGCTTTTTTGAATTCTGCAAAAAAAATTATAAAACGTGTTACCACATCATTACTGAAATTTTAACGAATTCAAAAGTTAGCTAACTTATGTGAAATTTATGTTGATAGATTTATATTTTATAATTCAACTTCTTTTTAAACAATTTTAAGAAAGATATTTAAATGTATGCAATTTTGATGTTGCCACACATTTATTTAATTAATTTTTTAAGTACGATTTTAAAATAATTGTGTAATTTTGAAGTTGCCAATATACACTTTTTGGTTGAAAAACGCAGATTTTAAAACTAATTTGCAAGAGTAGGCAGCAAGTTTTGTTAATCTTTTTCGTTCGTTTCTTGATGTTTTAATGAGTTGCAAATAAGGTGGAAAGTCGGTTTTTAGGAGAAATTTTTATTGTTATTTGTTTGATGCTTACTTAATTACTATCAATTCAAAACATTATATTTGCAACACGATAAAATTATAGTTAGGTATATGTGTGTTTATAGTTATTTATTTTCTGTCTAATATATAAAGCGAGGTTTTTTTTTTGTTTTTTTTTTATATACAAAGACCATCGTTGGAAGAGAAGATTTTCTCAATTTTGGGGGACTCGAAAATAGTACAAACAAATAGCCTACTATGTTAATATGATGAAACATTTGTTTCAGTTGCAGTGTCTAACATTCAGGTTTCTCCTGATGTATAGGCCTATTTGATGGTTTTGTGTGGGGTAGGCTCAATGTGTGTTAACTGCCTTTATCTAAAGTTATTTGCAAAAAAAAATTTCTTAAAAAACTCTAATAATTTCGTAAATTCTTAAGCTACAACAAATACAAATACACCATCTCAGAAAAAAAATTGGTTGTCTGTAAGGTCGGTTTACGGACGATAGTTTAACGTGGCAACGTCATAACAAAACATTGATGAAATGATTGCATACTTTTATAAATAAAATTGAATCATTTTTATTGAATTATCACTATTTTGTATGGACACAAAGAAGGAGTGAAATGAAATCTACAATTTAATTGATAAATTTACTTTTATTTGCACTCATTAATTCAAATATGTTTATTACTTTAGCGAAGAGATTATTTTAACTATAACTTTTATACATGTTTGCTATTTAACTTCTTCCAAACTGTGTTATTCTGTTAAGGATACGACGGTGATAGGAAAAGTAGGAAACGAATGGGAGTGTTTCAAGTTTAATGTGCCTCGAAAAAGTCAAATCGATGGTTGTTCCAATCGAGTGGAAGCGTACAATGAGCGTAACGGGACACTGTAACGGGACAACGTGCGTTACGGGACACTTTTGACGTGACAACATCTAATAAATCGATGAACGCCGGCTGCACGGACAGATTGGAAGAAGTTAAATAGCAAACATGTATAAAAGTTATAGTTAAAATAATCTCTTCGTTAAAGTAATAAACATATTTGAATTAATGAGTGCAAATAAAAAAATTTATCAATTAAATTGTAGATTTCATTTCACTCCTTCTTTGTATCCATACAAAATAGCTATAATTCAATAAAAATGATTCAATTTTATTCATAAAAGTATGCAATCATTTCATCAATGTTTTGTTATGACGTTGTCACGTTAAACTATCGTCCGTAAACCGACTTTACAGACAACCAATTTTTTGGAAAAATATTTTGTTTTAAATTTTGGATATTGATTATTCTTATGTGTTTCTGATTAAGTTCGCTTGTCTTTCATGCTTTCATAAATATAATTATATATAATTTTAACTGTAAAGCCATTTTATGATGGCCTGGATTAGATGATATTATTTCAAAACTAGTTTATCTTTTATATTTAAGTTAAATATCTTCGTTTCTGATTTGAGTACGAATTATAGGTTACGAGCTGCAATGTTGCACTTATCCCAAACGTCTGGTATCTCAAATAGGTGCATATATATTTTACCAAGAATAAAAATTTTTATTTAAAATTATCTGTCTACAGCGATTCCAAACCGTAATGCACTTCAAACTGCAGACGATGCCTACGAATTCAAAAATTCACCTTAAACCTCTGCTAAAGCCAGGCTATGGCTTCCGGGACGAAGCGCAACATCCCGTGGCCCTTCCATAAATAAAAATAAATCAGTTCACATTCGTAAAAAAAAAAACCTACTTAAGAGTTTATTTCTGAATATTATATCGTTCTTGTAAATATTGATTGGGTTGGGTTACACTTCCAGCGCGCTGCCTTTGTTAATGTGGCAGAGTTCTAGCCGACATTTTCTTGTGAAGCAGTGCGCAATAACGTGGTTTGAAAACAGCGATGGCCGTGGTCTGCCAAAGGTTATTTCATGTAAGCAATAAGAAAATGGTTGTAGTACTTAATTAAATTATATTTATGGCTCCACATGCGAACGTAAGTAAATTTTGGGCAAATGTCTCAGAAAAATAAGATGACGATAACTTGTTAATTTAATAAATGAGTTTTCTGTGAGACATTTTATTGCACTACATTTAAAATATAACTTTTAAGATCGATTGAAAGCTGTTTGAAAATTCTGGTCTTTAGTTACATAATTATATAGTTATTTTGATTTTTAATAACTATAAAATATTTTATTGCCCTTGAGGCTGATATGAGTAAGCATATTCAGACAGCAGAATTTTTTAAATAACATAATTTTAGTCGTTGTGATTTTGAATATAAATATATAGGTAACTTAGCTGAAATGCTGTATATTTTTATTGATATATCTTTATACATAAAAATCCCGTGTCACGATGTTCGTCCACGCTAATCTCCGAAACTACTTAACCGATTTTAATGAAATTTTGCACATATACGTAACCTAGTCCAACTTGAGGGGTAGGACAGTTTTTATCTCAATTAATGACCTAAATATTTGTTTTTTCAAATGAAAAGTTTTTTTATAGGACAAAGGCTCATAGACATACAAACAGCAATTGTGTGTTATTTCTCTATGACCACCACACTCTCATATAGTGCTATACATTACGTTTTAAGGGCAAGCTTCAAGGTCGCGGTTGTGAATCATGGTCACCAGGTAACAGGTAGTGCTAAGGGGGAAATGAGAGCGAGAGATCGCAGACAGAGATATGACCGTGGCAGCGAGTAGGCTGAAGGGTGGAAGGGGTGCGCTGGCGGGATCACGTGTTCATCCGGTGTTGCCAGTTCTGTGTCCCACTGAGGAGAACAGCCGCGTGTCTAGCTAGGGGCGGACTTTCGGCGAGGCACACTCACTCAGCAGTGTTTCAGCACTAGAAGCCCGGGACAGCAGGAATCTTCATGGGGCATCATATAGAGCAGGGTTTTTTGGAGTTGAATTCAGATACTAAATTGATAACGTATTTTTAATATATTTTTTTAGTTATAATTCTACAACCAATGGTCAGTTAAACTGGACTCTATCACATGTCATGTTCAAGGATTACGTGCACTTACACGTCCCGTAACACCGTAACATAAGCCCCGACACTCTGGTGGGTTTTCCTAGAAACACACATTTAATTTTATGAGCAAACCTATTTTTTTTATTTAGAATATTTTAACTTCTCCACATAATGTATGCGAATATTACGCTTGTGACCAAATGTTTGAATTATGTTATATATATATATAGATTCGAGTTATAGGGCAGGACTATTTTTGAAATATTAAACAATTTGTAAAATACTGAATAATTTAACAGTAGTCGAGATGAGTCAAGACGCAAATATTTCGTAAGAAATAAAACACCATGTACATACATATACTTGCTACACATTGACAATTTAACGAAATGTAAAAAATGAGGACCTAATACATTGACGTATTAAAACTTAAGTTTATAAAACAATTGCCAAGTGCAAGTACAACAGGCAAACCAAGAGCCCCGTATCGTTCATGGATATTTGTTCTTAACTTGCAAACTTATAAACTGAAGTAATATATATGTATATATAGCCTATATATATATTTCCTTTTTGTTTCCTATTAACAAGGAAATAATGATATATCAGCATTTATTTATACATACAGAGATTTTCAATTGAGTAAAAATTGTGCTTAATGCATGAAAAATAATTTATATATATATATATATATATATATATATATTAGACAAGCTGCAGTACCCGACGTTGCCCGGGCTGAACACAGGGTGAATGGGACCTTTTTCGAAATAAGATGTAGATAGTAATTGTCTTCTTAATTTGAATGTCAAGTGTGCAAAATAATTTATATCACTTTCAGATCCCGACAGACGTTTTGCCAGTGCATAGTTATTTACCTGTATATATCTCAAAATTGGTAGTCTGTATGTAATCTAGACTCTATAAAGCACTATAGACAAAAAGCTGAATAATAAGAAACATACTAATATTGAAAAGAAAAACCATATCACTGATAGTAGAAACGCAGTTTACATCAACATGGAGACCAAAAGACATGTATATTACTAGAACATCCATTTCAATAAATAAATCAATTTTCGTTTTTTTTACATCATAGTATACACAAAATAAACAACTAGGTACATATAACAGTTCTTCGAAATTCACTGTAAACAATATTTTAAAAGGTATGTCTCCACAGAACATAAAATATAAACTTCAAATAAAATTAGAACCTTATATAAAACTCATGAACAGTTACTTCCAAAAATATTTTTTTCTCTCGTTTAACTTAATGTTTTCGATGTTAGAACAAATTTGAACACAACAGAACATTTTATGGCTAATCGTCCAGAGTTTCAAAGAACAAAAATATCTTACTTCAATTATATTTACATTCATTTATCCCTTGCTGTTTCCAGCTCAGTTTTTAACGTCTTGATTGCTGTTTCTCTAACAAGCTTTTTCAGCTTCCAAAATGTAGTCTGGTTCT
Organism: Bacillus rossius redtenbacheri; assembly: GCF_032445375.1. NCBI lineage: Eukaryota > Metazoa > Arthropoda > Insecta > Phasmatodea > Bacillidae > Bacillus > Bacillus rossius. The sequence continues at coordinate 65,048,064 of NC_086331.1, forward strand.
CTAATGGCTCTGCCTATGCTTTGATTTGGCACCACTACCTCAGGCAGTAAACACCTACGATAAAATCTAGTCAGTTTCGGCAACATTTCTGTTTTCCACATAAACTTATCTCTTTCTGCTCTTTCTACGTGTAAATTCTGACGAACGCCAGACATTACTATGAAGTAACAATATTCGCGCTTTGTTAAAGTCCTTTGCAGCTGATAAAAATAAAGGTGTGAACGTTTAAGTATTAAACTTCCATCGTCATTCACACGTAGAAAAAACTTTCTTTTTCTTATTGCAGATTCTTGGAGCCCTTGAGTAGTATATAATAGGGGCTCCGGGGACAGTCGCCAGGCGCTGGAGCCGAGAGCCGACCGCCATCTTGGATTGACATCACGGCGGCCATCTTGGATGGATGTGACGACCTTTGACCTTGACCCCGGCGGCCATCTTGGATGAGTGTAACGGGACACAGCGTAACGGGACATTACGCAACGGGACAAGTAGATAATGGCGGCCATTTTGGATGACGTCATTATGTTCTCGAACATTCCGGCGATGTGTTATCCGCCATATTGGATGATGACGTTACCGTTGCAATTTTCGTTACGGCCGCCATCTTTAACTTTTTTATTTACTATCCGATTTTAATGTATTTTTTTTAAATAATAAAAAAATTAAATAATAAAATTTTAATAAAATATTTATAAAAAATATACTTTTACGACACGGAGTTCGGAGTCCTCGAGTTCGAACCCGGTGAGGGCGGAAAAAAAATAAAAATGGCGACCGATCCAACCCTCACAGTGGACGCAGGCAGACTGATCCCCACCACTTATGTCAATGCACATATACCATCAGGTAGTATGACATCATGTCCGCCATCTTGAAATTTCGATGCCATCTTGAAAATCTTTATTTATTATCCGATTTTAATGAAAAAAATTCCAAAATTCATCAAAAAATTAACGTATTTGAATTCTGTTTGATTATATCGATGTACGTCCTTGGTTCGATTCCCGGCGAGAGTAAACGGTCGATCCTTCCTCCATGAAAGCTACCTAGACTGATCTACCACCACCAGTACCAAGGTATATATCATCAACTGGTATGACATGTCCGCCATCTTGTCTTCATCCGCTGGAGACCACCATCTTGTTTTCGTCTGCTAGAGTGTGCCGATACCATGTAGTATAATTATCTGGTCACCATACTTTTGTCCTCAACTGTTGACATTGAACATTGGCCTTGGCCTTTGACCTTGACCTTGAAATTTGACCTTGAAATTTGACATTGACCTTGAAATTTGACCTTGAAATTTGTCTTTGACCTTGAAATTTGACTTTGTCCTTGTCGACCATCATGGACCCGACATTTTATGTTCAGTACATGCTACCAGGAACGACCACCTGCTGGAGTACACCATCTTGTGCGTGTACTCGAATTATAGAGTACATTTCCATCTGGTTAATTTTATTCTAATTCGCTACAGTGCAGTAATCATTTATTACCGAGGTGCCCCTGCCATCTTGAAATTCGGACGCCATCTTGAAATCATGTAATAATGTAGCTAGAAAAGCGGAAAAAAATCCAAAATTCATCAAAAAAATCACTCATTAACTTACATATCGATTTGATCCGCTCCAGTCCTTGGTTCGACCCTCGATCGTTACAATAATGTTTAATTTTATGAAAAAAATAATAACTTCAATAAACCATGTTCAACATTCTTAAAGAGACTTTAAATCCTCTACTACCATCATCCTATAAGCCATCCAGACCACAATTTTGGAAATTCGTAATTGTAATGCTAGAGATTCGGGAAAAAGTTCAAAATTCATTAAATAAATTTGTAATCTATATACTGATTGATTAGATCGACTAAGGTCCTTGGTTCGATCCCTGGCAGATACAAAACAACTTTAATTTTAAAAAAGTACCAGAAAAGTGTAAGGTTCGAGAAATAAAACACCACAAAGTCTTTTACAAACATAATATTTATTACACAATTTCTATCCTACTACAGAATCACTTGCGAAAGCCAGCAATCTTATAAACATTTAGCCCTGCATAGACATGCAATGACTACTTCTTAGCTCCAACAGCTCCAAATGCTCCAAATGGCTCCAAATGCTCCAAACGGCCTCAAAATGGCTCCAACAGCACCAACAGCTCCCACTGCTCCAACTGCCTTTTCTTTCAACAGCTCCAATGATATTGGGCTACAATGATACGAGTCCAAGAGACTACGAGGCTACAAGGCTACGAATTTAAAAGGATCTAGCTGGTTCCGAGTTATACATGGCTGCGAGACTGCATGACTAAAAGACCGCATGGCTCATGGCTACGAAACTATATGTCAATGAAGCTACACGGCTCCAACACGCAATGTACACACAGTACACACAGGAAACGGAACGTACATACAGTACACACAGGAAAAAAAACGTGCACACAGGAAACGGAACGTACACACAGTACACACAGGAAACGAAACGTACACACAGTATACACACAGGAAACGGAACGTACACACAGTATACACACAGGAAACGTAACGTACACACAGGAAAACGGAACGTACACACAGGAAACGAAATATACACACAGGAAAACGAAATGTACACACAGGAAAATGGAATTTACACACAGGAAAACGGAATATACACACAGGAAACGTCTATATGTACACACAGGAAAACGGAACGTACACACAGGAAAACGGAATTTACACACAGGAAAACGAAATGTACACACAGGAAAACGGAATGTACACACAGTACACACAGGAAACGGAATGATCACACATACAGTAGCGGAAACACAGGCTTATTTGGAAATCAGGATACAAGAAATAAATCATACTTTTCAAAAATATAAATAGTTCATTTATTTTTCAATAGTACACGCATGACAGTTAAACAAATGATTATTGTATGTAGCCAGCTTTCCGAAGTTCTTACAGTATGGACGATACATCCTCGATATGCGAGTAGTTTCCTCTACGAACAGATGCCACCATCAGTCTTAGCCGGTCAACCAATATGTTTGGATCTTTCCATGATGTGGAATCAATCTCTTCTGCCACCATCTTCCTTGCACGTTTATTATAAATATTATGATCTCTGCTGTCCTCCGTTTTAACACCAACCTCAGGGTTACTTTCATCATCGAGCCAGTGAACATCACAAGCTTGATCAGATTTATTTATTATATCACGACGTTTCCATCGCTTCGGTCTCAGGACACCACCACATTCTTCGGTCTTGTCAGCTTTAGGTTCTGCATCACAGTCTTTGATCACGTCGCCAGCTTCAGAGTCACTGTAGCAATCACCGTAGAAGGCATCGTCTTCACCCAGATTACCGTATAAGAACTCGTTATCGTCGATGTCGAAGTGTCTGCATCACCTTCATGCTTCCTTTTTAGGAGTCCATTATTTTTACAAAGTATGGAGGATCTGCTAAATATAGGCTAGAGTGAATTTTCACTTTTCAAGGTGTTGATACTCCCATTAGTTTCAGTCTTCCCGAAACCATCAGCATCCTTCAATATTTGTTTCTCGTCACGATCGGCGTGCTACGGCTTCCATCTTTTCTATATTAATAATATTATTTGTCTTAAAATCTCCGCGTCCGTGTCACTATCACAGACGTAAAGTCATCAACACCATAGCTACCAGTTATAATACCAGGAGCTGTATCAATATCACTCATTTTATGATATCGTCTCCACATTTCTGTTGTCAGAGATGTACCACAATCTATGATCTTGTGAGCTTTACAATAGTCTCTATTGTTTTCTAGACATGGTTAGCTCCATTCCCATTTTTTTAAAAGCCTATGTGTCCAGTTTTATTATTTAATCCTTCAACCCATCATCTCAAACCCAATTAAATCATCTTAGTATATAGAAAAAAATCATCAAAGTTCCTTTCATTTAATCATAGGAACCGCTTCATCCTTGCCACCTATAGTATAGTTTCTTGAGCCCAAGAGTCTTTCATTATATACCATGCAGTGTTCTTCAAGAGATGTGGTATACTGCCAGTTCTACATACAAATCCATCCTATCATTAATTTGTTTACACACAAAAAACCTTTCACATTATTTTTACGTGTTTTATTAAATTACCACTTCGACTAAAATAATTACCACACCTTGTAATTTCTACACAGGACACTATGCCCAAGACATTTTAACCATCATCTCTCTAAAAACAACCATGTCCCATCTATATCACAAAGTAAACGAGGGTTAGAGGATATGGGACAAACAAGTGCTAGTCACTCATAGGGTAAGAACTGTGCCGTTAATTAGTAAATTCGACATTTCCCCCTTACCTAGCTACGAACTATCTTAAGCGGATGACCAACCCACCAGCGACCAGTGTTTTCCTCAAGAACATGTAGAACGAATAGAACTAATTATCAATGTAATCATCGGATCCATCCAATTTTGAGTGTGAAACTCATAATGCAAATGTTTATATTTCAAACTAAGAATGTAAATTGTTTTAAATAATCGCGGGCCGGCCCATTTTCGTTTTTCTTTTTGTTAATCTTTGAAACTTTTTAAAACCTTTTGTATGTAAAATAATGGAAACAAGATAATTCATCAGGGCAAATAAAACAGGGAAACTATAGATCAAGTTAATCGTGTAGTTTTTATTTATTGATTTTAACGATCCCCCAACTTCCTCCTTGCTTGTTACAGGAAGTTCCTAAATTTTGTTTGTTCCCCACTTCGTGTCGCCTCTGGTAAATCAATTTATTTAACTTATTTTTTTTATCCAGCAAGTTTCCAAGGCTCCTTTTTAATTAATTCCAAATAATTCAATTTTGAGGCACGAGGGGTGTTACAACTTGGTAGCAGAGCGTGGTTTCCTTGGTCTATAGGCATACCTGAATAATATAAGCATATCTAAAATAAAAGTAAAAAAAAATTTTTTTTAATTAATTTTTGATAATAGCAATTTTGTAATAATATTGTAAACTGATCGCTGGTACACCCCGTATTTATATTGAGTTAAAATTTTAAAATTTATCTTGAGTTAATTTTCCGCGCGAAGCTAGCGCGCAGCGCGAGATGTCTTTCAGCAAGCCACAGCTGTTGTCCCTGCCGCGGCGCAGCCGCAGACACACACAAGGCCACAGACACCCTTCCCCTGTCTCTACGTGCCGGTTATCTCTCACGGCGCACGTCCGTGGCTTCATGTTCAGTTCAGCGCCCTGTGCGCCCGGTACGACCTTCGTAGGGGTGTCCAACTGTAATCTCACCTGGAACCTTACTTTCCCAGTAGCGCGAGACGAATGCCCGCGACGTATATTTTTTTTTGTTTTTGTCCAATTAATCCTGGACCATAGCAAATTTTTACGTGAGCAACTGTTCCGCTCACATCCTTTTCCCGACAGCCACATGGGAGCTGTCATGTTTGTTTTCCTCCTCCCCCCCTCTCCTTCGAGCGGCCTCTGCCGCCCGCTTATCTTCAAGGGGTGACCACAGCTGACGTCTTTGTCGTGACGCCGGGCTCTGTTTATCTCCGCCCGCCGTAGTTACTTTATGACTGAGAGTCAAATAAGTTTATAGTTTTCCACTGTTGTCCCGCAGTAGTCAGCTAAATGTGTTTAAATTTAATTATTAAGTTTACTTATGAACAAATAACTATAAGTTAAGATTACTTTTTTAGGCTACTAACGCCATTACTAATAAACACGCACATAATATTCAAATATAGATTTTAATTTACATATCAAGGGCTCCCCCCCCCCCATCCTAATAATGATTTCAAACTATACTGAAAGACATTTGCCTTATAAGAATTTCACGTCTTACTTTATTAAAGTAATAATACTTGAAAACATAATATAGTGATAAAATAATAATAATATAATCAAGCATATTAAAATACGTATTACCCGAAATTAAGTACCTACGAGGTGACTAGCCTCATTGTAATGTTTATAGTAATCACCGAGAGTGGTGAAATCCTTTCAACCTCCAACGAGAGGTCCACTAAATTAATTTGGGTACGTTTAAGCATCCCGTCTCTAGGCTAGCACACTCTATGAAATTTAAGATACTTTAATTTTTAATTTTTCCATATGTAAGTTCAGTCTTGAACAAGCTGCTTGCCGTAAATTGTTTTATTTTTCTAACTTAGTAATACTTCTCTGACAGTTTTTTTAATCTTCATGAATTTTGTTCGACGATTTTATCTATTTAATTTTTGATTAAGTTCAATTTTTTTTAATAATAATAATTCGTAAATTAAGCAAGAATAATGTTTGTAGTTTGTTTTAAATTGATTTAGCGTTAAAACCTTTATGTGATTATTTCTTTATTTTCCTTGTACGTACATGTGATGTACAGCGACGTACATAGATTCTGAGCACAGAAGCTGTCACATCTAGCCATTTTTTTTGTTTCCTTTGCATTCTACCCCCAAAGCTGTATTTCTTTTACATCGCTATCGATGATATGGTTTATTTAAGTAAGAGCTACGCGACTTCCAGACGGCAAACAGGTTTCTTTTATGTGTTTTTTTTTTAAATAGGAGCTAGGTCAAGATAGCCAACGAGCAGCGCAAAAGAAGGGTCCTACGAGCCAACGAGCCGAGACTCGGTCCTCTAGGTGAAAAATCCTATGACCATAGAGTGTTACTGGGTTAGATCCCCAGCACTCATCTTTGGACGGCCTATGTTCAAACCCCCTCTCAGGCAGTGTGAAACCTATCAGCAGTCATGGAAGATCTAACCGCTCCATGATAATTTATAACCCTTTTGATTGATAATTGTTGGTTTATTGCATTTTACCTTTCTTTAAATAATTTAAATTTGAGTGCGAAGAGTCGTTAATTTATTGTTTTGTTTGCAGAAGATTTTTAAATAATAAATATTAGTTAGTTATATTGAACATCAGAGTTGTATGCGCTAAAATTTCTAAATTTGTCGCATATTTAATTTTTTTTTAAATTCATTCATTCATACGGATTGTTGATCTTTTAGGGTTCCAACCCCAATAATTTAAAAACCCGCCAAAGGAATCTTACCCTTAGGCCCTGTGTCACCCTGGGACTGAGGATCTGTTTTACCTTCGGGGAAGCAGCAAATTTGACCGTCTTCTCCATGGCCTGATTGTGCAGGGCAAAGTCCCAATGCCTTCGGCCTTTTATGAAAAGACAATTGTACAGGAGTTCTATTCCCAAATATATTTTGTAAGTTACGGGTTACCATACCCATTTACAGGGGTTACAATCCCCATCAGTCACTGAGTGCTCAAGGACGCATTTCCCTTGTTTCGGCCTCAGTGCTTTTCGGCCCGCCTCACAGCGCCCATCTTTAGAGTTTTGTCACGTGACACCATTCCCAACATCTGAGATCAACTTTCCTCATTACATCATTCATCGTTAAGTGTTAATTAATTAATTATAATATACCTTCGATTTGATCAAGATATTTTTTTATATGTAAGTAGTTTACTACATTAGATCCTGGTACAGGGTAAGTTTCTGGAACCCAGGTTTTTGGTGGCTCAAGTGGGCCACCCTGACTCCGTCTTTCAGGGGGGAAGTATGTGCCGTTAATTAGTAAATTCGACATTTCCCCCTTACCTAGCTACGAACTATCTTAAGCGGATGACCAACCCACCAGCGACCAGTGTTTTCCTCAAGAACATGTAGAACGAATAGAACTAATTATCAATGTAATCATCGGATCCATCCAGTTTTGAGTGTGAAACTCATAATGCAAATGTTTATATTTCAAACTAAGAATGTAAATTGTTTTAAATAATCGCGGGCCGGCCCATTTTCGTTTTTCTTTTTGTTAATCTTTGAAACTTGTTAAAACCTTTTGTATGTAAAATAATGGAAACAAGATAATTCATCAGGGCAAATAAAACAGGGAAACTATAGATCAAGTTAATCGTGTGGTTTTTATTTATTGATTTTAACGATCCCCCAACTTCCTCCTTGCTTGTTACAGGAAGTTCCTAAATTTTGTTTGTTCCCCACCTCGTGTCGCCTCTGGTAAATCAATTTATTTAACTTATTTTTTTTATCCAGCAAGTTTTCAAGGCTCCTTTTTAATTAATTCCAAATAATTCAATTTTGAGGCACGAGGGGTGTTACAGAACCATGTGTGTGTTCGATACCTATCTCAGTCAATGTAGCATATATGTATTTTTATTACCTCATGTAGATAAATATCTTCCAATGCATACGAATTTAAACTTATTCACGTACGACTAGTCAAAAGTACATAAATTCAAGCATGTCAACCGAAAAAAAATTCCCAAGGATAGAGGCAGAGACTTCTCGATCGAGACACGCCTACCATCACCTGCAAATGAACATTGACCCCTCGCGCGGGAGTTGCAAGCTTGCAGAATGCTGCGACACTCATATGTTTTGCTCGAGACATGCATACATCACGTCGCTAGCCTTCCAACTCATTACATGTAAATCTCCAGTGAAATCGTAATCAAGCTCATGTAAAGTACTTGACGGAACCACTTCAAAGTATACATCACTGAACCAGAGCAGAAAATCAGCCTACAAATGTATATCTTGCTACCTACAAAAATAAATGTGTAGCACATATACGAGAGGAGTCGATTCCTACATACCATACTCAATACTCTGATAATTATAAGCAGCAAAATATTTTAAATCAAGACCTTAGCCAGTATACATTCATTTTCCCATGTTGTAAAAATTCATGTTAGTAATCAGCAACGAAGGAGTGAGTAACTTGGACGAAGAACCGCTTTCCAAGTATCCAGAAAATGTATTGATACAGCCCATCCAGTGCGACAGCATACCCCGAAGTGTGGTCAATTGATAAACATTCTTTAATTTTTTAATATCACCTCCGTAGTGTACACCAATGTATGACAGGTTACGATTTAAGACCATAAATTTCCCACAAGTCTGTTAGTTTTATTTCGGGAAGTAATAAATTATTTCTCAAAAATAATAAATCAAGTTCCTATCAGATTTGCTGTAATGTTACGGCATTACCTGTACCTGCACTTTACCAAAATATCGCCCATAAAAAATCCTAAGAATGCAGATGGCATACTCAGACAAAAATAATTTTAGCAAAAAAAAACAGTCTTCAGCATTATTGGTAAAAAAATAATACACACAAACAAGACAAAACGGACATTACAAATCCGACCTAAATTAAGTGTCACATGTAGTTTATTACATTAAGTTATAACGATGTAGGTTAAGAAAAAACAAATTAAAAATTCTTTAATTCTATAATTTATTTAAAATTGTACATTTTTACACAATAAAAACTGACATGATATTTATATATATCGTATACATTTCTCAGTCCACGCGACATTAATTTTTATTAAAATAAATTATTAAAGTTCGTTTTAAGAGTGACAAAATACAAATAATTCATACAGATCACAATACATCAGATCAGGAGTGTAACACCTTAGAGGACCAGAAATTATGCTACAAACCCGCCTTTACAAAATTTATAATGTTTTTTCAAGTAAAATTTTCGTGTAACCTGTATACCGCACTTCTCACACAGAAATTTTACACGGTCAAGATTTCTTCTGCAGCCATGCTTTTAATGGATGCGTGTACTTCGTAGTCGTTCAAATCGTTTACCACAGTAGCAGCACTGATACAGATATTCATCGCAATTACCATCATTTCCCCACTGTACAACTTGCAAATGAACTTTGCTTTTACAATGCCTAATCAAATTACTTTTGTTTGTGAAATGTACACCACACGGGTCACACGGAAATGTCACACGATTAGTGTTTCTTCCACAGACATGATTTTCATGTCTTCTTGCATGTTGACGGTATTTAAAACTTTTGTCACAGTACGTACACAGACATCTCGTCGTTAGACCTTGAGTCACCGACGGCTCGGAAAGTATCTTACTTTCAATGTACACTGCTGTTGTAGGCGACGAAGTCCCGTATGTTGCATGAGCTGGAGATTTCCCAGTCGACATTGACAGATCATCTGTACTGGATGCCAAAGAATCTGATGTAACACGACTGATGCAGAAGCTGGGAATTGCTCACGAAATGTTGAATTTACCAAATGCGGTGTAGTTGCAGGTATCGGAGTCTCCTCTGCGTTCGATAATGCACACATTAAAGTCTCTTGGAGTGAAGAGACAGTAGATACAGCCATCATCGGGATCTCTGGAGATGGTAGCCTCGTTACCATCGGAATTTCTGGAGCAGCTCTCATCGTTGTTATCGGGATCTGCTTCGTCATCATCACCTCCGTCGTCAGGGACCCCGGTGAAGACGTGAGACCCTCCGTCAAGATCTCTACAGCCGTTGAGCCCGCCACCATTGGGATTTGTACCGATTTCGTCGTTGCTACCATTGAGTTCGGATACACATCAATATTCATGTATCGGACTTATATGCAGACAAGCCAATTCATCAAATCTGTACTGCACCACTACAAGAGGTGGACTGAGGGACCTGCTGTCTAAGACTCGCTTAAATAACAGTGTCCGCTTGTATAATACGCAAGTCAATACATCATCCATTGTTATTACTTAAAAAAATTAGGAATTTCAAGGAATGTGAATTTAAATTATGTATACAAACAACTAATCGCACATCCTACATACACGGTTAATTTAGACTTAATAGAGGAGCAAGAGTCTGTAATCAATGGAACTTTCATAACCCAAACAAAATTTAAAGTAGGTACCTACCCAAATTTAAATATTATTATGTACAGCTACACATAACATCCAACTGACTCCAAATGACTACAACACATGACTAAAATAATTTATACGATACCAGGCTAGGTCCAAAGTCAATTTTTTTGTACCTCTCATCTACAGTTCAGAGGACCTTCAGTGTTGATATAGCTACAGCCAAGACATGGCCAGTACCATACATCTTCAAAGCCTTCAAAGTCGATCCTTGTTAAGCCTTACGGCAAAAGTCTCCGAAATAAGAGATATACTCTATAAGTTTACTAGACATTTTAAGCTTGTCATAACACACATCGATAAATATCTTCGTAAATAACCCAAAATATTATCAGACCACTAGCATTCGATTTATGCACATACAGTAGGTCACCAACATATTCATCAACACATAACCATTCTACATTAAGCTCCTCACTTACTTATATCAGCCTACTCGACTACACTCAGCACACATAAACTAAAAGAAGTCAAATAACATCCTATTATTTATTTACATTCGAATATTTAACAGCATGCCATCTGCTAATTAAATAAACCTGACAGTGAACATGTTAGCAAAGTTTACTTTTATATAGGACCAGGAATCCATTGAACCTTCAGAACCTAGCTACACATACACAGTGCTGGATGCAAGGAATTCTACACTCATTAGCCATCACTGACACTCACATTCCATAATCTAATCTCAATTCGACACTCAATTTCCATCACCAACACCCAATTCGACACTCAATTTCCATCATCGACACTTATTTTCCATCAACGACACTCAATTCAACACTCATTTTCCGTCATCGATACTTAATTCTACATACTCTTTCCTTCTTCGACACTCATTTTCCATCATCTACATACAGTAAAATGGAAACTTTCCATCAGCCACACACACACACACACACACACAGATACATATATAAATATATTCATACTCAACTAAAGTCTTTAAAGTAGCAAACACATGAACTTTATTAGGGCATGAATAACGGCACATTTTAATAACAATTTTAAAATTATATTTATATCAAAAATACAAAAGTATAAAATTTCATCAGTCAATACACATTACTAACTTATTATATATACCCTGAAATTCTAAGTTCATCAAGAATAGTCCACGTTTCTTTGATAACTGAAACAATTTCGTCATCTTGCGAAACAAGTAAAAGTCGCAACCTGTTCGTTAACACGTTCGGGTCTTTCCACGATATATAATCAATTTCACTTGATGCCACCATCTTCTTCGAATGTTTGCTGAACATATTCTGAAAATCGTTGTAATAATGATTATGATAATTTGTATCATCATCATCGGTGCTGTCCACATCTTTATCAAACACACTGACATCTTCATCTTGCATATCCCAGTATTTCGAATTTTTTTGACATTGTAGTACCATCATTGGCATCAAGCTTACTTGCTAATTTTCCAAAAAAATATTCCAAAGTTCGTATAAGTCTACTATAAGAAGACTTGTCACTTTTTCTGGCGATGTTACTTTCATTATCTTCTACCTTACTTATATCTTCAACACCAGTTAAGCTATTTCCTTCCTCAAGACCTGGATATATTTTAACACAATCGCTTTTAAGGCTAGGTAGATCAATTTCATTGTAAGTCATACTGTCCCCGAACATAGCGTCTCCATCTACGTACTTTATCTCCTGCGCGAGCTTGGCTTTACAAGTTTAATCGTGTCTTTTTAAATTATCTCTTCGTGTCAACCGTCTACCACACTTGTCACAAATTAGTATTTGACGGAATGGGCTTTTAACACAATCGGTCTTTTCATGTCTACGAGCATTATAGCTGTTATCTATGTACTTGCTACAGTATGTACAATGTCCACCAGATCGAGATCGATATTTGTGTATCATACCTCCACTAGACTGTACGTACTCCATAATGGTTGAATAGCAACTAAAAGTATTTTTTAGGTACTTCGAATTTTTATGTATGAACATTCATCAATTATTTACGAAAAAAGATTTTTTTTTCTCATTTAAAAAAAAAAAAAATCATGTTCCACGTAGTTTTACTACCCTCCTTCATATTTCCTCATATGTTATGATGTAAAAGCAACCAAAGTTGGTTGTACGTTATGGAATGCTCACTCACGATCTCTTGAAAAAGGTGTGCCTCCCTAGATCTCAAAAGGAAGAACATTAACCTTATTTAAAAATTAGTGAATAATATCATGGTCTAGCAAGAATCACAAGATAATCTATTCTCATATTAGCAACCATCATGTATCAATTGTCTGTATAAGCAGTCAATGTTCTGTGTGGGATGCAGGATGCTCCCTAACGATCGCAACAGAAGGAGGGCTTCGCTAGAACTCAAGGGGAAGGGAAATCTTCGTGTGTGATAGCGTTTCTCAGTTGTTTCATGACGTAGTAATCGTCTGATTAATGAACTTTCGTTTTTGCCTGATTTCCACCTGTTAAAATTCTTTTTTAAGTGTTGATTTGATAATATGTCTTCGGATATTTATACGAAACTCTGAATAAAATTACCTGTCTTAGACAACAAGGACAATGCAGTTTGTCCTTTATGTTAATGCTTCTCAGCTGTCTCAAGGCATATTATTTGTCTGAGTAAGGTTATTATTTTTTAAATCCACATGATAAAAATATTGTAAGTGATGATTTATTGACAGAATTTCACTAATTAAATGTAACTCTGAATAGAAATGACATGACTCATTAAGTAAAAAATTCTTCATGCAGAGCTAGATTTCTCACGAATAATCAGGAGCACTCGGCGAAAACCATCAGATGTCTAGCCAGGAATAATCAGAAACACTTGGAGAAAGCCATCAATATATTAACAAGAATAATCAGAAGCACTCGGAGAAAACCATAAGAAGTCTAGTCAGGTATAATCAGGAGCACACGGAGAAAACCACCATAATATTGTCAAAAATAATCGGAAGCACACAGAGAAAACCACCATAATATTGACAAGAATAATCGGAAGCACACGGAGAAAACCACCACAAGTTTTCTTTGATATAAAAATACAGAAAAAATATTTAATAAATAACAAATAAATTAATAAAATAATTTAAATGACAAAATAAAATACAAAAAAAAAATCATAAAATTCTGGCTTGTACTAGAACTATATCTTTGCTCAACAATGAGAAGTTCACAAGCTAGCAGAATATGTTTATGTATTTTTTGTATTTTATTTTGTCATTTAAATTATTTTATTAATTTATTTGTTATTTATTAAATATTTTTCTGTATTTTTATATCAAAGAAATCTTGTGGTGGTTTTCTCCGTGTGCTTCCGATTATTCTTGTCAATATTATGGTGGTTTTCTCCGTGTGCTTGCGATTATTTTTGACAATATTATGGTGGTTTTCTCCGTGTGCTCCTGATTATACCTGACTAGACATCTTATGGTTTTCTCCGAGTGCTTCTGATTATTCTTGTTAATATATTGATGGCTTTCTCCAAGTGTTTCTGATTATTCCTGGCTAGACATCTGATGGTTTTCGCCAAGTGCTCCTGATTATTTGTGAGAAATCTAGCTCTGCATGAAGAATTTTTTACTTAATGAGTCATGTCATTTCTATTCAGAGTTACATTTAATTAGTGAAATTCTGTCAATAAATCATCACTTACAATATTTTTATCATGTGGATTTAAAAAATAATAACCTTACTCAGACAAATAATATGCTTTGAGACAGCTGAGAAGCATTAACATAAAGGACAAACTGCATTGTCCTTGGTGTCTAAGACAGGTAATTTTATTCAGAGTTTCGTATAAATTTCCGAAGTCATATTATCAAATCAACACTTAAAAAAGAATTTTAACAGGTGGAAATCAGGCAAAAACGAAAGTTCATTAATCAGACGATTACTACGTCATGAAACAACTGAGAAACGCTATCACACACGAAGATTTCCCTTCCCCTTGAGTTCTAGCGAAGCCCTCCTTCTGTTGCGATCGTTAGGGAGCATCCTGCATCCCACACAGAACATTGACTGCTTATACAGACAATTGATACATGATGGTTGCTAATATGAGAATAGATTATCTTGTGATTCTTGCTAGACCATGATATTATTCACTAATTTTTAAATAAGGTTAATGTTCTTCCTTTTGAGATCTAGGGAGGCACACCTTTTTCAAGAGATCGTGAGTGAGCAATCCATAACCTACAACCAACTTTGGTTGCTTTTACAACATAACATATGAGGAAATATGAAGGAGGGTAGTAAAACTACGTGGAACATGATTTTTTTTTTAAATGAGAAAAAAAATCTTTTTTCGTAAATAATTGATGAATGTTCATACATAAAATTACGAAGTACCTAAAAAATACTTTTAGTTGCTATTCAACTATTATGGTGTACGTACAGTCTAGTGAAGGTATGATACACAAATATCGATCTCGATCTGGTGGACATTGTACATACTGTAGCAAATACTTTGATAACAGCTATAATGCTCGTAGACATGAAAAGACCGACTGTGTTAAAAGCCAATTCCGTCAAATACTAATTTGTGACAAGTGTGGTAGACGGTTGACACGAAGAGATAATTTAAAAAGACACGATTAAACTTGTAATGCCAAACTCGCGCAGGAGATAAAGTACGTAGATGGAGACGCTATGTTCGGGGACAGTATGTCTTACAATGAAATTGATCTACCTAGCCTTAAAAGCGATTGTGTTAAAATATCTCCAGGTCTTGAGGAAGGAAATAGCTTAACTGGTGTTGAAGATATAAGTAAGGTAGAAGATAATGAAAGTAACATCTCCAGAAAAAGTGACAAGTCGTCTTATAGTAGACTTATACGGACTTTGGAATATATTTTTGGAAAATTAGCAAGTAAGCTTGATGCCAATGATGATACTACAATGTCAAAAAAATTCGAAATACTGGGATATGCAAGATGAAGATGTCAGTGTGTTTGATAAAGATGTGGACAGCACCGATGATGATGATACAAATTATCATAATCATTATTACAACGATTTTCAGAATATGTTCAGCAAACATTCGAAGAAGATGGTGGCATCAAGTGAAATTGATTATATATCGTGGAAAGACCCGAACGTGTTAACGAACAGGTTGCGACTTTTACTTGTTTCGCAAGATGACGAAATTGTTTCAGTTATCAAAGAAACGTGGACTATTCTTGATGAACTTAGAATTTCAGGGTATATATAATAAGTTAGTAATGTGTATTGACTGATGAAATTTTATACTTTTGTATTTTTGATATAAATATAATTTTAAAAATTGTTATTAAAATGTGCCGTTATTCATGCCCTAATAAAGTTCATGTGTTTGCTACTTTAAAGACTTTAGTTGGGTATGAATATATTTATATATGTATCTGTGTGTGTGTGTGTGTGGCTGATGGAAAGTTTCCATTTTACTGTATGTAGATGATGGAAAATGAGTGTCGAAGAAGGAAAGAGTATGTAGAATTAAGTATCGATGACGGAAAATGAGTGTTGAATTGAGTGTCGTTGATGGAAAATAAGTGTCGATGATGGAAATTGAGTGTCGAATTGGGTGTTGGTGATGGAAATTGAGTGTCGAATTGAGATTAGATTATGGAATGTGAGTGTCAGTGATGGCTAATGAGTGTAGAATTCCTTGCATCCAGCACTGTGTATGTGTAGCTAGGTTCTGAAGGTTCAATGGATTCCTGGTCCTATATAAAAGTAAACTTTGCTAACATGTTCACTGTCAGGCTTATTTAATTAGCAGACGGCATGCTGTTAAATATTCGAATGTAAATAAATAATAGGATGTTATTTGACTTCTTTTAGTTTATGTGTGCTGAGTGTATTCGAGTAGGCTGATATAAGTAAGTGAGGAGCTTAATGTAGAATGGTTATGTGTTGATGATGTTACACCCCTCGTGCCTCAAAATTGAATTATTTTGAATTAATTAAAAAGAGCCTTGGAAACTTGCGGGATAAAAAAAATAAGTTAAATAAATTGATTTACCAGAGGCGGCACGAGGTGGGGAACAAATAAAATTTAGGAACTTCCTGTAACAAGCAAGGAGGAAGTTGGTGGATCGTTAAAATCATAATAAAAATTTAAAATATATCGTGTCGAAATTACTAATTAACGGCACATACTTCCCCCCTGAAAGACGGAGTCAGGGTGGCCCACTTGAGCCACCAAAAACCTGTGTTCCAGAAACTTACCCTGTACCAGGATTTACTGTAGTAAACTACTTACAATGGCTAACAATTCTTACGTGTTTAAATAAAGGCTAAAACTTACAGATAACTTATTGAATTAGGGGCGCCCCTTTAAACTAGACAACATAGTGTAACACTTCTTAACTTAAATTTCTTATAAACTAGTACCATGGATTTTTTTATTTTACTTATGATTATGACCTAGGTTTTTTTTAATTTTTTTTTTTATCAACACGTTGGTTGAGTATGGCATGCCGTAGTAGGAACGCTGTTCCTTGTATAAAGAAACACAGTGAAGAGTGCCCTCATTTTAGGTTGGGGTGTACTTTCTTCAACTGAGAAATGTGTGCGCGCGCGCGATATTCGCCGGAGCTGGGGTCGGCTAACGCGACCGTGACTGGCGTGAGGTATCGCTGGATCTGCCAGGGGCCATTCCAACGATATGAAAGCTTGGCTGACCTCTTGTCGATCGCCTTGCTGAGTGTGTGTGCTCTGCACAACACTAAATCTTCTACTCTGTAGGGATTGGGATAGCGTTTTTTGTTATATTTTTGCCTGCTTGCCTCGTGGGCCAAGTTCAGGTTTTTACGAGCTCTACTCCAGACTTCCTTAATGTTCCTGGGGTCGTCTGGTAGTAACTCTTTTAACGTCCATTGATTAGAGAGTGGGGTGTTGGGCTGGTATGTAAACATGAGTTCAAACGGTGTTGTTTTGTGACTTTCATGTCTGGCGGAATTGAAAGCCATTTGCAACCACACGAGATTGGAATCCCACCTATCCTGCGAGTTCGCATGGAATGCTATTAAGGCAGACCGGAGGTTTCGGTTGAAACGCTCCGCATGTGAAGGCTGGGGGTAGTAGGGAGTCGTGGTCACATGCTGAATCCCATGTGAAAAACACATGTTTTTGAACTGAGTCGATTTAAAGTTTGTGGCATTATCGGAAACAATAATGGAAGGTACCCCGGATATTTTGAAAATATAATTTTGGAGGGCTCGAATGGTGATTTCGGCCGTGGCTCTTC
Source organism: Bacillus rossius redtenbacheri (assembly GCF_032445375.1). NCBI lineage: Eukaryota > Metazoa > Arthropoda > Insecta > Phasmatodea > Bacillidae > Bacillus > Bacillus rossius. Next base: position 65,065,986 of record NC_086331.1, read on the forward strand.
TAACAGGGATTAGCCACGCAAATTTTGAGAATGCATCTACGCATACTAGAAGCATCGAATTTCCGTCTTTTGACCTTGGGAAGGGTCCCACAAAATCAATGAAAAGTTTTTGCATGGGCCTTTCGGCCACATCGGAACTCAAAAATCCGAATTGTGTTTTCTGGGCAGTTTTTCTCAAATTGCGCAACTTGCATAATTTGACCCTCTGGGTTATGTCTTTATGCATTCCGTCCCAGATGAAATGCTTGCGGATGTTTTCAATAGTTTTGAAAATGCCTAAATGTGCGCCTAAAGGTGATGAGTGATAATATTGAAAAATCATGTCCCTGAGATTTTGAGGTAAGGCTATTTTAAAATTCTTACATTGCTGAGTTCTTCGATAAAGAATTCCCTTAGATAGTTTGTGGTATTTTGGGGGTGAACCTGAGTTTATTTGCGCAATTATGTCAGACAGTTGCGGGTCCGAATTTTGGTGGGATCGTAAATCCGAAAAGGCTAGCGGAAAATCTGTGAGCAATGCGTGGCAGGCCATAGGATTGTTTTCCTGAATCTCGGAGTTGGAAGGATTCTCGAACATTCGAGAAAGAGTATCTGCCACGATGTTCTGTGAACCACGAATATGTTGGATGCTGAATTTGAGAGAAGCAATTTTTACAATCCACCGACCTAATTTACCTAGTTGCTTCGGATGGGCTAGAAGCCAAGCAAGGGCCTGGTTGTCGGTTTCTAGTAGGAATTCTTTGTGTTCCAAATAGGGCCGGAACTTATCTATGCCGAAAACTACGGCAAGGCACTCAAGTTCGTATACCGAGGAGGCTTTCCTCTCCTGGTGTGTTAGGGTGCGGGAGGCGAAAGCTATAGGTTGCCTGCAGCCATCGAATTCTTGTGACAACACGGCCCCAATGGCCACACTGGATGCATCGGTTTGCAAAATAAAAGGTTTACTGAAATCAGCCATTCTAAGTACTGGAGGGCTAGCTATTGCATGTTTTAGAAAATCAAAAGCTTTGTCCTGTTCTGGACCCCAATTGAAAACGGAATTTTTCTTACGTAGAGCATTCAGTGGTGCTGCATGCTCAGCAAAATTAGGTATGAATTTGGCGTAAAAATTTGCCATGCCAATAAACCTGGAAATGCCCTTAGCATCTTTAGGGGGTTGGAAATCCTTTATCGCTTGTGTGCGATTAGGGTCAATGGTTACTCCTCGACTTGAAATCAGGTGTCCGAGGAAAGAAATTTCCTGCACTGCAAATTTCACCTTCTTTGTATTAACAGCGAGGCGGGATTTACGTAGTCGCTTAAGGACTTCTTGCAAATGAGCCATATGCTCTTAAAAAGATTTTGAATAAAAAACGACATCATCAAGATAATTAAAAACAAATTTGAATTTCAGGTCGCCGAAAATTTGGTCTAGAAGGCGTGTTAACACTTGGGCGCCTGTGACTAGGCCAAAGGGTACTACCTTGTATTGATACAGATTCCACGGAACGCAGAAACTTGTGACGTGTTTTGACTCTGGTGTTAGTGGTATTTGATGATAGGCCGAATTTAGGTCAAACACACTGAAAAATTTGGCTTTACTAAACCAGTGACATGCCGAATTTAGGTCTGGTAATGGCGTCATCTCTACTTCAATTTGCCGATTTACGCGACGGAAATCGACCACCATGCGGTGACCTTGGCCTTGGTCATTGGGTACTAAAAATGCCGGGGAGGCGAAACTGGAAGTGGAAGGTTCGATAACATCTTTGTCTAATAAATTTTGTATGTGATCCCGCATTATCTGCATTTTAGGTCCTAATAATTGGTAAGGGTGACACCTAACTGGGGTTTTGTCCAAAAGCTTAATTTCATATTGGGTGAGATGGGTACGCCCTAATTTTTCACTCAAAACGTCGGGAAAGTTACTGCATAACTTCTCTATTTCTTGTTTCTGTTCAAAGTTAAGATGGGTTAGTGAAATGTTATTATCACCTTTAGCCTCTGTGTGAATGGCATTTACTTTGCTCTGACATTTTGCGTCAGGTGACACAAAAGAAACAAAAACTTGGTTGTTAAATTTAAAGTGAACTCTTCGTGCTTTCAAATCAATTATCATGCCTGTTTTTGCAATAAAATCGGAACCAAAAATTAAATCTTTGGCCAAATCATCTGCTACTAAGAATGGGAAAGACCAAGAAAACAAATCGATCTTTACTTTAACAAAAACAATACGATTTACCTTCAAAGGTTGTTCAGCAGCTGTAAAACACTTTATTTTTATTGGCTCTACCTTTTGAGTCAAACTGTCTTGTTGTAATTTCCTGAATAGCTGGCCTGACACGAATGATCGCACGGATCCAGTATCTATTAGGCCTGGAACTTCTTGTTTTCCAATTATTGTGTTGGCGTAGGGCAAAACTGTGGGTATATTAGCTAGAATATTATGACATGTTCTTTTGTCCGTGGTTCGCGGACAATTACATTGTCTGCACATAGGCCTAGACGTGTTACAGTTTTCCGTTTGCTTGTCTTGGCGGGCTTTGTTTTTCTTAGCTCGCCTTTGTTTCTGTTTTCTTCTTTTGTTTTTTCCTCTGTGTGGGGAAGCGGTGTTTTGTTGAAGTTTTTGTTCGTAATTTTTATTAGGGCCTTGGTGAAGGGAAAAATTCCTAATGGTTGTTTGGGTGGCTGGCTCAGAAAAAATTCTTTCTGGCCAGCGGTTTACATGTTTTTTGGATTCTGAGAATAGTTAGAATTTGGCCGATAGTTTCTTGCACGACACTGCTCAATGTAGTGCCCAGACTTTTTGCAGTACCTACAAACCGGTATGCTCTCATCTTTGTACTGGGGCCTAGCGACGTGTTCTGATTTGTGCTTTTGTTGCGAAAAATGTTTATTGGGAAATTGTTGTTTGTTTTCTGTTTCCGCCTGTGCGTTGTTGTGGGTGTAGGAATTTGATTCTCGATTTCGCTGGTGGTCAGCGTATTCCACGTTCGTGTTCGAGATACACAGGCGGTCTAGCTCGGCAAAGTTTTGCCGTCGAGACTGGAAAACTGCCCTCGATCGTTCCTGCGGATTAATTCCATCAAGGATGTTTGAGACTATCTCACTCTCAGGTACTCGCAACCGAAGAATTTGCGCAGCTAGTTTGATGTCTGCTATGAAGTTAGGTAGGGCCTCATTCCTTTGCTGTAGCCTATTGTACCACTCCAGTCTGATGTTGGTCATCAAACGGGCTGGAATAAAATAATTTAGAACGTCCTCATGAAATTGGTCAAAAGAATAATTTTGCTCAATGGCGAGCGTCACTCGCTCGCTCAAGGGTGGTTGTGTAAAGGGGAAAATAACTTCTAGGAGTTCCCTGTCTGGAAGGTTTGCCTTTTGTTTGATTTTGAACAAATTCTTTAGGAAGTCGATTAGGCTCCTGGGCTCCAACCCTGTGGTTTCCTTCAAATTAGCCAGCAGTCTTTCAACGGGATTTGGTATCTTAGCGTAAAAACTACCTCCAGTTGTCTGATTGAAGGTAGGAACCACAGGTACTGGGTTCGGTGCTAGATTAGAGGCTTGAGGTGTGACTGGTGGAGGTTGAGTTTGGTTTTGAAGTTGGTATACCTGCGGGCCCAATGGCAGGTATGTGGTGGCGGGGCTGGGGTAAGGAATTTGTGATTCTATCCTGCCACCAGGGTGCACAGGGGCTGGTTGTGGTAGCGTAGCTGCCAGGGTGGAAGGAAAGGCTATCAGTGGCGAAACTGACCTTCCACTGGCCGAGGAGGTGGGAAGGGCTTCCGGAGAGGTATGGAGGGATGAGAAGGCTGACCGGAATTCATGATAGGGGTTGAAAATGGCGGGTGAGGTGGAGGGTAGGTATATGGGTTGGGGCATGTAAACAGGATGAGCTGAGAGCGAATGCATAGTATAGGCGAAGGTGACATTGGTGCTCGGGTGAGTACCAGTCGCCATGACAGTCGCAGATGGAAAATGAGATGGTGTGAATGTCGAAGTCAATGCCCGGCGACGTGATGTCACGGGGGGTGAGGGCGGTGGGGAGGGTAAAAGAGGTGGGGTAGGGACTGGGCTGCCTCCAGTGTGCATTTGTTTTGGGGGTTCCTGTACTTGACTGTCAGTTACTCCTCCTGCCACTGCCTCTACGGGTTCAAGTATTCTTTGGTCGATTGCGGCTAGTTTGCTCCGCAATTGGAAATTTAGACCAGGAATCTGTTGCCTACATTTCTCGATCTCCTTTTGGTAGATCCATTTAATTTGTTGGTGGCTACTATTGTGAGGTTGGTAAATCTCGTGCCAATATGACTCAAGCGAGTTAGCGCACGTAAGATGTTGTTTCTATTTGTCTCGTCTCGTACAGAATTAGTGTAACTGTGGAGTTCCTGAAATTTACTACAAACACAGTTAAATCCTCCAAAGAGTCCAAGTCAGCGAGATTAGTGACTTGTGGTTGAATTTCCTCGGCACACGCAGCTCGGAATCTTTTCCGGAGCGTGGCCACATCACCGAGGCCTGACAAACCTCGAAATCGGAGTTCGTACTCCAGCTCGTCGCGGAGGAGATACTCCGGCGTGAGCATTGTGTCCCTTTCGTAGGTGGACCTTGGTCCATTCTTACGAGGACAGCAAAACATATACAAAAATTTACGTTGATTGGTCAAAAGAAAATTACCAACAAAGACTTAAAACTATGGTTGAAACAGTACCTTAAATTCTACACAAGACTCTCTTAATTTAACTTAGCTTAATAATATCGTAGTTGCTCCGACGGGTCGGAAGTATGTGCCCAGAATACAAAAGTTTTTTTTTTTAATATTTAACTTCTAAACACACGATTAGCTAATAAAAAAGACTAACTATTGCTGCCGGCAGACGAATGAGTTGGTACGTCTGTTGGCGTCTCTCTCAGAGGTAAGCGACCTCCGGGACTTGCGGGAACAAGGGGTGTGTGTGTGTGTGTGTGTGTCCGCGCGAGCCTCAGACACGAACGAGATATGATAACAACGCCAGTCACCCGGGGTGCAGGGGAGGAGGGGATGTCTACGGCCTTGTCCACAGCACGTCCGGGGACGCGCGATGGAGAGAGGACAGCTGGCTGGCTGAAGGACGTCTCGCGCGCTACGCACTAGCCTAAGTCCACACGGAAATTTAACTCAAGATAAATTTTAAAATTTTATTTCAATATAACTACAGGGTGTACCAGTGATGAGTTTACAATATTATTACAAAATTGCTATCATCAAAAAAAATTAATTAAATTTTTTTTTTCTTTTTTTTTTTGCTTATATTATTCAGGTATGCATATAAAACCGGAAACCACGCTCTGCTACCAAGTTGTTACACCCCTCGTGCCTCAAAATTGAATTATTTTGAATTAATTAAAAAGAGCCTTGGAAACTTGCGGGATAAAAAAAATAAGTTAAATAAATTGATTTACCAGAGGCGGCACGAGGTGGGGAACAAACAAAATTTAGGAACTTCCTGTAACAAGCAAGGAGGAAGTTGGTGGATCGTTAAAATCAATAAATAAAAACTACACGATTAACTTGATCTATAGTTTCCCTGTTTTATTTGCCCTGATGAATTATCTTGTTTCCATTACTTTACATACAAAAGGTTTTAACAAGTTTCAAAGATTTAAAAAAAAACAAAAGAAAAACGAAAAGGGGCCGGCCCGCGATTATTTAAAACAAAGTACATTGTATTGATACATTATTACAACTTGCAATGTTCTACTACATTAAATTTGTCGCTGATTAGTTTACCATATCAGTGGATTAAGTGGATAGTCACTTATCGCTGGTTTGTCTTTAAAAAGGGGGGAATAGAAATAGAAACCATATCACCCGAGTCTTCCAGGTGTGGAGTTAAAAATGCCGAACTGTAGAATGGAAGAAAGCTGCTTCTTCTAATGGATGGATCTCGGACTGCCGAAAAACATACTGGTGGACAATTCGTCCACCAGTAGTTGCTGGATCTCGAATCTAGCTGAATATGTGCATCGCTGGGAGGTCGAACCCCTTACTGTAACAAGCCAAATCAAGACTGATTAGGACTTGAATACAGACAGTACATGGGGCAAGAAATGCCCGGAAAAATCTAAGGGCAGGTAGGGGAGGTCGCGAATTATCACTCACCAAAACAGGGGAGTTGCCTTCAAGCTGCCATCGCGGAGTCAGCCATGGTCCGTAGCTCGCGATTTGCGCGGCTGGGCGCGGATGATTTCTTCATAGTTAAAAAATTAAAAGGGAAAATTTCAAAACAAAAAAAATTACTAACACTATGCAGACAGACTAATCTACTTGAATTTAGTTGAGGGATAGCATCCCTTATTTAGGACGATTACATAGTCGCTAGCGGTCGGATGAAGTCTTCCAGAGTCTTCTGAGCTCGCCGGAGATCTGTCTGCAAACGTGACGCGCGCTGATCTGTGTCGCGGCAAACCGCATCTCGTAATTAAAAAGGGGCGCCGGCTCTTACAGGTGGAGGGGGTCTGGGCCGCCGAAAGATTCCGAACTTGCCCGAATGCGGGCGGAAAAAAAACTCTGGCAGGAGTTTTGAAGTTGGCATCACTAGGCGACAGTAGAGAACTCTGTCGGAGGGGTCTGAGTTGAAAACAATCGACTCGCCCACGGCGTCCATATAACTCAAGGGAAAGCAGGTGCTGCTCTCTGGCGCCCTAGAGGGTAGGCTAGCGGAGAAGTTCGCGACTTGGTCGCTAGGTAGCGCTTGCGATCAGTTTTGGCGCACTCGTTTTTTTGCGAGGAGACCTTGAGGACGGTCACGGTTGAACAGGGGGTTACGACCGGTCATTGGTCTTACTTGGAACTGAGAAGGGGGGGGGGGGGGGTGAGGGTAAAATGCAACGCTGCTGGGAATCTACGTCCCGTCGTGCCTGCAGAGGAGCGAACTTAACACTAATACGTGATGAAAAAGGCCAATCTCAGCTCGTCTCTGAGAACTGGTCGCCTGCAAGCTACAGGCTTGTCTATGCAGTTTGGGTCTCGAAGAGAAATGATATTACAGGCTTGAGGCGTGACTGAAGGCGGGGGAAATGGTAAGCTGTCTGCCAGTCAGGGATTAGGCCAGCAAAATATCCGATACGCCGATGGGAAAGGGGCTTCAGAGCACTGAGACAAAGTTTAACTCAGAGGAGTACACCAGACTAACAAAGTAAAATCACACTATAGTAGAGCAAATAAAATTTCCACACAAAAAAAATTTAAAATCATAATAAAAATTTAAAATATATCGTGTCGAAATTACTAATTAACGGCACAATGAATATGTTGGTGACCTACTGTATGTGCATAAATCGAATGCTAGTGGTCTGATAATATTTTGGGTTATTTACGAAGATATTTATCGATGTGTGTTATGACAAGCTTAAAATGTCTAGTAAACTTATAGAGTATATCTCTTGTTTCGGAGACTTTTGCCGTACGGCTTAACAAGGATCGACTTTGAAGGCTTTGAAGATGTATGGTACTGGCCATGTCTTGGCTGTAGCTATATCAACACTGAAGGTCCTCTGAACTGTAGATGAGAGGTACAAAAAAATTGACTTTGGACCTAGCCTGGTATCGTATAAATTATTTTAGTCATGTTTTGTAGTCATTTGGAGTCAGTTGGATGTTATGTGTAGCTGTACATAATAATATTTAAATTTGGGTACCTACTTTAAATTTTGTTTGGGTTGTGAAAGTTCCATTGATTACAGACTCTTGCTCCTCTATTAAGTCTAAATTAACCGTGTATGTAGGATGTGCGATTAGTTGTTTGTATATATAATTTAAATTCACATTCCTTGAAATTCCTAATTTAATTAAGTAATAACAATGGATGATGTATTGACTTGCGTATTATACAAGCGGACACTGTTATTTAAGCGAGTCTTAGACAGCAGGTCCCTCAGTCCACCTCTTGTAGTGGTACAGTGCAGATCTGATGAATTGGCTTGTCTGCATATAAGTCCGATACATGAATATTGATGTGTATCCGAACTCAATGGTAGCAACGTCGAAATCGGTACAAATCCCAATGGTGGCGGGCTCAACGGCTGTAGAGATCTTGACGGAGGGTCTCACGTCTTCACCGGGGTCCCTGACGACGGAGGTGATGATGACGAAGCAGATCCCGATAACAACGATGAGAGCTGCTCCAGAAATTCCGATGGTAACGAGGCTACCATCTCCAGAGATCCCGATGATGGCTGTATCTACTGTCTCTTCACTCCAAGAGACTTTAATGTGTGCATTATCGAACGCAGAGGAGACTCCGATACCTGCAACTACACCGCATTTGGTAAATACAACATTTCGTGAGCAATTCCCAGCTTCTGCATTAGTCGTGTATACATCAGATTCTTTGGCATCCAGTACAGATGATCTGTCAATGTCGACTGGGAAATCTCCAGCTCATGCAACATACGGGACTTCGTCGCCTACAACAGCAGTGTACATTGAAAGTAAGATACTTTCCGAGCCGTCGGTGACTCAAGGTATAACGACGAGACATCTGTGTACGTACTGTGACAAAAGTTTTAAATACCGTCAACATGCAAGAAGACATGAAAATCATGTCTGTGGAAGAAACGCTAATCGTGTGACATTTCCGTGTGACCCGTGTGGTGTACATTTCACAAACAAAAGTAATTTGATTAGGCATTGTAAAAGCAAAGTTCATTTGCAAGTTGTACAGTGGGGAATCGATGGTAATTGCGATGAATATCTGTATCAGTGCTGCTACTGTGGTAAACGATTTGAACGACTACGAAGTACACGCATCCATTAAAAGCATGGCTGCAGAAGAAATCTTGACCGTGTAAAATTTCTGTGTGAGAAGTGCGGTATACAGGTTACACGAAAATTTTACTTGAAAAAACATTATAAATTTTGTAAAGGCGGGTTTGTAGCATAATTTCTGGTCCTCTAAGGTGTTACACTCCTGATCTGATGTATCGTGATCTGTATGAATTATTTGTATTTTGTCACTCTTAAAACGAACTTTAATAATTTATTTTAATAAAAATTAATGTCGCGTGGACTGAGAAATGTATACGATATATATAAATATCATGTCAGTTTTTATTGTGTAAAAATGTACAATTTTAAATAAATTATAGAATTAAAGAATTTTTAATTTGTTTTTTCTTAACCTACATCGTTATAACTTAATGTAATAAACTACATGTGACACTTAATTTAGGTCGGATTTGTAATGTCCGTTTTGTCTTGTTTGTGTGTATTATTTTTTTACCAATAATGCTGAAGACTGTTTTTTTTTTTTGCTAAAATTATTTTTGTCTGAGTATGCCATCTGCATTCTTAGGAATTTTTTATGGGCGATATTTTGGTAAAGTGCAGGTACAGGTAATGCCGTAACATTACAGCAAATCTGATAGGAACTTGATTTATTATTTTTGAGAAATAATTTATTACTTCCCGAAATAAAACTAACAGACTTGTGGGAAATTTATGGTCTTAAATCGTAACCTGTCATACATTGGTGTACACTACGGAGGTGATATTAAAAAATTAAAGAATGTTTATCAATTGACCACACTTCGGGGTATGCTGTCGCACTGGATGGGCTGTATCAATACATTTTCTGGATACTTGGAAAGCGGTTCTTCGTCCAAGTTACTCACTCCTTCGTTGCTGATTACTAACATGAATTTTTACAACATGGGAAAATGAATGTATACTGGCTAAGGTCTTGATTTAAAATATTTTGCTGCTTATAATTATCAGAGTATTGAGTATGGTATGTAGGAATCGACTCCTCTCGTATATGTGCTACACATTTATTTTTGTAGGTAGCAAGATATACATTTGTAGGCTGATTTTCTGCTCTGGTTCAGTGATGTATACTTTGAAGTGGTTCCGTCAAGTACTTTACATGAGCTTGATTACGATTTCACTGGAGATTTACATGTAATGAGTTGGAAGGCTAGCGACGTGATGTATGCATGTCTCGAGCAAAACATATGAGTGTCGCAGCATTCTGCAAGCTTGCAACTCCCGCGCGAGGGGTCAATGTTCATTTGCAGGTGATGGTAGGCGTGTCTCGATCGAGAAGTCTCTGCCTCTATCCTTGGGAATTTTTTTTCGGTTGACATGCTTGAATTTATGTACTTTTGACTAGTCGTACGTGAATAAGTTTAAATTCGTATGCATTGGAAGATATTTATCTACATGAGGTAATAAAAATACATATATGCTACATTGACTGAGATAGGTATCGAACACACACATGGTTCTTACCCTATGAGTGACTAGCACTTGTTTGTCCCATCTCCTCTATCTAACCCTCGTTTACTTTGTGATATAGATGGGACATGGTTGTTTTCAGAGAGATGATGGTTAAAATGTCTTGGGCATAGTGTCCTGTGTAGAAATTACAAGGTGTGGTAATTATTTTAGTCGAAGTGGTAATTTAATAAAACACGTAAAAATAATGTGAAAGGTTTTTTGTGTGTAAACAAATTAATGATAGGATGGATTTGTATGTAGAACTGGCAGTATACCACATCTCTTGAAGAACACTGCATGGTATATAATGAAAGACTCTTGGGCTCAAGAAACTATACTATAGGTGGCAAGGATGAAGCGGTTCCTATGATTAAATGAAAGGAACTTTGATGATTTTTTTCTATATACTAAGATGATTTAATTGGGTTTGAGATGATGGGTTGAAGGATTAAAAAATAAAACTGAACACATAGGCTTTTAAAGAAAATGGAAATGGAGCTAACCATGTCTAGAAAACAATAGAGACTATTGTAAAGCTCACAAGATCATAGATTGTGGTACATCTCTGACAACAGAAATGTGGAGACGATATCATAAAATGAGTGATATTGATACAGCTCCTGGTATTATAACTGGTAGCTATGGTGTTGATGACTTTACGTCTGTGATAGTGACACGGAAGCGGAGATTTTAAGACAAATAATATTATTAATATAGAAAAGATGGAAGCCGTAGCACGCCGATCGTGACGAGAAACAAATATTGAAGGGTGCTGATGGTTTCGGGAAGACTGAAACTAATGGGAGTATCAACACCTTGAAAAGTGAAAATACACTCAAGCCTATATTTAGAAGATCCTCCATACTTTGTAAAAATAATGGACTCCTAAAAAGGAAGCATGAAGGTGATACAGACACTTCGACATCGACGATAACGAGTTCTTATACGGTAATCTGGGTGAAGACGATGCCTTCTACGGTGATTGCTACAGTGACTCTGAAGCTGGCGACGTGATCGAAGACTGTGATGCAGAACCTAAAGCTGACAAGACCGAAGATTGTGGTGGTGTCCTGAGACCGAAGCGATGCAAAAGTCGTGATATAATAAATAAATCTGATCAAGCTTGTGATGATCACTGGCTCGATGATGAAAGTAACCCTGAGGTTGGTGTTAAAACGGAGGACAGCAGAGATAATAATATTTATAATAAACGTGCAAGGAAGATGGTGGCAGAAGAGATTGATTCCACATCATGGAAAGATCCAAACATATTGGTTGACCGGCTAAGACTGATGGTGGCATCTGTTCGTAGAGGAAACTACTCGCATATCGAGGATGTATCGTCCATACTGCAAGAACTTCGGAAAGCTGGCTACATACAATAATCATTTGTTTAACTGTCATGCGTGTACTATTGAATAATAAATGAACTATTTATATTTTAAAAAAGTGTGATTTATTTCTTGTATCCTGATTTCCAAATAAGCCTGTGTTTCCGCTACTGTATGTGTGATCATTCCGTTTCCTGTGTGTACTGTGTGTACATTCCGTTTTCCTGTGTGTACATTTCGTTTTCCTGTGTGTACATTCCGTTTTCCTGTGTGTACGTTCCGTTTTCCTGTGTGTACATATCGACGTTTCCTGTGTGTATATTCCGTTTTCCTGTGTGTAAATTACATTTTCCTGTGTGTACTGTGTGTAAATTCCGTGTTCCTGTGTGTACTGTGTGTACTGTGTGTTCCTATCGATGTTTCCTGTGTGTAAATTCCGTTTTCCTGTGTGAAAATTCCATTTTCCTGTATGTACATTTCGTTTTCCTGTGTGTATATTTCGTTTCCTGTGTGTACTGTGTGTACGTTCCGTTTTCCTGTGTGTACGTTACGTTTCCTGTGTGTTTACTGTGTGTACGTTCCGTTTCCTGTGTGTATACTGTGTGTACGTTTCGTTTCCTGTGTGCACGTTTTGTTTCCTGTGTGTACTGTATGTACGTTCCGTTTCCTGTGTGTACTGTGTGTACATTGCGTGTTGGAGCCGTGTAGCTTCATTGACATATAGTTTCGTAGCCATGCGGTCTTTTAGTCATGCAGTCTCGCAGCCATGTATAACTCGGAACCAGCTAGATCCTTTTAAATTCGTAGCCTTGTAGCCTCGTAGTCTCTTGGACTCGTATCATTGTAGCCCAATATCATTGGAGCTGTTGAAAGAAAAGGCAGTTGGAGCAGTGGGAGTTGTTGGAGCTGTTGGAGCCATTTTGAGGCCATTTGGAGCCATTTGGAGCATTTGGAGCTGTTGGAGCTAAGAAGTAGTCGTTGCATGTCTATGCAGGGCTAAATGTTTATAAGATTGCTGGCTTTCGCAAGTGATTCTGTAGTAGGATAGAAATTGTGTAATAAATATTATGTTTGTAAAAGACTTTGTGGTGTTTTATTTCTCGAACCTTACACTTTTCTGGTACTTTTTTAAAATTAAAGTTGTTTTGTATCTGCCAGGGATCGAACCAAGGACCTTAGTCGATCTAATCAATCAGTATATAGATTACAAATTTATTTAATGAATTTTGAACTTTTTCCCGAATCTCTAGCATTACAATTACGAATTTCCAATATGGTGGTCTTGATGGCTTATGGGATGATGGTAGTAGAGGATTTAAAGTCTCTTTAAGAATGTTGAACATGGTTTATTGAAGTTATTATTTTTTTCATAAAATTAAACATTATTGTAACGATCGAGGGTCGAACCAAGGACTGGAGCGGATCAAATCGATATGTAAGTTAATGAGTGATTTTTTTGATGAATTTTGGATTTTTTTTCCGCTTTTCTAGCTACATTATTACATGATTTCAAGATGGCGTCCGAATTTCAAGATGGTGGGGGCACCTCGGTAATAAATGATTACTGCACTGTAGCGAATTAGAATAAAATCAACCAGATGGAAATGTACTCTATAATTCGAGTACACGCACAAGATGGTGTACTCCAGCAGGTGGTCGTTCCTGGTAGCATGTACTGAACATAAAATGTCGGGTCCATGATGGTCGACAAGGACAAAGTCAAATTTCAAGGACAAAGGCAAATTTCAAGGTCAAAGTCAAATTTCAAGGTCAAGGTCAAATTTCAAGGTCAATGTCAAATTTCAAGGTCAAAGTTCAAGGTCAAGATCAAAGTTCAAGGTCGAGTTCAAATTTCAAGGTCAAGGTCAAAGGCCAAGGCCAATGTTCAATGTCAACAGTTGAGGACAAAAGTATGGTGACCAGATAATTATACTACATGGTATCGGCACACTCTAGCAGACGAAAACAAGATGGTGGTCTCCAGCGGATGAAGACAAGATGGCGGACATGATGTCATACCAGTTGATGATATATACCTTGGTACTGGTGGTGGTAGATCAGTCTAGGTAGCTTTCATGGAGGAAGGATCGACCGTTTACTCTCGCCGGGAATCGAACCAAGGACGTACATCGATATAATCGAACAGAATTCAAATACGTTAATTTTTTGATGAATTTTGGAATTTTTTTCATTAAAATCGGATAATAAATAAAGATTTTCAAGATGGCATCCAAATTTCAAGATGGCGGACATGACGTCATACTACCTGATGGTATATGTGCATTGACATAAGTGGTGGGGATCAGTCTGCCTGCGTCCACTGTGAGGGTTGGATCGGTCGCCATTTTTATTTTTTTTCCGCCCTCACCGGGTTCGAACCGAGGACTCCGAACTCCGTGTCGTAAAAGTATATTTTTTATAAATATTTTATTAAAATTGTATTATTAAATTTTTTTATTATTTAAAAAAAAATTCATTAAAATCGGATAGTAAATAAAAAAGTTAAAGATGGCGGCCGTAACGAAAATTGCAACGGTGACGTCATCATCCAATATGGCGGATAACACATCGCCGGAATGTTCGAGAACACAATGACGTCATCCAAAATGGCGAATCCAAAATGGCCACCGTGATCTACTTGTCCCGTTACGTTATGTCCCGTTACGTTATGTCCCGTTACGTTGTGTACCGTTACGCGGTGTCCCGTTACACTCATCCAATATGGCCGCCGGGGTCAAGGTCAAATGTCAAGGTCACATCCATCCAAGATGGCCGCCGTGACGTCACAATCCAAGATGGCGGTCGGCTCTCGGCTCCAGCGCCTGGCGCCTGTCCCCGGAGCCCCTATTATATACTACTCCCTTGGTCAACTACAAAAGGCACACACTTGATTTCAACAATCGCATTTTCTTCGACCACAAGTCCGTCGGGGCTAGCACTCAAATCTCCCTATTATAGATCCAAAAATAAATCACATTTCTGTACAACTAATCCGGTTTGTGCTTGAAACCTCTGAATGGCAATATGCTCATTGCGACGACCGTATTCCATTGCCAGTGTCGAAAACGGGGGCTTGTTAAGTAGGTAACTGTTTAACAAGATTTGAACAGGACGTAGATTCTTTCCGGCGACAAACAACGCCAAAATGACTGGCTTTTAACCGCACACGTCTCATTTTGTGCCATAGCTCACAATCAGCTTGCATTTTTGTTCGTTCTACGATATTATTTCTTTCTTCCAAAGTGACTTGCAGTAATGGGATGCAATCAACATTAATTACTTAAGTTGTTTTGTCACAGAAATGATACTCCTAAATATACTAACATTGTGCACCTGTTAGATGTTAGACATGCAATTATAACATGACGTTAATAATATATAATTTGATACTATTCATTACTGTTAAATAAAACTATATAAACGTTAATTATATAACGTTTTTCAGTCACATTGTAGCAAATATAAGACGTGTGTATAATCACAATGGCAGTCCATCGGTGAGTGGGCAAAGTCGTCACCAAAACTCAGAAAATCTAATTTAGTACTACTTTTAATGTAAATAGAGTCTTACATTAAGTGAATTTTTAATAAAAAGTTTGTTTTACGTATATGTCTAAAAAAATATATACACATGGTAAAATTTTAAAGTGGAATAACATAAAGAATATTTTACAGAAATATTTCTGGATTGTTTTCTCAGTTTCTGTTTTATAATCTATTGTCGCTGGCAAATAAGTGCCAGCACGTGAAATTGACAGTAAAGATTACAAAAAATTTATAGACATAAAATTGCATCCTAATAAAAATGGTATTTATAGCTGCATAAAAAAATCAAAATTGTCCCGTATGCATCCGCACTTTTACGGTTAACATTGTCACTAGCACACAAGTGTGATGTATCATTAATAAGTTTTCAATATATAGGCATATAGAAATTATTTTTAAGCATAAAAGAAAACCTTAAATCCGTTTGAAATGTGTTTAGAGCAAATATTTTTTTTTCAACTGTTAATAATGTTAAAAATGAATTTCCA
Source organism: Bacillus rossius redtenbacheri (assembly GCF_032445375.1). Lineage (NCBI taxonomy): Eukaryota > Metazoa > Arthropoda > Insecta > Phasmatodea > Bacillidae > Bacillus > Bacillus rossius. Next base: position 65,081,585 of record NC_086331.1, read on the forward strand.
GGACAGTCAGTTTTCAACCTTATTTTAAAAGTTTTACAGTAGGTCACACATAAATGTATCATATCCATGTATGCATAAAAATAAATATAACACTCAATGTACATAGGTACCTTTTTTATTTTTAGCATACGTGCCAGAAGCATTTTCTTTTTTGCGGATTTCTTTCGCTTTGACAATTTATTGTGGCCGTTTCTTGAGGAATTTTGTGCTGCCCATAATCGCACACTGCGTACCAAGACTTGATAAAACTTCGTTGAATAAGTCACACGTAGTCGAGCGTTCCGAACACTAATACTACACAAGAGACGCTGGCGTCACACACCTTTCCCCATCCCTTCCCAACATGATCGGTAGCCGAGGGCACAGCTAGCCACGGACCTCGACGCCATCAAATCTTTTTCTTAAAAAAAAGGTCTAATTGACAGAATGTGAGTGTCGCTAGATTGTTTTATCTACACGGCTCTACCAAAAATATCAAAGTTTGAAACAAATGTAATCGTTTGTGCGTCTTCAGAAACATTTGAATTTTCAGGAGCAGCCTAAATCTATAGATAGCAAAAACTATTCTGTGTTAATTTTAAAACTCGCTATTAAAATAAAATTTTATCAAGTGTGTGTAGATATTCAGATAGGAATTTGAGATCTCTTGTCATAATAAATGTGAAGTTAAAAAAATTAATAAGCACTTGGTTTAGACAGGATTGTTTCGAAGAAGCCTCGGTGTGCATAACAGTGTGACATAAAATCATCCTAAATTATATATGAAAAAACGACCACAGAAAAAACTATTTAAAGTAATGTACAAATTTAATTTGTGAAGACGAACTGCGTAAGCACAATTTTTATTATTTTTAATGCATGACCATCATGCTATCAGTTTTTGTTTTTATTTGCTGTCCTGTAAAGAGTTAAACACTAACCACTGAAGTTGTAAATGCAGAACTGTTACTACCCCGCGCGCAAGGCGTGTCCGTCTCCCTGGCTCACAGTCGCGAGGGGTGGGTGACCTTCCAGGAAGGAGCTGGCAACACGGCCGCCTGTCTCCGCCACCTCGCACGTCATCCTCTCCCCCCTGCCACCCCTCGTCAACAACCATGTGCTGGGCCAACACCCTCTGGATACAACATTAAAGGCCTGATTTCGAAACGGAGGGAGGCGTGTGACGTCAGCAGGAGTGGTCCTAGCCTGCCCCGGCCGGCAAGGGTCGAGCCTAGCGCGCGCACGTGTTCCTTCCCTTCTGTAGCTTGCCAGATGTCAGTTTTTGTACAGATTTCGTGCTGAGCGGTCAGTTCACATGCTGGTTCACTGCTTTGTTACTCGATGTCGGATTTTGCTGCAATTCGAACCGAGCTATCACTTAACATTCCGTATAGTCGTTGTGTCGGGATGTGGGTTTCTTATGTGATTTGGAACTGAGAGATCAGTTAACATGCCGTATCGCTGTTGTGTTACCGAATGTAACGAACTATAAAACAAAAGCATTTATAACCAAAGAGAAAAAATAAATATAATACAGTAAAGCAAAGGCCTATTAGAATTATATTTGAAATTTCCTGCAAGAAGCATTAAATTTACAAGTCACTAATACTCACGCTATATATAAACATGTATACTTACATACATACATATACATCCACTTTCAAATTTATAATGCTATTGATATTTAAACTACCATATATATTGGAGAAGGTAATATTTAAATGTGTTATGCATGAATGTTAAATTATGAATTCTTTAAAAATACTTGAAAAAATTTCAAGGAGCAATTTTCTCTTAAAAAATAAAAATTTCTGATTTTAAAAATCATCATTTAAGGAATTTAGAGGGAAAAAGAACATTTTTAATTCATTTACATCTTTGTTTCATGTATAGAATGTTAGATGGTCATATCTTCTGTATGGGCCTTTTTGTAGATAAACATGAGAATTCTGATGCATAGTGTAAGAGAAAACGATTTTTTATTTGTTTGTTAACTTTACAAATTAAAACAGGTTAACATAAATTGCATTTAAATTTACATTTTTTCGGTAACTCTGATAACTAAAGCTCATTTTGGTTCAAAATTAATATGTCTATATATTACGTTGGTACATAATTTTTAGTTATAGCTTTATAAACATTACTAAAACTTTCGTAGTATTATTTTTTCGTATTATTTTGAAACAAAATTAACGAATATTAATTCTCATTACTAAAATTATATGCCCAGAAATTGTTTTGATTTCTTAATAACATTGGATTTAAGTGGTTTCAAATGCATAAAACTATCGCTAAGACTGTCAAATTTAACTTGCTCTTTCCCCACAATGCCAGTAAAATAAACGAGCATGCTTAGTCAATGATACCACTGCTTGGTATCAAATAAAAATTTATAGTATTTTATACTTACTGATTAATAGGTTTCTCGGATGTATATTTCAATTGCGTGGTTTAATACTGAATAATCTTATAAAACACTATTCAAACGTCAGAAAATTACTTACACTTCCTCTTTATATTGGCAGAACAATGTTTACTGTTAAACTTCATAATAAACATAGGATAAGAAAGATTGCTAAATAACTATATTTTCTATGTAAACGCAATTAACTGACCCTGAAATCTTAATAAAGGTCAAACCTACACCAATAAATGAAAAATAGTATACACTATAAACCAAATTTGTATTTGCTCAACTGGTCTTGTTAAAATGAATGCATTGTTTCAAATAATTATTTTCTTTATTTTAAGGTGTGTGAGTTGCATTTATAGTCAGACTACATACTGAAGGAAACAAGCTGTTATGATTCTAGAACTGGCAAACATCTGACTGCTCCACTGGCACACCCAAGATTATGTGATGATGCCGTTCCAGAAATATTTCCCAACTGCCCTTCTTATTTGTCAGCACCTAGTCATAGTCGAGAAAGCCCTGAAATAAAAATAATTTTTTGCAACAGGAGTTAGCACATGTTCAATTAAACTCAAATTTTTGTTATTTCATTTTTTGAACAGTCTGTCCACCTGGAATTTGAAAACATACATTTTAATTATTTCCCTGTAACTTGAATTTCTCAATTTGTGTATTCCATTACACCTCATGCCCATAAGATTCTTTTAGGAACCCAGGAAGAAATAATTTTGCCTCATTTTTACACAAAAAAAAATTGCCCGTTCAACAATAATAACAAATAAAATTTTAATTTCTTAAAAAACTACAAAGTAAGTATCAGTTGCATACGAGAGAAGAGTACTTTTTCTCTGGTTGACTAAATTCACTTGAAACCGTATTATGACTACAAAGTGCACTTGTTTTTATTGTCATTATAGCCTTTTATCGTCGGATGAAGATGATGTTTACATTTAACCATTAAAACCAATTACTGCTAAAATATACTAATCACTATATACTCTGCTGGTATTGTAACAATATACTGTGAATGATGTTCAAAGTTTGTTCTGTAACAGCAAAACTGTCTTCAGCAATTATGAAATGTAATAAAGTTACGTCTTGTTATAATATCGTTTATTATGTGTAGGTATGTTTTTATGTTATGTAGCTATATTCAGTCATAAACTGAAAGTCCATTTGGATCTTTTTTTCGTAACCTAACTAAAACTAAGCGTATTTGTTTGGGAGGCGTCTGGGTTAGGTAAGACTATAAGTGCGTTCTAAAATAATTCCAGTGGTAATTATTTTGCTTTATAAACATATTGTCAACATAAGTTTAAAAACAGCCAAAACAGTTTATGGATAATAAATGGAATGACAGAATTTTTTTTTAATTACTTCAGCAGAGTTCGTTTGTTTCGATGAGCTTAGTCAAACTGAACTAGCTTCTTGACAAGCAACCTAAAATTCATTAAAATAAAGAAAATATAGTTTGCTTCGGTGGCCTGCTGTCGTGATAAAACAGTCTATAACTGTGTTTATTAACGAAACTAGCACTGCTGTGAGTAGAAACGTCTTTACAAAACATCCAAAGTAGGTATATTTTAAAAGCGCACGTTAGAAAATGTAATAAATAAAAAAATGACTATGTCTATAAACTTTAAGTCAATTTCTTAAAACCGTATTATAACACTCTGATACGTTTTTGTAATGGTTATCTTAGCCACGCATTTTCATTCTTAAAAATATCAGTTTTAATAACATTATACGATTAAATTTTAAATGATTGACGAATACGCTTTAATGATTATGTGTGTCGAAGATTTCCTCTTCGAGAAATTACTGATTTTGTACTCCGGATTTAAATCGCATGACTTAACTAGTTAAATTTTAATCCACAATTACTTTTAATTAATGTTATATGTGATGTCCATACAGTAAGACAGAATTATAAGAATATGAAAGTAATAAAATAACAGCGAAAAGCAGCTAAAACGCTGTGAAACAGGCGCGCCGTAGAGCGGAGTGAAGGACCACTCTTGATGACGTCACGCGCTTGAAAGCAGGTCTTGTGTCCAGAGGGTGTTGGCTGGGCCTCTCGGCCTCAATGTTTCCATTACAAATAATCATGCTGTCAGGGGCGCAACAACAGGGGGGGGGGGGAAGAGTATTTTGCCCCCCCCCGTCCTTCTGAAATCTTGAAGTGGGGACAAATGGGAGCAAAGAAAGTGCTGTGTAATCAATTTTTAGATAATAAAACTGCTTAAATAGCACCATTTTCCACCTTCTTATAAAAATTTTCCCGGGGGAGGACCCCCGGACCCCCCCCCCCCCCTGCTTCGATAGGGGGGATAGATGATTCTTTATAAAAAGGTATATTGCCCACTCTTTGGAAATTTAGTTGTTGCGCCCCTGCATGCTGTGTCTTTGTTTTTAGAGATAGAGTATCAGTCCCGCTGACTTTTTTTTAAAGAATTCAACTCAGTCAAAGGTGCAGTACAGCTGTTTAAGCGATTTAATTTATAGCTTGAAAACTATGATACTTTGAATATTATATCACATGATATCACCATCTTGAAATAAAAAATTAAAACTTTTGAAGCCATAGCACTGTTAAAGGTCTTCAAAATCTACAACAATGTTTTTGTTTGACGCTATTATCACAAAAATTGTGGAAATCGCGCAATAATTTGTTTTGCATGTAAATGCCTATCCCGCGGCCGGAGTGAATTTGGTTGAAGCCCGGCCTTACTCGCGGACAATATATCACCCTGGGTTCAGCCTGGCAAACGTTGGGTACTGCAGCTATTATTATGTATAAACCATATGGACATTAATTATATTATATTTAAACTCCATTTAAAAATAGTTACAGGTAAAGGTGTATGTGACTGCGTACAGTGAAGTTTGCGTAAGAATTGGTGTGTAGATAATTTTTAAAAGTTGTAATATTTTCACATTTCCCGTAATAGACGCTTGGGCACGAGTTTTAGGCCCTTGACAACGTTAATTTGACCGCTGGGCGGAAGGATACCTAACAAGATAAATATCATGATAGCACAGTGGTAGAGTCGACTATGCTTAATAACATACCGAAAGTTTGCCGCTGTAGACCTTCTGCGTATCACCGAAAATTTGCAGTTAAGCCCTAGATGACAGCAACTGACAGCAGTTCATTAAAATGCTTTCCATTTACGCACTCTTTACCGTAGACTCTCGATAGCTTTATGAAAATAATCTTAAAACACTACTACACACATTTATAATGAATAAAGTTCTAAGTGTTAATATAAAAGGTAAGAAAAAAATTGTTTCATTAATGAAATAAGTTTTTTTACATCAGTCAAGGAAATAAAAATATTATTCACTTAAAAATAAAGGGTTTTACGAAAATATTTCTTGAACAAAAGTTGTTGTATAATTCTTAAGCTTAACAGCGACATATCTCTTAAAGGTCTAGCTTAATTTATTGGATCACTAGAGCCTTCCGAGCGTATCAATGTCGTCTACGCACTGCGACAGAGCCACATCCGCAAGCGCTGGGGCCACTTCCACTCCCACGAAATAGAAGAGTTTTAATCTTTGTAAAATTTCCTCCAAACTGAAATTTGAAACAGTAGTAACATACACGTTTTCTAGCAACATGTGGAATGTTTACCTCCGCAAACCTTGCGCGTAACACCGAAAACATGTAATTAAGTACTAAATAATACTTTATTGGCAATTTAACAATATAGCACTCCTTAAACGTAATTACTATAGTAGACCTTCATAATAGCAAACCAAAACTAACTCAAAACATTAATCTCTATGATTAAATTTAAAAACCTTTCACTACGTTTGACTAAATATGCTATGAATTCAATAATATTAGGAGAGAGGTGTTATGCAAAAAAATGGCACAAATGGAAATACGCATGAAAAGCCCGATTTGAAAACATTAAATAAAAGTAGTTGCAAAGTTCTTAAGCTTTACATTAGGTAGTTTATTTGTTGAGAGTCTGGTACAATTTGTCTGACCGCCGAAGCGATCCGAGCCGCGTAGTGTGTACTACTGCGAGGTTGCCGAAGATGGCTCGGGTCGGGACGAATTTCGCTGTTAAGAAACAAAGGTTTTAATACATGGAAAATTATCCCAAAGAAGAAACTTTGTACAGTTGTAGAATGACCGTTTCTTAGTAACATGTTAAAAGTTTACCGATGCAACCCCTGTGATCACACCAATAACGAGCATTTAAGTCCTAAGTGATAATTTCCCAAACGATCCACAAAATTGTGTTTCGTAAATAATTTAATAACACCATAAATACTTTTTTTAAGTAGGCTCCCAGTATACAGCAAACTTGGTTTTTCTTCAAACGCCATACTGCTACGGTAATAGGAATATGAAATCACTACAGACAAGATTTTGTTCCGTTTACTGTGGTGAAACCAGAGCTAACCGAGAAATGACCGAGCGTCCGGGAAAGTTATGATATTTGACGATATTTGACTATATTGCGCGAGTAGCATACCCGTACGTGACAGAGAATGACTAGTTTCCTTAACCGTTAGGATTTCTGGGACGAACACCCTCTCACAGCTAGGGTCATAAAATAAGGTCAAACTCTTGCAAAAACATCCACCACCGCTCTTTGCCACTAGCAATCCAACGACGTCAGCTAGGCGCAGCACTCAAATACATTAACTTATAAAAAAAACTAAATATGTAATGCTACCTATACATTTTACAACACAACTCGTGTTTTATTTATTTTCTGAAAAAAAGAAGTAATACCTATTATTATAGGAATTATGTTATAAAAATGAGAAAAAAAACTCAGAGTACATTTACGATGTATCGTTTTATTAAATTTTTATGTAGCAAACTGATTTTAAAGAAGTAAATATATAATTTTTAATATTTTCGAATACAGACTACATTAAAATTTTGCATTGTTCTGATCGAAAATAAAACGATATATCAGAAATAAAAAAAATAAAAAAATAGTTGCTACAAAAATAATTTTTAATAATAACATTGTTGTAACAGAATAAATCCATGCATATATAAAACCAGAGGTCCTCTAGAGTTTTTCATTTACAAGTTCCAAGCAGAAATCGTTTATTGTTAATTTTATTGTATCAAAAAAATTCATATAAGAAAAAAATGCATAATCTCAATACATGTAACATAAATACACCCTATCATATGAATTAGCTATGTTTAAAGTAATCCCTAAGTAAGACCAAGTTGAATGAGTGTCGCAGTACGCAGTGTGTCGCAATGCCGCGCCGGCGCGGCGGTGGCCGTGAGATCAGTACGGCCGCAGTACACTGCAACGCTCGGGCCGCTTTAATAAGCTAACTAATTACGTAAGACTCTTTATAAATATACTGTCTTAAAGCTAAAGGTATAACCATACACATTTATTTGGACATTTTTCGCATTGGGCTCTTCAAATTGGTGTATATCGTATTTTTATCTGGGTGGCAAAGATAAAAAAAAAGTCATGAATTAATCGCTTAATATCATATCTTTAATATTAACAATTTATGCTTTTTACAACATTAATTGCTGCATTAGAGTCTCAAGATTATTTTGGTAATTTTATGGACAGTCTAAATTAAAAACTGTACAAATGGGTAGCATTTTAATGGACTGATGTAAGTCGCTGTCATCAAGGACTTAAATGCAAATTTTCGGTGATACGCACAAGGTATACAGCGGTAAACTTTCGGTATGTTATCTTATTAAGCATAGTCAACTCTACCTACTTGTAGCTGGCTTTTTGTAGAATGATGTACAATAATGATTATTGACAGAACAATATAAGCATTACGTGTTCTTCCGCCTGTATCAGCAGCAGTGTTGCACTGATTGTACAAAATTTATTTTACTCTTCAGACAACTAATGGCAGTCTTGAAATTTTCTGCAAATTTGCAGCCAAACCAATTTGATAGTATAATAATTTCAATCAGACTTACTACAAGCATATGAAAGCACACTTGTTATAAGCTTGTTGCAAGCACTTCACTACTAGCTTGCTGCATAGCAAGCATCTCATGACATCTAGTGGCAAGCCACTGACAGCTTGGCATGGTAAGTTTGCTGCAAGCTGGTCATGGCAAGCTTGATTCAAGCTTGTAGGCTTGTCATGACTCACGGCAAGCTTGATTCAAGCTCGATTCAAGTCTATTTTACTATCTGGGTAGTTAGTGGCTTGACCTAATCATCACCTCTAATTCTAACAAAGTTGTGTGCCCTGCACCGGGTCTATCACGCCACAATTTATTTACCATGCTTTTCCATTCGCGCACCTAAGTTTCTAGCTACAGAAATATCAAATTTTTTTTCAAACTGATTTGCTTAACAAAGTGGTCTAGTTATTCTTATAAACCCGGCGTGTGGTGCGTCCTCCGTCTGCACAGATGACACCGGCATCTTGTTATTGATGGCTCGAGGGGATACTTGCTTTCAGAAAATATAAGGGAGCTATTAAACGCGACGATGAAGTGTCAAATACTACAGTTTTTGAATCCTAGGATGTTCTAAGAAACAGTTGTATCCAAGATGTACGCATGGCTAAATTGCTTACACCAGCCGGCTCACGGCTCAAATAAGGCTTGATTTAAGAAATAATTTTAATGCAAACAAAGCTCCAACTGCAAAAAATGTATTAACTCTAACGATTGCAATTCTCATTTCCTAATAAATTTCATTCCTGTGGCACCTGACATCCAAAATAAGGCTACAAAAGTCATGTTCATAATTCATAAAGTCAGTTGTAAAAAACATAATGATACGGTTCTTTTTAAGGCCCGTTCTACAATGGCACGGAAACGGAGACGGATCACGTAAATTAAGACGGATCTCACGGAACAGAGTTTCCACAATGGCACGCAGATGGAGACGGACCCGCACGGATTAGCTCGGCAATGCTGAGCTCTTCCGTTTACGTTGCTCCGTGCGACCAATAGACGCCGAGTATTTGGATTTGGTGGTAGTCATGTTTGTTTATGTTCTAAATACGTTAACATTTGTTTGAAAAACTAACATTTTTAGTGTTCTTAATTAATTTGTCGTTAATTTTATATCTTTGCAAATTCTGCCCGTAATTAGATTTTAAAAAATAATATTTTTTTTTATTATTATTTATTAATCTTGAAATGCACTCTCAGGCCCGTTCTACAATGGCACGGAAACGGAGACATCGAAAACGTAAACGGAGAAGGATCTCCCTGACATTTCATTGTCGCATCTGCTGCTTCCACAATGCACGGAAACGTTACAAATGGCAACCAATGAAAGTGCATTTCAAAATTAAAAAAATATGAATTTAACTAAAAAAAATATATATATTTGTTTTAAAATATAAGTACGGGTACAGGGACTATTTTAGATTTTTGTATACAACATGTAGGTACAGAACCATGATTTAAATAAAGTACAGTCAATATTTAAGCCCAATTTCTTTGATGTAAGCGTACTTTTTGGATTTAATAATATAGTTCAAATTTATATCCAAATTTGCTGATGTATAATTATATTTTAATATTATCATGTACAGCAGGTTTTTTTAACATTAACTGTCAATTTATTATTTATGAACCAATTATTATTTCATCTATAGGTATGTGACTTTTTTTGTATTTAAATTACGTGGAAATAAACCTGATACTAAGATTCTGTTAATGACATTTATAATCCTACTATGAAAACGTTAATTTTGATGTTCTCTGCGACCCTTGCGAAACTCCGTGGATAGTATTTCAACTTCAAGTCAAACTCATAGCTTTTAGCTTCACTGCCAGGTGGCAGCATTGCTCAAACAGGTTAAGCCTGCAATCTACCGTCATTTTATATAAACTAGTTTTAAAATATCAGATTCGACAGAATTCCGGATCGGTATGGTTCTGGCGTACAGGTTAGTCACTGGAATTTCACCTAAAATATTTCGACACTTTTCCGTGTGCTATTTGTAGATGCTAATAACAAACAGAATAGTCACTACGCCGTTTCAACACAATTCCGTCATTCCTACGATTGTGCGGAATATATACTATTCCGTGTCGGTACAAATCCGGGCCACCTTTCAGAATTTATTTCGTAGACGGAATAGTCACTATTCCGTTCGATGAAAATCCGTTCTTCTACTTAGGGAATCCGGAATAGTCACTACGCCGGGTCGAAACAATTCAGTCGCCCCAAAAAACTTATTCACAACCTCTTCATCTGTTGCTGCTCTAGAGTAAGAAATGTTTTTTGCTGTTCTCTGAGTTAATATTGCTTTGTGCCGTCGCATGAACCCTTCCGCCCAATCATTTCCTGGTAAGTTGTTTTTAAATTGTAGCTCCTTTCTTCCACAGCAGTCCAGGTAGGACTTGACCACACATCGAAGGTCAAACATATCCACAGGAAATCCATAGTTTGACACTGCTACAATGTTACTTACAAATTGCAACTCCTCTTCATTTGTGAAAACAGGAGGTCGGCCAACAGCTTTCAAATGCTTGTCCTGGCTTTTTAGGTGCAAAGTGTTTTTTGGAATACCATATTTTGTTGAAGCTTTGCGAATCGACAATGTTTTGTTCCGTACAGCTTGCAAGACTTCATTCAAATTTTCCTCTGTGTAATTTTTATATGGCCGTGTACCAAGAGCATGTTTGGGATTTCTTGGCATGGTTGGTCGCTTTATTTTGAAAAATATGAAGAAAAAATGCAGTAAAACATATTACGCCACGTTGGGGCAACTTTGGGACAGTCCCAAAGTTACCCCACCAAGTGATGAAAATTTACTATTTTGAGGTTATAAAATAAAATGCAAGTATCAAAAACATTAGCATCACATTAAAAGGATGTCAAGGCTTGTACTTCTTAAAATACATACCTATTTTTCTTGAAGTATCTGCCGTTTTTAAAGTGCATATGAAAGTTTACACAAAAACAAAAATAATAACAACATGTAGTTGAAAACAAATCCACTACCTCTATCCCGCCAGAGCAACTACAGATTCAAACAAATGCCACGAGATAGTAGCACATACCAGCGAATATAGAAGTAATGATTGCGTACCACTTCTAAATAGGACATGGCCTTCACAGGAAATCCTAAAGCCAGAAATTACCCACTGTCCCAAATTTACACCCCCAGTCCCAAAGCTACCCCAGTTTACGGTAGTGTAAATATTTCATCCGCAGTCACCAATCCGAAATAATGAATTATTTATTGCTCCTATGGGTTACATCCTGAAGCCTGGTTAGCGCCAGGGTGTCCAGCAAGGTCGCTGTCGTAGTAACTAAGCACCGTAGCGCTCACAGCAGGGTCGTGTGGATGAACCATGCGTCCATGCCCCCAGGGACCCAGGTCTTTAGTATGCCCTCTAGGCACTGTTGGTGGGGTGGGCCTCTTTGCCACAGGCAGTGATGTCTATGAGTCTTGGCATCATCATGCTGGGTCTGGTGGACCTTTGTGAAAAGGGTGTCTAGTGTAGTTGGTCAGGCTCTGTCACTCGGGTGGCATGTAGAGTGGTGGGCGTATTGGGGAGGGGGCCAGCAGTTATCCCCAATCATTGTCATTGTGAAAAGTGTTAGGATCTGGGTGCTGCGACAGCTCATCTTCCAGCTGGTTCTCGTGGCCTGGTAGGTGCTTTACCATGAATACGATGCTTTGCAGCATGGGGGCCCACCAAGTTAATTTTGACTTGCGCCCCTGGGATGAACTCTGCCACTTTAGGCACTGGCTGTCTGTGCGGAGAGTAAATCGCCTGCCCTCTAGGTGGTGCTGCTACCAGCCGAGCATCCATACAACAGCAAAACTTTCTTGCTCATTCACATGATATTTGTGTACTGTGACCCCGAACTTCGAGCTGGCATACTCAATCACGCCGCTCCCCCTTTGCCCGCTACTGGAATGAGCAAGCTACGGTGGACTGAGGCTGCGGAGGAGACCCTCAACATCAACTGGCTGTTCTGAGTGTGTCTTGTCCTCGCCCGCCTCAACCCCGACAAACACATCTTCGTGCAGATCGATGCCAGCCAAGGTTGAGGTGGGCGAGGACAAGACACTCGCAGAACAGCTGCTTGATGTTGAGGGTCTCTTCCGCAGCCTCAGTTCACCGAAGCTTGTGTTTGAGTCACAAGCTCCGTCATTTATGGGAGTGGTGACAGTGAGAAAATTCGGAATAAAACAGCGGACCCAATTGAGAATGCCCATGCCCGCTGCAGCTGTTTGTGGGTGCAGGGTGTGAGTTTTTCGTTAATGAGGGCGAGTTGGTCTGGCACTGGCCGACAACCCTCATAGCAAATAATATGCCCTAGGGACTACAGTTCCTTCACCGCAATGTGTCACTTGTGTGGAGCGCAGTTAAGTCTGTGTGCCAGCCACTCGACAAGCACGAGATGGTGGGCATTATCCTCCCATGTCAGAGACCAGACGATTTCGTCCAGGTAGGCCATGGCAAACTTGCTGATGTACCCATCCAGGATGCGGACCATCATGGCCTGGAATGTCATGGGGGCATTCGTCAGCCCCAATGACATGGTGCAGAACTGGAACCTGCATACATCGGGGGCCTTGAAGGTGGTCTTGTACCTGTCCTCTCGGTTTACTGGCACCTGCCAGTACCTGTACTTGAATTGTAGGGATGTGAACACCCGGACATCACCCAGTCCTTCGAGGGCCTCTGCGATGTTGTTGAGATGTGGTGGAGCAAAAATAGTAAGGTTATTCACAGGTTTAAAATGAGTGCAGAATCTTAGTATGCTGTCCTTGGTCGCCACATCGATTCGGCAGTTGTAGGGGGACTTCCTGGGCTCGATCACCCCATTCCTAATCATTTCGGTAAGCTGGTCCTTAATGCCTGTAAGTTCCTGGGGTCCGAACTCTATTGGCTTGGCAAATGGTGTGTGGGACACCATGGGGATGCAGTGTTTGGCTATGGTGATCTGGCGCAGCAGGTCTGCTGCCGCAAACACTTGGGGCTGCTGTTCCAGGATGCTGTTTGTAAGAGGCACATAATCTGGGGGCACATTGTTATTCAGGTCGGCGAATGTGGTTGCAGCCACTTGGGCTGGTGTGCCGGTCTGTCTCAGTCAATACACCATCTTTGGTTGCCTACACTGAGTTCCCCTAATATCCCATGATGGTGGCATCCTCTTGTGCCAGTCACTAGAGTACCATGATCATTCCATCCTGCAGGTCGCGGATGATGTGATATTTTGTCTTACTAATCTGATCTCGGATGGCTATCTTTACCTTGACACATCCCGTAATGAATGTGTTCCCTCCAGTGGTGGCCAGTTGGATGGTCTCGACTTCATGCTCTAGGTCAGCCTCAGAGATGAGGCTCTCCACAATGTCCACCAACACCTCCATGGCCCTCATGTTCAGTTCAATTGGCACACGTAACATCCTGGTTCCTGGCCCCAGTTGGCCCAGGTGAGGTGGCTCACCAGTGCCCCACAGGTTTTGGCCAGGGTCGACGACGATTCCTGGTGGGTGGTGGTGCTCGCCGACGACCTGGTGGTGGGCGATGTCAGGCGATACTGTCCGGCCCCACTGGTCCAGTCTGTCTGGGGTGGTGTGCTGTCATGCTCTGCAAGTGAGGCCAGGGTCGGCAACGATGCCTGGTGGGTGGTGCCACACACCAACGACCTAGTGTGGGGCGATGTTGGACGATGCTGGCCGGCTCCACTGGTCCGGACGTGGTGGGGCAGTGTGCCATTGTGTCCTGCAGGTGTGGCAAGGGTCGGCGACAACCTGGTGTGGGGCGAAATTGCTTAATGCTGCCCAGTCCTACTGGTCCAGGCTGTGTGGGATGGTACACCGCCATGTTCCACAGGTGTGGTAGGGGTCGGCGACAATGCCTGGTAGGTGGCACCACTCGCCAAGGACCTGGTGTGGGGCGACATTGGGCAATTTTTTGCTCGCAGGGGCGAGGGGCATTGGCCAGCTGGATCACCGTTCCCTATTAGGAGTTTCCCATCTGTGGGCCCCTCTTTTCACACTGATGGATAATTGCTCTGCATGTCGGGCAAACTTTGTTCTAGTGTAATTATGTCAGTTGGTAGTACTGGCATTGAGGCAGGTCACCACTGTCTGCATCGCTTTGTTTCCTGCAGTGCTCCTGCGGTTTCGCCCGACCAGGCATGTCTGCCTGCGACGGTCGTGTGGCTCTGCCGCAGGATCATTCCATTGGTGTGGGTGGTAAGTAGACATAGGGGACGACTACATGTGCATCCTTGGACCGTACATCCGAAGTCCTCGGCCCCGTTATTCGCGGCATCGTGGCATTCCTGTTCCATGTCACGTGCTATAGCGAGAAATGTGTCTAGACTGTGCTCAGTCGCACTCCTGAAGAACTGACGAATTTCTGGCAAAATCAGTTCTACGATGTTGGGTAAGAACTCATCCAGTCAGTTGTAGAGGTGAATGCATCTGTACAACCTGAGCTTCGCGTGGATGAAGGACTCGAAGCCTTCGCTATGCATCTGCTCTTGGCAGTAAAGCTCTCTCTGGCACCAAACGCGGGCTCGCGCATCGTTAAACCGCGACTCCAAGCACCTTGAAAATTTTCTCGAGTCTGTGTTGTAATCGCTGGCATTCCCTCACCAGGTTCGCGTCTCCCTGCTCAGCTGACCACTGATCACTGATCCATTTGGTTCACTCCTCCGTGGCTACTTCGCACCATGTCAGCTTGTTGCGGAATAGTGTATAAAATGGCCAGAATCCTTGTGGGCCAGCCTAGGAAACTCTGGTAGAACTATCGGCCCTCTGTATTCGCATGGTGCGGGCGTTAACTGGACGCGATACAGTTAGTTAATAAGGTCTTCACACACTACACACAAGAAAAGTCCATCGCAGAATGCGAAGAACTCCCGTGCCCCTGCACACACTTGGTGCTTAACAAGGCGGCAGTTTTTGCACTGGGCCATCTCACCTCGATATCCCACGCAACGGCTCACCACTCAATGTTCGGCCGCAGTGCTGCTGCAGTTATTTGCCAGCTTGGCTTTGACCCACACTGTCGCGCATGTGCAGTACAGTTGGGGTTGTGTGATAGATACAGTGTCTATTGCACGTGGTTTTCGGCACTGGTCGCAGGCGGACTCCATCTTCATCCTCGTCTAGGCTGTAATGCATCATCCCAGTTCTCTGGCCACTGTACCTGTTTTTGTTTGTGAGGCTCGCTTTGGTATCGCTCGTCTTCGATTGTGCTCGCTCCTGCTCGTGTCTACTCTGTGCTTGGGTGGAGGGTTAGTATCCTTTGTCCATGGCTTGGTGCGCTGTCGTGGGATGAAGAGGGGGGTGTAACATATTTACAGTGTCCCATTATGACAGGCATGCACAAAGGACTCCTCCTGCGCACAGTGACCTGGAGAAAGCCCAATGTTGCTCTAAGTGTGTTCTTCCCATGTGTGCTGAAAGTGGCTGATTTGTTGTATCCCTATGCATATTTTTGACTGGTCTCTATTCAGCTTGATTTTGCCTATATTTTAATTAGCCACATTAGTTAGGCACCATTTGATGCCTAACCACCTTACAGGGGTGGTAGGTTTGTCCTGGCTAGTAAGTCATGGCTGCAAGGCGGCAGTGGAGAGACAAAAATAACCCAGGGTGTAAGACCTCCCCCCCCCCCCACCCACAATGTGCTATGGTCCTAATGAGGGAGTCCGGGTGAATTGTATATTTATTGTGCAGCACACTAGTACAGAAGCTGCTCGAAGGTGCTGCCCCCCTCCCTTTCCGAGAGGAGTAATAGGAGATTGAGCTAGAGCGAACATGATAAAAATTGTGTTGTGAAAATCGCGCAATTTATTAACAGCAAATAAGTATTGAACAATTTTAAACATGTTTAACTCGAGCACTCGTATTTTCTTGTAAACATGGTAATTCTTCCTTGAATTATTCAACATGGGGCTGTCAACAATTAAATTCAAAGATTATAGGTGCCGTTCGTCTGAAGCCTAAATGCGTTATGGTGTATATAGCATGTCGTTTTTGTTGGGAGCTGGGTGGGATTACACACAACATGTTTTGTGTTGTGTGCCGCCAATTAGCATTTTTGGCACAATTTTTAATTTGAACATTGAAACATTTATTTTAACAGTAATTTTGCAGCTAAAAACTTAAACATGTTTCACTCTTTTACACTCCCATTTATTCTTTGTCAGGCCGGTCTCCCCAATCTGTTCCCAGCACTAGATCTGATTTTGCCGAGTCTTTTGCGAGTTACCCTGCGTATCATTTTATCCCCGCTTGGACGCGCGCCCTTCGCCTGTAATTCTCCTCCGAGCCGTGACAAGAACTGCTATGCCCTGCAAGCTATCAAGCAGTTCGGTTTAAGAGTCCTCTTGATGCGAGCACTCTAAGACATTATCGCGAGTCGTTTTACCAACGTATCGACATGTCTCTGGCCTCTACAGAGCTTAATTTCTCACTGTAGTTGCACATTTCCACCCCTTCCCCTCTCCAGCCTTTCCTGGGAACTTCCCAGGGCACTGACCGGCTACCAACCCTGGCCGAACCCAAGGACCCCCATCGGTCTTCGAATGCACTGCCTCTGCCCTCTCGTGGCGGATTTGCGAGTTATTTCCTTTGGGTGTTTGAACGCCTGCTAATCACCTGCCCCCTGTTGCCTCATGTCACAAGCAGTGCCCCGTAATTCATCTCCAAGCCACCAGAGTGCTGGACTAGTCCCCTCCTTAAGGCGATTGGTGCATGGAAAATATTACGACAAAACTAATTTAACTGTACATATTTATTTTTGATGCTTCTTGTTAAGACATAATATACCTAGGATATTTTTAATAAACTTTTTTTTACTGAGTTATGTCATTTTAAATGCATTCATTTTTATTCCAAGCCAGAATTATTTAGAAAACACATAATTATGTTAAACTTAAGTATAGTTCAAGAAACGAGTGTACGAATAGGTTTCTGCACCTATAAAAGTAAGAAAAAAAAATTTCATTGTCAAAATTACAGTTTAATATTGACAATTTCCATTGATCACTGCTGGACTACTTCAGGAGCGATTTAAATAATAACTTTAAATGAAAATGAAAACATGATTGGCAGAACACTATTGAGTTATGTATATATTTTCATATCCTTTTGTTTTTGATACGATCCGACTCAAAACACGCCCTCTGGAGTGACAGTTCTAGTGCTGCGTATAAAACTCTCACCGCCGGGAAGAATGTCCCCGCGACGTGGCGCTGAGGGCGGCGCTTGTCGGAACCAGGTAGTCCGGCGGAGCTCGGGCCGGCTGGCCGCAG
Source organism: Bacillus rossius redtenbacheri (assembly GCF_032445375.1). NCBI lineage: Eukaryota > Metazoa > Arthropoda > Insecta > Phasmatodea > Bacillidae > Bacillus > Bacillus rossius. The sequence continues at coordinate 65,099,219 of NC_086331.1, forward strand.
CCTGCGGGTGGGGAGGGGGAAGAATGGGGTGTAGAGGGATGACGAGAGAGGAGGCTCTGTCAAGGTCGCGCTCATGGAGCTAATATACAGTCATACATCTGGAGAGGACAAGGGAAGGCCAGCAGAGGATGCGAGGTGAAGCCGGGTATCGGCTTTTGTTCCCTGCTTCCTACGCTGGAAGAAAACGAAAAAGAACCAAAATTGCCTGGCGCGGCCGAAAAATCCTCCAAACTAAACCCGCAACAGCTCCGAAACTATGAAAACAATCAAACTGAAAATTTTACTGGAGTATCTGTAAACATTTTTCCCCACATCGCTTTAATATTTTTTTCGAAACATGAATGCTTTCATTTTTAAAAATTAAATACATATTTACTGCCAAAAAAATTTGTGAATACGCAGAGTAAATTACAACATCGAGGAAAAATTTTTGTTTGCAATTATAAGTGGGGGGACACCAGCGTATGAAATAAGGAAGAAGCCTCAAATTTTATTTATATACCCCTTTTGACGCATTCAACCCCATACTTTTATTTTTACAGAGAGTTGAAGTGGGAATAATGTTTCAGTGGGTAACACTACCGACATATGTCTTCGGAACGCACTTCTTTTTGTTATTATACGTCTCAAAATTTATAATTTCATAAACAACGTTTATAAAAACGAATTCTTACTTACCTCATTTAATCTATTACAAACCTCTTGTAATATACGTGTATTAGTAGAAGAACCAACGTAACATGCAAACCTTAGGTAAACACTGGTAGAGAATTGTTTGGAATAACTGTAATGCTATGCATATACTGACAATGTAAGAAACTTTCAATTTTATTAATTGTTTGCATAAGAATTAATAATTTTAAAAAAATCATAGAATAGGCCTTTATAGACTGAAAACCTTTCACGTAGTTTCAAGTCGCGTACATAAAAGTTTTTTAATATATATAATTACCAATTATTGTTGAATATATTTAACATTTTTATACATGTTACAACACACATATAATAACAAACCTATATAGTATATTAAAAGACAAACGCCAAATTTTAGCATTTTGTATTTCTTTTCTCTGTGTGAATAAAATAACAGTTCTTAATGTAGTTGCTAATACTGTACTATATTTTTAAAAAAAATTACGAAAACCCCTGACATCGTCACCATAACAATGATAAATTTGCAAAATAATTAAGGCACATCTTTTAATGCTACGCAGCACACTCTTAAGAGAAATGTTTTAAACTTATGTTGGGATGTAACTAATATCTTAAAAGCATTGTGAAACCGTTACTTTGAGGGAAACCTTAATATACCGAACACCATACCATCCTTTAATCGAGTACGATTTTCGCTTCTTAAGACCCATTTGTCTTCAAAATGCACTGTACTGTGTAAGTAATAAATCAGTCTTAAAATCAGTTAATTATTTTGTCTTCCTATTTCGTATTCTAATTGAGATAAATATCAGATAAGCATGTGTTACTTGTATCACGACATCAAGGTATTATTTATCAGTAATTAATATTTCATTTTATTTTTGTTGTTAACTAATGTGCATAGGGCAGTGCACTAGACATCACTACCTGTGTGTAGTGTTGCGTTACACTTTTTAACGCATTAGAGTTTACATAAAATGATAAATCCAAAATTTCGTTTAAAAGTATAAATATCAGCGATCAATTTAATTAATGTCCAGTATAACTCAGTCAGTAAAACATTCGGAAATATGTATAGGACCTGTTAACCTAAATATTTGTTAACAGTTAAACTGAACTAAGATGTGTTAGAGTGGTTTTTTCTCTCTCCGTATATTAGAGGTATGGGACATCAAAATACGCATCTGTCGCCCATTGACTTTAGATACAGAATTATAAACTACATATTGTGAAAACATTCTGCAGCAGTTTTTGCTGAACGGAAAAACACGGATGAGAAGACAGACGAAATGTGTTTGGTAAGTGATTTTTCGTCAAATGAAATGGAACAGGACAGTGCTTATCAGAATGAAATTACAGAACTACTTTTGTGCAAGTAAATGTATTTTACAAAGACATTTCAAGAGAAATCACTTTTAAATGAAATAGATCTTGCTGACATGGAAGAAATAGACTTAGATTTAGAGGCCAGGTCCCTTTCAAGTGACGAAATTTCTCTTGAAGGGCTGAAATATGTTTCTGGCTATATAGCTCATCGTTTTAGAAATAAATATCCTGACCTTGGCACTACGGATTTCAATTCGGAGGACGATAGCTGGATACATGTACAATCAAAGGGTAACTTAAAATGTCCCACTAATGAATTTTTGGAATTAATAAAGATCGCTGAAATGTGTTTTGATAATGTTCATGGCAACAATATGTGCAAAAAAGAGCGGATTTTTGAATCACTGACTAAAATTATTTGCGGAACTACTGAAAATAAATATCCAGAAGAAGTTATATACTGTTTTGTCAGGACAAGAACGTATATGCGTATCAAGTATTTGAACATGAAATATTTTAACGAACAAGACCAAAAACGCAAAGAAAGAAAAAAGATGAGGAAAACTACCCTCTAAGATTTTTCAGTGTGATAGTGTCCACTTTCCTTCACCATAATATGTATGTTCATAATTTATTTACGATGTTTTTTAATTACTATATTTAAGAAAAGCATTTATTGTGAATATCGCAGCAATTATGTAGGGCTTAAGGTATTTATTGTATTCCAAATATTGAGTATGCCATTTTTATTGCCTTTATTAAAAATAATATATATGTTAACAATGTAACAAAATTGCGATATTTTTGTATTGCTATTGCAATTTCGTTTCTTGTAAACATTATTGTAGACTTTTTCATATTGAAATTAAATTTGCTATAGGGTTGTTTGTATTTTAATTTTACATTTATAAGATTTTTTATATGTTGTTTACTGTTTACAAACATTTGAAAAATATTTCCTTAACCATATTTCAATTTCCATGGCAATAGTCTTGTTAGCTTTTCGGGTAACTCTTCTACATGGATGATAAGATGGTGCTACATCTAAAACATATCACACCACCTTTACATAACTATAAAACTAAGAGGTGTTTTCTTTACATAATATTAAAGCACAATGTTTCCTTGTGGCGTAGGTGATTTAGAATTTCCATTTATCTAGAAAAATGGGCTTTCAGAATGTTTTTTAACACACAGTGTTTCGGAAGGTTTTTGAAGAAAAAATTGACTACCCGTTTTATTTTTTTGCAGCTGAATTCGGGCACGTGCATGAAATATAATTAATCCGTAGGAAGCGCAATGGTTTAAAGTATTGATGTTGAAGATTTGAAAAGATTTATTGAAATAGTGTGAGAGAACGAGTGAGTTGAGTGAGAAGATGTGCGCTTTCAGCCACATGAGGTGCGCAGTTGCGAACAAATAAATAATCCATTCCGCCTCCCCATGGCGAAGGATGAGTGAAAGAGAAAACCTGCTAAACCTTCCCCTCCTCCGGGCACGATAGAACCGTATCGGCTGTGTGTTAGAGGGAGAGGGAGATAAAACCTTCGAGGTTCTTTTAATTCCTCCTAGATGGCAGGCCGCAGAGCGACCACCAGCAACATCCTTCCCGTATGAAGGCCATCTCGCCACTGACGAGCTGAAACTAAGCTCCTGACCTCCCTACATAGTAACAGTCACCCACATAGGCATCTAGACTCTTTAATGATCATATGATACAAAATTCATTGCTTTCGGGCCTGTGACCGTTTTTTACCGTGCACCAATCGCCTTAAGCTCCATGCTTTCGAAGTAGTCTCGTGCGAGAGAGACGCGAGTCGATCTATTCTTGTTTCGGTCACTCAGTAGGTCGCGCTGAAATCGGCCACTACCACCAACATCAGGATATCGAAGTCAGTATTTCTCGACCACCTCCTCGGAAATCTTCGGAACCTTTCGGTCCTGGAGCCTGTTTTAATTACGAGTCGCTGCCGTGCCGTAATGACGCCGCGCCGTGCTCCCAGACTGAACACCTCGGATCATCGGCCAGCAATCCGCAAGACTTCAGTCGGTCGTCGTACTCAAATATAGTCGGCTAGTCAAGGGATGTCCCTAATCTCTATTTTTAACCAATAATGTCAGTCTGTGTGACTAGTAGAAATAGTTACACTTCGCTAAATTTGTCTAATTTTATTTATGGAAATGTCCGCTGCAACCTCGCGTGTTCGCGAGCTTCGTATAGTGGAGGGCTACCTTACTGTTTTGTGAGTTTTTGCCAACCTTTCATTTCCCGACCATCACCGTTTTTGTTGGGTATTTTTGCCAACTTACTGTCTTAGTCCATTGAAATATTACATTTTTTTTGGGCTTGGCATGCGTTTATCAGAGGACGCAATATTAGTTTTTAGTTATGTAGGGGGGGGGGAGAGTTAGTGTAAAGTTAAATCCAAGTTTGTGGGGTTGCAACCCTTGTCCCACGGCCGCCATCTTGGAAAAATAGGTTCAAATGGTTTTTACGGTTTATCTGCCAAACTATAGGTCTCACAAATTAAACTTTTTTTTTTGCAAATAAAATTACCTACAACTTTTTCCCAGTAACGTTTAGTCGTATAACCATAAATAAAAAAGTTATAAGCGAAAATCCATAAAATGTTGAGGAAAAAATCTATTTGTCGATATAACTATTTTGCTAATCATTTTACAAAAAAAATTGATATCAGGCCATTTTTATAGATGGTGTTTTAAGGAAATTTTTTGATTATAAATATTTGTAAATTTATTTATTAGGTAAGGTTTTACAGAGCTGCGAAACGAATACTATTCTTCAGTATTCATAACTATTAATAAATATAAATATTAATGATTTGCCATAATTTTTAATCATCTTGTTATTTGTTTTAAGATAATCTTTTTAATTATTGATTATGCAATATTGTTATTAATTAATTATTGATTTGACACTCCATCACAAAACTTTGGAATTATTGATTTTTAAAATAATTTCAAATAATTGAGAGTGTCATTACCGAGAATAATGCGCAGGTAGAAAATACGCAAGTGACCGTTTGGTAATAAAATAACATCTGCCTGCTATTATTATTCTTATAATATTTTGTTGAAGTTGTTCCTCAACAAGAGAGTTGACCCTGCTGCTCACTGTCATTGGTGAACGTTTTCTCTCTCTTTATATGGTGGTAATAAAGATGATAATTCTCTTGACAGCCTAAGATATAAATTCGCCAAGTCAGTGGAAAGAGTACATTTAATTTATCTTCACTTCCTCCAACACAAGATACAGCTCGTTTTCACAGCTTCCGAGTCTACCATCAGGTCCAGTAATGGCTTGGTAATTATAACGATCCTGAAGACTGGGGCTGGAAAAAATGTGGAAAAATATTGATGCCAGTGCAGAGCTCTAAACCTCCAGCACCCCCTGAGCTTCTAAAATTAATTTTCTGCAGATGCAAAGGAAACTGTGGAGCGATGTGTGGATGTCAAAAAGCAGGCCTGAAATTCTCTGCAGTGTGCTTCCATTGTTCTGGGAAGACTTGCAGAAACATAATGGAGCTCTCGAAATCAATTGAAGAAAATGATTCTGAAGATAAACCGCCGACATTGACGCCATTTCCTTTGCCGGTTCTCCCTCAAGCATTTAATATAGAAAGCCAACCAGATGCTGAACTGCAGCCTGGTCCATCAAAAAGACCGAGGAGAGAGTAGTTGTGATTTAGAAAATCACTGTGGATTATGTCTACTGGGGATACCACGTAAAAAAACGCGCCCCCAGACTCTATCTCGTAGGTGGTGGGGAAGAGTCAATAATTTATTAATAACAATATTGCATTATCAATAATTTAAAAAATTATAAAAAATAACATGATGATTAAAAATTATGGCAAATCATTAATATTTATAATTATGTATGGTTATGAATACTAAGAATAGTATTCGTTTCGCAGCTCTGTAAAACCTTAACTAATAAATAAATTTTAAAATGTTTATAATAAAAATTGTTCCTTAAAACACCATCTATAAAAACGGTCTGATATCATTTTTTGTAAAATTATTACAAAAAAAGTTATATCGACAAAAATATTTTTTTTCCTCAAAGTTATATGAATTTTCGCTTATAACTTTTTTTATTTATGGTTCTACGACTAAAAGTTACAGGACAAAAGTTGTAGATAATTTTATTTGCAACAAAAAATGTGAAATAATTTTTTTGTGAGACCTATAGTTTGGCAGATAAACCGTAAAAACCATTTGAACCTCTTTTTCCAAGATGGCGGCCGTGGGACAAGGATTGCAACCACACAAACTTGGATTTAACTTTACACTAACCCCCCTTCATAACTAAAAAATAAAATGGCGTCCTCTGACAAACGTAACCCCAAATGTAACTTTTCAATGGACTGTCTGTGAACCAGTTCTGATCATGTTCTACTTGGGCTTGTTCACAGACAGGGTTCAAGAGCATGGTGTGGAGATTTATTTATTTATTTATTTTATTTGCACCCAATAGATTCAATTTTTGAACAGTATTTTCACAGAATACAATAAGTAAATAACATTTAAAACATATTCTACAATATATACATGACTTATAGACAATAGCATATACATAGGTAGAAATAAATATATAATGATATAAACAAATGTAGATAAAACTAACACAATTCAATATACCTACATGTTAAAAATCGATAAGTTAATCTTAAAAGCTCTTATTTACCATAAAGGATACATTGTTTCGGGCTTTACTTGAAACACACAAGACTTTAATTCAAACATTTTTTTATAAATAAAAAAAATTACAAGCTTAAAAAGTAGGGTAATCGTATATTTCTTGTATGCTATAAAAGTATTTATTGTCAAACATATTATGAATTTTTTTTGTTGTTATATATATCCAAATTTACTTCAGCAGTTACATGCTTAGGTATATAATCTATTATACATTTGTAAACCTATATAAAACGTGTTCTACTAAATAAAGTACTTGAATGTTGCATTATTATAAGTTTTTCTGCATTTCTTGTATTGTATTCATGATAATTTTTATTTTTAGTATAGCATTCAATGTTTTGATTTACAAGTTTTAATACTTGGATAGCATATTCTGTGTAAACAGTATTTATCTTTAGAGTTACAAAAAGAGGCTTGCACGAGGTTCTATTTCTTACACCAGTTATTATGCGTAAAGCATTTTTTGTTTGAAAAAAATTATAGGTATTATATATTTGGAGCTACCCCAAAAATCGAGGCCATATTTGAAGGGCATGGGGAGAAAAAATGGTAACCCTCAATGTGTCACAACTGAGTTATCAAGATTCAAAGTTTTGAAAAAATGTGACATAAATTAAGTCAATATCATGATTGTTATTAATTTATAATTTATGTATATAATATTGTACTGAAAATTACATAAAATCTTATACATAATAATATAAACCAAATTAGTTTTTTACTATTTTGTTGAGGTAATGTACAATGAATATGTGCGTTACCATTGTTTTCATATTATGTAAGTTAAAACATTCTTGAGTGTTACTATACAACATACATACTGTTTAAACTTCACTGAAGATACTTACATCCAGGAAATTAATAGCCGTACAATATTATTATATTTAAAAAAAATAGGCTTGAAATTTATTAAAAAATTTAAATTTAAAGTTTCGTTATTTTGTGAACTATAATGAACAATGATTATGTCGTGTCTCTCATGCATGGAATCAGTACATTAAGCATGTCATATTTAAAATGCAATTATGCTGCAAAGAAAAAAACTGTATTTACACCAGTCACATTTCATCTTCAGATATGTCCAAATAGTCATCCTTGACTGTGTGCATATTCTTTGAATGCACAGCTTTGTAGAAATCGTGGTGCACTGGGGGTATCCACTTAAGCGCAGACATGATGTCCTTCTTCAGCGGGTCTATTGGAAGAGGCCTCGAGTACTTCTTTACTATGGTAATGCTGTGTAAGGGAGTAGGGCGACCCCTCTTGTTCAAGTTGACCCTATCCCAGTCTTCACCAGTAAATGTCCGTGATATTTTCAAGATTCCAAGTTCCTCTGCTGTTAGGGTGAAGCGCACAACTTCTTGGAGAAGCAATTTGTATCCTTCCTCTGTCACATTCCTCTGACAAAACAATTTTTTGATGTCACCAAACTGCAGGGAATCATCTGAATGCATTTCATGAATACAAAATAGTTTCTTTCGACCACACTTTTTTAAGATCTCTACCCAGTCCCACATGTCGACGTACATACTTTTCCACGACACTGAAATCACGATCACTTGGCAACATTGAGTGTCCTGAGAGAGGAAAGTGATGTTCAACGGTACGAAAACGGCTTTGAGCAATCACATATATCCAAAAGGTTATCATGTTCCAGTTTTTGTTCTGGCCAGAGTATTTGTCCGATATAGCAATTAATGTATCGCCCCGAATATTGTGTTCCTCTAGATACTTGTTCAAACAGCTGCAGATTTCATCAGACCCCCTAGAAGCTACAGTTTCATCCCAAACAAAGAAATGGCCAGGAGACGAATCACAAGGATGAATACTAAAGTTATAGGTCCACAGCTTTCTTTTGTAAAACATGGGTCCTGATGAAAGTTTAGGTGTTGGCAATGCTTGCTGTAGATCAAAGGTGAGTATATGAATGTTCTTGTCGGATGAAGCCTTTGCAGTCAGCAATTTAATATTTTTTTGGCCTGCTTGTGCTTTCCTTAGATGCAGTTCTTTTGCTATCTGTATGCTCTTCAGCTTGTCTGTATCCTTGTTTATTTTAGCAGCATTACATTCTACTTCATATGAGTCGCATGTTGGGCAATTTAAATGAAATATTGCACTCTTCAATAAAAATACGGCGGTACTTGTCAAAAGTGACTGGTTTAATCTTAATTTCCGTGCAGTATTCATTCCTGAAATGATCATAGCAGCTCTGAATATAGTAGGTACTCCATAGACACATAGAATTTCTCCCCATTGTCTTTTCGGCTATAGTGACTTCTGTATTTAGGGATACATTCAATGTGATTTTTCACAAGTTGAACATCTTCCTGTGAATAGGCATGAGACCTCTTCTTGTGCTTTCCACGTGCGTCTTGTGGAGCAGTAGAAGCTCCTGCTCGCATTTTTGCCTGCAAATTTTCTAATCGACCTCTGTTGTTCTGGAGTCCATGTACATTTAAAAATGCAATCTTACAGATGTCAATGTTCAGACCATTCTTCTTAACACTGTAGGTAATTGTATTATTACGCCTATTGCTTTTGTTACCCGTGTACCTTCTTTTAACATGTTCTACATGCATTGAACTAAACAAATAAGAATTTTGAAGACTAAAGCATCCCATTTCCCAAAATGATTTATGTATGACAACAATGTGTTCCTCCCCAAGCTTTTCAAAACACATTTTACGGCACTTGCACGGGTCACCGACAGTTATTTCATGTGTAATCACACCATTCTTTGATTCATATTGTGGTCCACTATTCCGAGCCAATTTATTCTTTTGTTGTTTATTCATGGTTTTCTTTCTTTTTCTCGACGTCTTCTTCTTTATTTCATTTTTCACAGTTTCAGGATTGGCCTGAGTACTATTTGCACACCGTAAAACAACAGGTTTTAATGTAGAGCTTTACAATCACATACAGTAACCTCAACCAATGTGATGCTCCTTGTTGCAGGATTAACATGGTAACCATATAACTCTAAGAAGAAATAAAATGGTAACCCTAAATCTGGACATAAAATAATTTTATGGACATGTTTAAATTATGTTATAGCCTAGAAATATTTTTGAATAATATATAATTAATGTAAAGTTGGTCATAAGTCATTTATTTAAAATGTTAAACTATGTTAAAACTACAGATGAATTGTGAAATTTATTTTAGCAAGAAGAAAATGGTAACCCTCAAAGGAAAGCAATGAATATAAAACCACACTAACCTTGACGTCGTCCGGCCGAATGCCACCCTAAAGCCCGACCTGCAACCGCCAGTGTCCGACCCCGCTAACGGAACGCGCCCCTAGCCATGGCCCACCCGAGTCAGGCGAGCGCCGCGGAACTTAGGTATTATCAACGCCCTTAACTTAATTGGCAAGACAAACCGAGTCATGTACACGGTAAATTCACTACACTTTAATGAACCCGCCGCTTTGAATTAACAACACCGTGCAACACAAGTGCGACGTAGGAGTGCCCGGGCCACTCACGTGTAGTTTTTTACTAAAACAGCTGTGAGTGCTCCCCTTGCGGCCTTCAACCTGAATTCAATAGTGTAATATGTGACTTAACTAAAACCGCCCCAAATTAGCATTTATCATTCGCCACTGGAGCAGTTATCAAGCAACGAACAGTCTCCAGTGTGACTCTAATAATTCAAACTTATTTTATACAAACTTGTTACATGTCATTTCTAAGACATATATATAGATTAAGTTAATCATTAAGTTTTATTGTGTGAATTTAGAGCCACTTGCTTTTTGTTATTAATATAATTTTTTACGAATAACGGAACTTTAGAAACTCTGGCGCGACAGGGAGCTCACCCCTCCCCTCGCGCCAGGGCCAGACGCCAGTACAGCGCGACTCGCGGACCGGGACGGATGCACGTCCCACGGGGAGCCATCATCTCTTTGTCTTCACTGAACTTCCATCTGGTAACTATAGTTTAACTCCGAAACCTTTTTTAATCACTCCCCGTGTGCGCCCGGTCCTTTTTCCGGTGTAGGGCCTATCCCAGCCGCGTAAATAATCACACTCCCCGCACAACACATTGCGCGGGGCAGTGCAGCATACGGCGACTCAAATCAAACTCTCTCCCTCAACCTCGACTGGCGTGAGGACGTAACTTTAGTAACGGCGCGTCAGAGCGCCCAGTGTTTAATGACAGTGTACTTTATGTAGGGAAATCGTGTAAATGTAATTGCAAGTGTAATTTGCCAACGTAATTAAACGTCCACTCCGCACACTCCGTGCGCGGCGTGTAAACGACAGTGCAAAGCCGTGTACGTTATTTCTGAACCTCACCAATCCAGTTAGGGATCAGCGTCCTATGCTGTGTAGGGCCAGTGGTACAGAAGGCATTAGGGATCCCTAACATCACGACCACCGCCGCCGTTCCTAGTGGGCCACGCAGGGGCTTTCGGACCTCACGACCCACCTCGTGGCTAACCACCGTGTTAGCCTGGCGCCCTCCCGGACACGTTTCCCCGCAAGAAAACAGCCTTCCCGCTAGGAACACCGCCGAGTCTCGAACACGAGAACCCGGGCGACGGCAACCTCACTTCCACTTGAAACATTTAAACAGTTACGCTGTTCCTTTGTAGGTAAACTGTAATCTGGATCATTTTCGTCGTCGTCAAACACTTCACCATCACTATCTTCATTAAAAACTTCCTGTAACATCCTTGAAACATTAGTGCTACTCCTACTGCAACCAGCTGTGGCGTCCATTTTACTTTGTGGCTTACCATTATGTTTTGCCCAACAATGTGGCTTACCATAGAATCAATACTGCATTGTGCTGCCATCTGTGGTCATAAGGCTAAATCTCTAGTATCTTGCTGTACAGTATGAGCTTTGAATATACATACTGTATAGAAGTCGCCAGCCCAGGTTAAAATTTCTAATAAGGTTTGAGTTAGTTGGTTAATTCACCGCCGCAATCGCCACCATCGCTAGGGCATCGACTTGTGGTGGTCCCTAGCGGGCAAGTGTCGAACTCCTCAAACACCCCTTCCCCACCTTCCCTCAAACACGCGTTGTCCTCCACCCACCCTCAACCCCACCTCTCATCCCTACAGTTTTGTGACGCACAAACTCCCTTTGAAAGGCCTTGAGCTGCATTGAATGTTTCGTCAGGGCGAGCATTTCACAGTTCCTTCCTCCGATTTTGGTTTCGGGTGCTATGCGGTTGAGTGTATTCGTTCTGTAAGCGGTGTTATAATTTTCGAGGAACGATGGCAAATTTCACAATGGGCAAGAAATGTGATTGCACTGGTTGTTTTAATACGAGAAACAGTACCACGGGTATATCTATGTTCAGTTTCCAAGTGAATGGCAAGGATCGGTAATTTTTTTTTACTTACTAGGCTATTTCAGAAGTGTAGTTCAAGGACCAAGAGGTTGTGATTATGAAAGTAAAATAGATTTGCTCAATGATTAAAATGGTTTGTTTTTACTACGACACACGTGCTTCCGTGAGGTGATAGTCTAAGCATATGCAAAAATTTCTTTGGTTTTAGTTTCATCGTCAAGTAGGAAAGAAAAAAAGAAGGGGGGGAAGTTTGGCTATTATTATTACATCCATAGCTTTATGGTAACCAAATAGAGAAAATAACCCGCGTATTAATTGTAATTCTGTAGTTAAGTTTACATAAACATTGTTTTAATTTAAAATAAGAGTCGTAAGTGTTTTTAAACTCTAATTATCACTGAGCTGTGGTTGTTGTTGAACAATTTATATTTTCCCCCTCATTAACTGAGTTTGTGATTCGTAGCCCTATATTATTCTTAAAAGTTAATAGCTATGACGTCCGTTATTGAAATATGTAGTCGTCATCATAATGAGTGCCTGGTTCAGGCTTTATCCTTTATCCTTTATTTTATATTTTATTCATTCACATTTCATTTCCCGGTCCTTTTAACAGAGCTAACTGAGGTGATCGCTTATTTGTCTCATGCATGATATTTTTGCCGGTGCTGTGTGTATTTTGCATAATTTTCTTACACATCGAAATATAGTGCGTATATGACAAACAACAGGGTGGTTATTAAATCGATGCGTTTATAAGCAATAACAATACCTACAATATGGTTAGTTACCGTTAACTTTAAATAGAATAATGCCCTAAAAGTTTTAAGACTATTTTTTTCGAAAGTAGATTACTATATTCCTTTCCTATCATTCGAAATAATTTCACAGGATTAAAAAAAATTCTACATATTAGTTTCAATGCTTAGCGTAAAACACTAGCTTGAAAAGTTAGTAATAAATAACTTTAACTGACTTGAAGTAAGCTTTTGGACATACGCCATTGCTAAGCACTTGTATGTCTGTAGAAGAAAACTACAAAAAAACACAAATGACAAAAACACAAATTAAGCAAAAATTGCTGTTGTCAGGATATAAACACCACATAATACTCCACAACAGGAATATGGTCAACAGCCGCACCTGTGTTTTCGTACCATGTGCGTCTCTGCCTGAGGACGGGAGCAGATAGCAGTTCCCGAAACGTCGCTTGTTTCTGTTTTAGAAAACTGTTGTGTTTGTTTCGTCTTTTCGTTTTGTCGTGTTTTTGAGTACACTCCACTTGCCCTAAAAGTCATTCGACCTAAAATGATTTTCGGCTGAATGCCTGTTAGGTCGAATGACTTTTAGGTCGAATGACTTTTAGGCCAAGTGACTTTTAGGTAAAATGACGTTTAGGAGATATGACTTTTAGGTCAAGTGACGTTTAGGATATATGACTTTTAGGGCAAATGACTTTTAGGCGAAATGACTTTTAGGGCAACTGACTTTTAGGCCAAGTGACGTTTAAGCCAAGTGACGTTTAGGAGATATGACTTTTAGGGCAAGTGACTGTAAATATAATATTTTTATTTGTCGAACATTATATTCCTTCGTTAGTTTCCGTATAGTTTCCAATTGGTTTTGAGTTTTGCCACTAGATAGCAGTTTACTCTACTTTAAAAGTCTTCTAGTTGCTTGTATTACCTGTTCAGAAAAAATTAATTGGTTTTGTCGATAGTATGGAAGGGACATTTTCTTCGTACTAGTTAAGTTTGATGAAACTTTGAATTATAGATTGAAATATTGTAAATTTTGTATGATTTCTAGTTATTTATCTATTTTAAAGGTTATGTGGTTTATGGCGTAAAATAATGGCATGTCTAAAACACGCTGTGAACTATTAACCCGAAACAGATGTTAATTTTTACGAACAACATTCATCCTTCAAAATATGTATGTATGAATACTTTTAAATTATGTTTCATCTGTCTTCATTCTAAATTATTTTTCAATATGTTATAATATAAAACTTTTAGAAATAAAGTGTTATTTTTCGTGAAGTGAATATTGCCGTTCTTATAGCTAAACTATCTCGCAATAAATGTTATCAATTTAAAAATATTACTTTTATTTATATCCTTTACATTATTTGCATTGTAAAGTTATGTAACATATTTACACAATTATCTGGCATCGTGGCAATTCGTTGCTACATTGATTTTAATGTCTACTAAATTATAAAAATAATCATATTAACTGTAGTTTGTTTTTATATTGATATGTAAATACTAAAATATATACATATTATTAACACGACTTTTTTTTATTAACAATGCTTGTCTGGCACGCTTGCATTCAGAAGTTTGAGCCCGAAAATTGCAAATTTGAATTGGAAAGGAGCTGCAAAACCAGAGCACAAAACACACAGGCTAATTAATTCAGCATTGTTAGCTATTTAAGCACGTAATCTGACAGTCTTACTAAGTGACTACAACTCTACAGGTCTTGATTATGATATGTATTACGTACGTTCTTAATAAATGCAAACATTAGAAGGTTGCTATTATTTTCATACAAAACAGCCATTTTAGTGTTATTAATGAGAAAAACGTACAAAGGAATGCGGTGAAAATAAATATTAGTTGTCTGTAAAGTCGGTTTACGGACGATAGTTTAACGTGACAACGTCGTAACAAAACATTGATGAAACGATTGCATACTTTTATGAATAAAATTGAATCATTTTTATTGAATTATCACTATTTTGTATGAATACAAAGGAGTGAAATGAAATCCACAATTTAATTGATAAATTTACTTTTATTTGCACTCATTAATTCAAACATCTTTATTACTTTAACGAAGAGATTATTTTAACAACGTATAACTTTTATACATGTTTGCTATTTAACTTCTTCCAATCTGTGTTATTCTGTTAAGGATAGGACGATGATAGGAAAAGTAGGAAACGAATGGGAGTGTTTCAAGTTTAATGTGCCTCGAAAAAGTCAACTCGATGGTTGTTCCATTCGAGTGGAAGAGAGATAGATGCGGCGCAAGCGTACAATGAGCGTAACGGGACACAGCGTAACGGGACACTTTTTCGTGTGTGCAGCCGGCGTTCAACGATTTATTAGACGTTGTCACGTCAAAAATTAGAAAACAAATCTTGGTATTATCAGGAGACAGTTAACTGCTTATATGTTACGCAATTGGAAAAAAAAATGTAATAGCAAAAAACAGCAGTTGTTTTATGTACTCAAACTAATGAGAACAAAGAAAATCCGCATATTTTATAAAATAATATAACTTGCATCATTTTACTTGCCAAATATCATATAGTGTTTCAATTTTCTTTAAAAAATAAGATAATAAATTTTACTTCACTTTGCGAAAATAAAAACTTCCGTTACATTTTACGAAACTGTAGCCGTAATACCTTTAAAAACAATATGTTGCGCAACCAACTGTTGTGCACTAAGTAGCTGTAGTAGGAAGAAATATTTAGATTTACTTACAATGTATAAGAAAGTGGATAACCATTGAATAATCCCAGCACGGTACATACAGCACTCAAGTAGTAAACACAGTAGGAATTTAGTTGTTGCATATGCAGACCTATTTCTAGAAGAATGTAAATCATAGATCATAGTGCTGTTATACCCCCCCTCCTATTTTTAGAGGAAATCTGATTGTAAAAAGGCGCTTCTTTGTTCAAGTAGCTAGAGGACCCACCTTCCATCATGGCGATAGGGGTAGGAATTTCCTTAGGCATATTCGGTTTTTTCGCATTTAAGGATCATGCTTGGACCATGCCGAAGAACGTTCTGCTTTCTCAGGTCCAAATAATGAGACGTTTATTGACAAACTGTATTATTTATTAATGAAAATTTTCCATGAAAAAAATGTGCAGCAATGACATAAAATAAGTTTATCCGCGAAAAAATGGCAGTTAAAGTATTTTTTTTATGAATGGATACTTTATAAAAACTGGAAACAAATAATGAAAGTGTAACAATGTATTTTTAGAAGGCACATTGTGTTTTTACTATGCTGAACATTGTTATAATTAAGGAAGCAAGTTGACGTTAACGTAAATATTATTATTTCAGTAAAAACTGTTTTCTGAACTGGTGTTTATTTTTTTATTTTTTTATGTTTTGTGAAATTTACGTTGCACGGTTTTGCACGGAAAGGCTTAAGGCGATGGAATATTTTGATTGTAGTGGGTTCCGAATCTCTTCTACACCTCAGTGATCAAATATAAATGCGAGCCATGCCAGGGAGTGGAATTAAATACTCGTCCCTCCCCACACATGAACATGAGGCTTCAAACTTAAACATTTTACTGATATTTGCATTACTTAAAAAGGAGTTTTAATATTATGATCATTACTGTGCAATACTTTTGGCAAAAAAAACATTTATAAACAAATAAATATTTTATACTTTATAAAACTAACTACAGTACCTATTGCGGCAAGAATAAGATCTTACATGTCCGTGAATTCATGAAGTTAAGAGCTTAATAGGAATATAGGCTGTTACTTGAAACATGTAAGTCACGTTAAATACTTTTTTTCTTTATCGATTAATTGTTACGACCTATCATTTTAAATTCTGATTTGGTTTATGCAATTGAAGAAGCTAGTGCTCTATAGTAAATAATTAGTAATAATTATTTTGAAGTGAGAGCTGCGAGGTTTTAATATAACATTCTACATGGTTTGCGATGCTAAACATAACGAAACACTACCAGACGTACGTACTTTGTAACACTTTTTATTTAGAAAAATCTAATAATGCATATTTTGCTATCAAAAGGAATCCACAAACGTTTCACCCTAAAAGGCTTCACGTGAGTGCTTGGTGTTTGCTTACAAAATAGCATTTAAGAAACATTCCCCATGCCTATTACTATTTGGCGAATACTGTATTCCATTTTAAAGTGGATTTTTGATAGTTAAAATAAGATTGTTGAACACCATTTAAAAGTTTAAATATTACTATTCTGAGCGTTCAAAGCTGTATAGGCACTTACAACGTACATTTATCTCTATCTTTACGCAATAAATTAACAGAGTCCCGCTGAAAGTCTAAAGAGGTGTTTTACTGACAAACTGCCTGCAATTTAATGGAACGCCTTACGCTTGTAGGCTATAAGATCCTTGATGCGCGTTTTGTGTTACTCAGGATTGGAATAGACTGCATGCTTGGTCGACGACCCGAGCCCAACGATATAATACGTCACAATTTCCATTTGCGAATATCTTGGTGATACAAAACGAGAATAGAACCCGGTTCATCTATGGTTATGTGTATATGTACTGTAAGACGATTGGTTCATGATAGAAAAGGAAATGCTTATGCTGTAAAATGTTCTCAGCGCATTACTTAATATGTTTACATACCCGAAGATACAAAATTAGACCGAGGATTTTGACCGTATTAATATATGTGACGAAATTTTACTTCAGTCAATCAGTAGTACGTTGTGTATATTCTATAAATATGATTTAAATTAAATATTTATACAATTTCTTAACCTTTATCCCATAATTAATTTTCTCGTTCCCATCTGTGTTTCCTTCCCTGACAAAAGGCTCCTACGTAAACCTAGTAGTTGCAATCCACTCGGTTGTATTGATCACGACACGAAGTTTACTCTGTTGCTGGATGTTCACCAGGTTGTTTTCGAACGCCACGATTGATTGTTGGCAGGTTATTTAAAAAGTAAAGAGTTTAAAAAATAAAATTTAAATGTCCCATAATATACTACACTTCCCGGTATTTTCAGATAATTAGTGCAAAAACATGTAATTTATTGCCAAGGGGGAGCCTGTGTTTGTTTACTTTGATGTAACACACTATTTTGTCTGTTTCGTACGTTGGAAGCTAGCAATTTAGCTCCTGATCAGGGTACACTTGAATAGATCTGGCAGAGAGTTTCAGCTGAATAATGAGGACTTACAAATGACAGAAGAGAAATTGCAACCGTATTGAGTTTATTGAAGTGAGTATAGTTCCGTAACATCTTGATAAATTATGGTCTGCCATAAAAGCAAAATCCCATTATAGACATAAAATTCGCGCAACATTTTTGAATCATACATTTATATGGTCATAGACACGGAAATATAATTTTATTAACTATAAATTTAAATTAGTTGAATTTAAAAAAAATTGTTGATACCTGTTTCTACTGTTATGTAGTTGCCACAAAATTGCATTACTTATTTTAAAAGTCGCCATAAAGTAGCCAAGTCGCCAAGTATTTTTTTGTCTCGCCCGAAACATAAAAAGTCCCCTGTTTGGCGACTAGTAGCCACGTCTGGAAATCCTAGTTGGAAGAATTCTGGGAATTTCCTCTATTTCCAGCGGTCGCGTCGGGGACGGTTGGGGGAAAGAAGAGGCTTCATCGTAAATTATGAACATACATTTTATGGTGAAGGTAAGTGTACACTATCACACTGAAATATCTTATAGGGTAGTTTTCCTCATCTTATTTCTTTATTGGCGTTTTTGGTCTTGTTCGCTAACATATTACGTGTTCAAATACTTGATGCGCATATACGTTCTTGTCCTGACAAAACAGTTTATAATTTCCTCTGGATAAGTATTTATTTTCAATAGTTCCGCAAATAATTTTAGTCAGTGATTCAAAAATCCTCTCGTCTTTACACAAATTGTTGCCATGAACATCATCAAAACAAATTTCAGCGAGCTTAATAAATTCAAAAATAAAATAAATAAAATGTACGTTCATAACTTATTTACGATATTTTTAACTACTGTATTTAACATAAGCATTTGTTGTTAATATCGCAGTAAATATGTAGGGCTTAAAGTATTTATTGTATTCGTAATATTGTGTATGTCATTTTTATTGCCTTTATTAAAAATAACATATATGTCAACAATGTAACAAAATTGCGAAAAACTATTGAACTAAGAGGTGATTTTTTTGAAGAATATTAAAATATAATGTTTATTTGTGACATAGGAACTTTAGATTTCCACTTATCTAGAAACACGTGCTTTCAGAACGGTTTTTAAGGGCTCTGTTCATGTCCAGGCCAGCCAAATAGCGGGATAGGGATTTACATGTTAAACTTAAAATGCACGCGATTCCGCCAGTTTTTGTTATACAACTATCAAACAAACGCCACACTGTCGATATTGTAACCACGCAGGTTCACTACATGAACTTTTATTATTTCTTTATTTATTTGATGTTTCGTAATGCGGAGTTTAGTTTTCATTTTGTCATAATTTTCAGGCAGTATGTTCTACCACCTAAAAGTTCTATAGCGACCTTGGTCATATCATAATCTTCAGAAAAGCCTTCGGCTATTTCATTGTATATCTTTAAACATTCAAGTAAAACCTAATTTTTAACAAATATATATTTTGGCAATGCCTGATGTATAGGCTACACTGCACACTGGATATTTGATGCGCTCCAGTCACTGATAGCAGTCGAGTCCGTGGGAGCGGTCTCGTTGCCACTTTGCCCGTCCCTCATCTCCCGGTCTTTACAACTGTCACGCGATAACAGCAAACCCTTCACTGCATTCGATTTCGATCGCTCATTGGGGCGGGATTTGCCCATTAACGAAGTCGACCGAGATTTTCCGTTACTTGATTTTATGCATCAGTTTGGAAGTAATTTGTGCAAAATTACGGCAGTTATCGTGTCAATAAAATTTTCAAAGTTATGTGTGTATGTATATATATATATATATAAACTTTTGAGTTGACTATGTTTTGAGGTCTATGGACCATGAAACGAAAAACTACATAAAATTTTTCCGGAAGTCGCACCGTGAGAACGGCTACAATAGGTAGTCTTTCTTCGAAATCTACCGTTGTTAACCTAAACTTAAAATATAAAACATTAAAATTAGTTAATACAAATACATGTTACTATGAATTTATAAAATAATGAGTTGCAATGACTTGTTTCAGCTACATGTGTCTGTGGAGGCTCATAAAAAAATTTGCACATCACCGTCTGCCAAATGATTTTTTAATACTTTTTCTATTTCGGAAAGTCTTCTTGGGACAAATTATACCAATGTCTTACAGCGATGTTTAATTTTACTGCCATTTAATGCGCGTACATGATGTGATAGGGAGAAAAAATCATATTTGTAACGTTTTTTTTTTATTAGTTAAGAAAACCTGGGATTATGTCAAAACAATTGTGGCTCAATTGAAGGCGTCGCACAAGTTTTTATAGTTAAACATGTTAAATGAAAAAACTAAATTTTGATATGAAGTAATGGGCAAAAGTTATACGAAATCTTGAACTATGGTAAACCTAAACTATCTTATCTATCAAAAAAATTGTCAATTTACAACACTTACTGACTACAGCAATGTTATTGCATTCACACAAAAATACGGTTATGCTAAGTCCTTCAAATTTTAATACGACTATGAGTGCTATAGATTATTTTATTACCACTCATTTGACTAACGGGAAAAAATTGTTACATTGAAGTATCAATTTTACTAGTAGTTTAGATCATTAAAAAAGATCAATTTTTTTGTATAAAACCAAATAAGTGTCTTAATTATTTTTCGCTTAGTGTGACACATGAAAAAATCATGCAAACGCTTTTGGTCAGTTATATATACTTACACATACGAAAGTTCTTGGTTTATTACACTTATAATATAAAGATATGAGACGCCGTAATTATTTGATTACATGAGTTATCACTAAGGCCTTTTCATTGGTGGTTCATAAGTCTTGTGTTTGGATGCCACTGAAATAAATTATAGTATTCAGTGTCACGTATGGCAAAGGACCTAGATTCATTTGGGTCAAGTGTGCACACTTTGGTGAATAAGGACTTACTACGCATAAAATAAAAATATTAACTATATAAAAGCAAGGCTCTGAGATAAACAATTTAATGGCCTGTAAATGGAAATAAAAGCAATACCAGAAGTCGAAGTATTTTTTTTTCTGTAAACAATTAATTACATAAAATCGTGATGAGCTCACTTGACCCACGTTACGGGTAACTATGCGCACCCGTAGGCCGCTTGCACAAGCACCGGCTTTTTCCCGGTGCCGTCTGCGGCACCGGCGCCGGCGCCGAGTCGCACCTCTTGAGTAGTGTGGCTACGGAAAGCTTAGAAGGAAGATGTGTTCCGTATGGAACCGAAGGATGTTTTTATTTTATCTGCTCCATTTACACCGTAAATATCGTAGTAAATCATATCAACGAAAGTATTGGCTGCATCCTATAGTAGAAGTGAGAACTTCAGAAGGAAGTTTTTACTCTTTTTGAGAAGATCGAAAATGACGAAACAATATTTTTTAAACTATTTTCGAATGAGTACAACATTCAACTACTTTGTTGCACATATTACTGGCTACATACAAGGACCAGATACCATGATGAGGCTCTGCATTCCTCCTAAGGAAATGCTAGCAGTTACAATTAGGTAAGATAAACATTGTTGTAATATTGACCGTTTTGTAGCAGTAGGAGTACGTAGTGCTATAGATGTCTGAAAATTCGAAATTTCAGTGACCTGTAAACTAGATTAATCATTTTCCTAATTGGTTGTCAGTTTAATTCTGAAGTTGTTTGTGTCAAATGTTATTCTTTGTTTCATTATGAACCCATAACCTACAATTAAAATTGCAGTTCAACCATAAATCACTTTGCAAATATTATTTATTTCCAAGTGCAGTAGATAATAGTTGATTCACATATTAAGGATAACTCCAATAAATAATTTAACAAAGATGCTGTGTTATAACTTTAAACAAATCAAACGCAATATTTATTGTTATTAGTAATGTTTATTATAATTACTTCACAGTCTTGAATACAGTAAAACGTTGGAATTTCTTGAAAAAATAATTAAAAAACACATAAGTTAACAGAAAAAAATTTATGTGGCATGATTTGCGGACGTATCTTGCTGGCTATTTGCGTTGGGATAGTGTTGCAATTCATAAGAGTATGCAGCGAAATGGGATTGATTTGATGGAACACTATGAAAAGAATTATATAAAATAGCTCCTTGAGTGTGCGATGAGGATGTACTGGCAGAAGGTGATGAGGATGTGCTTGCAAAGGAGTGTGCCAAAGAATTTAACTCAAAGTTTGTGGATTTTCTGGTAATGTCTATCAACCCCAGAACACCCATACGAAATTCTAGTTTGTCATTTGCTGACATTTTTTTGCACAGCTGGCGTTATAGATATGAAGAAAGCTTCATCCTCATTAGGTCTGGTGTTTTGCAAGGATTTTAAAATTTCTCTGTCTATGTCTAGCTGTATAGTTTTGCGATTCAGTAAGGCGGGGCTCTGGACTATACAGATCTGCAAGCAGACTCCCAATCTACCCTTAAAGGGCGCACATTTGGGAGGGGCGGAAGGAGGGTGCGTTGGCCTTCGGGCCTCCGAAAACATGTATAGTTTTGCGAGCTTAGGGGTGCAGCCACTTGTCTGGTCAGCTGAGTGAGGTAGGGACTGTGGTGGTGTCTATACTGGGATGGGTAGCCTCAGTCTCTGGGCATAGCCGCACCTCTAACGCCTTTCCATTTTGCATATACGGCGTATCCGTATCCGTGCCCATGGGGGCCCCAGCCTGGAAATCCTTATAGGATATGAAGACTGGGTTATCAACAAGGAGGAGAGATCCTCATAACTTGTATAGTTTTGCGTTTCTTGCCCCGGCCTTCATTTGTATGTCCTGTGTGCACGACTTCAGTATAATCATCGAACCCTGTTTCTTCTACGTTTGACTCTTGGTGGCTTACTTGCGACTCCTCCACTTGTGTCTCTGGATCAGGAATACTGGATTCGGTGTCGTCTTTCTCTATTACTTTCAATAGAAAGTGAAGATAGGTGGCATATAGGTATTTCTTTGTTGCACCCTGACCTGATTTTTTTTGTTGAGATTTTACAAAGTAATCTCTGATGTTGTGCCACTTTCCTTGCACAAGTTTACCTGAAATGGAATACGCAAAATAATAATTTCTCGTTTATCTGTAATTAATGAAAACAAAACACTTCCTTTATTCGCTATAATACCCGATACATTTATTTCAACGTTTATAATTATTAATACTGTGTTGTTGCATGTTGTATGCACGTGTTTAAAAATTCGCGTATAGGTACTTGCACAAATAAATAAATATAATATTTCAAAATTGTAAAAAATATATTCTTTATATTTCAGATACCTCGCAAGTGGAGCAACTTTTACAGATCTGCACGACAGTTACAGACTCGGAACAAGTACAATAGCGAAAATAGTGCGAAAAGTATGTTGTGCGTTGTGGGACTGCCTCAAGGAAGAGCAGTTGCCGAAACCTACAGATGAGCGTTGGCGGGCTATAAGCAATGGTTTCAACAAATCAGCGCATTTTCCGCACTGTCTTTCTGCGGTTGATGGCAAACATGTGAGAATATTTAAATTACCTGGGAGTGGGTCAATGAACATGAACCACAAACACTACTTTCCTATAGTTTTGATGGCGGTGGTTGATTCAAATTACAGATTTGTGTATGTGGACATAGGCGCTTATGAAAAAGACTGTGACTCTTCTATTTTTAAAAACACTGTATTTTATGAATTTAGATTTTCACAAGTTAGATTTTCACTTTCACTTTTTGGTGTATCAGTAGGAACAAGAAATTATATTTTCAGAGAAAACATAAAAACGTTAAAAAGTGTACTTACAAATATATCATGTATGTCATGAATATAGGTTAACTGCGCCCGAGCCGCTCCACTGTGGAGAATTCAGCGTGTCTGCGCTAGTGGTATTGTTCAGGTATCAAGGGTCGGTCTTATCTCCGTCTCTGTTCTGCGTGGGACCTCTCTTTCTATGAGGCTTGGGCATTCCCGTGTATAATAATCTCCGGAGTCCCGAAACAGGAAGATGCCATATTGCCAAACGTAAACCTAGCAGGTAGGGACATTCTTGGAAGTGCGGTCACTCATCCCTGCCTTTCCGTTTGATGACTTCAGCTGCCTGAGTTTCCTCTTTTGCTGCTGGACAAGCCAATGGCGTACAGTGTGAAGCGCAACAGCTCGTAGAAGAGTAATAAACATGTACCTAAACAATAAAACAATGTTTTTACTCTTTAGTAAAATTAAATGTAATCATTTGGAAAAGCAGCAACATTTAAAGAATTGCCAAGATTCGTTAATTTAATAAAAGACCTTCGGTGAGATATTTTATTGGCCAACGATTGAAAAGAATTGTTAAAGATAATGAATTAATGTTATCTAACAAAATACTTTAGCTACGCAATTAGTTTGTCAATGAAATACGTTTTTAAAATGTTTCTTTGGTGACATGGCTCTTGTAAAGGGTTTAAGTAGAATAAAGGCATATAGCAGTATTTTTTAAATAAAATTTCTTTAGAGTTTTCTGTACATAATTCTACAGCTGAAAGTGGTTATAAATCACGTGCATATGCTAAAATTATTGGTTTAAAATAAATTTTAAGAATAATAGTTACAGTTAAGTAATGTTTTTGTGATGGTAGACCATCGATTTACATTATCCACCCTTTCAAAAAACCCTGCTCATAAAAGCAGATGGTGTAAATTTATTTAGTAAATATCCAGTCAAGTTCGCAATGAGAGCGGAGAAGTACAGTTAAGTGCATTAAAGTCTTATAAAAAGGATCATATTTAAATTGCTTGATCCTGTAATTGGTTTATGTTTTGTTGAAGTTTGAAATATTTCCACATTTCTTCGCAATAGTTCTTGGACACGAGTCAGTACATCAAGTACGTAAGTTTCGCCGTTGAGCAGAGTGATGCAAAACAAGATAAAGAAGATTGTAAGCAGGGATTTCAAATATGTTCAGCTAAGCCATAACACACAATTTGAAATTTATTTATAAGTAACCACGCCAAAATACACAGAATGAGACTCAACACAAATATGTTTACGTTACAAAATAACTCCTGTTACATTGCGTGATTGAACCCAAACTTAGTTATGGATATTCTACATGTGTAGGCCTACTACTATTTTCCTATTTTGCAGGGAAAAAAGTTTCAAATACTTTTACAGTTGTTAAAGTTTTGTCCAATCTGCAAATTTATGTTACCAATACTGAGGGCCATATCTATGGTTAAAACACCCAAGACCAATAGCAAAATCAAAAGTTATGACACCTCACTGCATTTGCAGTTCGTAATGCGTAGTTGTTGTAAGAACAAGTGATGCTTATTCTTTGAGGTACCTCAAAAGAGGAACGCTTATTCTTAGATTTGACTACTAGGAATAAGTGAATACTGTTTAATATAATTTTAGGGTAAAAGGCAGGTTTAATAGCGGATAGGTTACTTAGAGCGCAAAGAGGGTAAAATAATATCCTGAAAAAGGCAATATCTTGCATTTGTTTAAAATCTGTCGTGTAAAATTAAAAAAAAAATTCCTAAAACAGGCTAGCCTCAGAGGCTTATTAAAATACGCTGTAATTTTATCGATAGCCCCAGATGTTACAATGCGCTTTCACATACACCTCACGTAATCTATAAAAACTTGATCTTCATGTGATTTATCCTATTCTTTTATTTATATTTTCATGTGGTTCACCACCACTTGCATGTTGTGTGTCATTTATACCTACCTCTAAGCTTCGGTTGGTGTCTAAAAATGTAATGTAAATGTAATGTAAGCAAGTAGTCCCCCATATAGTTGTTGACTACTATGTATGGTTATTTAATGGTTATGTAAAGAACCGCCAGTTTCATTGTGAATAAACGAAGGGTCAGAAATGAAAAATGCCATGTTTTCGTAACTGACTACAGGGTGAAACATGGCACGGAATATATATTTTTTAAATATGTTTTTATGCAAGTTTTTAAATCGCTTCGTGAAATAAGTTTTGTACTAAAATTAATCTTCTGCAATTTTTCCGAATCATTGTATGTACAAAAAAAATCATATTAAACACTGTACACATATGATTGATTTGTTCAGTACGTCTCCAGCATTGAAAAAACAATTTTAGAAATAAATCTTCATGAAAATATTTTTTATGCATTAGGAAGCAGAAAATGTTGAATTGTTTTTTGGAATTATATTATCATATATAAGTTTTGCAAATTGTTTAACGGTCAGACGACCAGGTGCAACTAATTTTATAAATGAGGTTACCACGCATTAACACTCAATATCAGGCTATAGTCAACAAGGCAGAAAGTAATGTTCATCTGAAATGAAAGAAACCCTTTCAAATTGTATGAAGCATTCAGATTGTTAAGATACATGGATAAATGAATTATCGACTTGACAAATTGGTTCGCAACTAAATGAAATAATTATATATTTTCATAAATGATTTAATTATTCACTGAATCCCATAACAAGTAATAAAAGATATCAAACATCAAATAGTTCTATGGCAGCATTTTTAAGGATATTAAAATATATCTCAGGTTATCTTTCGCATCTGAATTCGTAAGGCATGCTAAAGTAATAAAACAGTTAATTAGTAGACAATGCAGTGTTTTAGAGTCATATCCCATTCGAGGTTTATGGCTGTGTGCCAGTCAAATTAAACAACAAAAAAATCATGGTTACAATGCAAGAATTCATGGAAACAAACAAATTTATTTACATAGTATAATGAGGCAAAAATGCCTTTTAATTGAATAGTAAAACACTCTTTTTTATGGAATGTAAAAAATTATTAAAACACGTGATTATCATAGAATTCTTGATAATACCAAATTGTTAAATGTAATGAAGTGCGCCTAAACTTATACGAGTACATGTACACACATTTATGTACATACATAATTTTAGATAACATTTTATGAACACAGGAACAATTCAAAAGATACTATTCGATTGAATAATCAGCAAGACACACTGATTCACGGTCATAATCATTTCTAATATCTCAAAATAAAAACTATCACTGACTGTAATTTTTCATATAATCGTAAGTCCTATGAAGAAAAATCTTTAAAATTATCAGCAGTAAATTAATCAAACATTCACAGATAATCAAGGATTTTTATAAATTTGGCATGCTGAAATTCACTATACATTGAGTAGTACATATTATGTGTAGAAATACATTTAATTAAATTCAAATTATACAAAGTAATTTCGGTTGAAAATTTTTAACGGACGACACATATACAACTGATTCACAACATTTACGAATAACCAACATTGTGTGTAATTCCTATGGAAAGCATAAGTTTGTAATGAATTAGGAGTAAAAATATTTTTGCGAGTTCATTTCAGGACAAGCTACACTTGAAACACGCCTACATTTTAGTTACTTTTGTTATTGTTTCGCTGTAATCTAGACAGACCCTGAACACCTTTAAGCTAATAACACTTTTTGCACGGAATAACCGAGATAAACTATATGATTGTGTGAAAATGGAAAATGCTGAAGCAGTAAATGGAAACTGGCAGAAAATACGTACATATTCGTGTGGAGCATAGACGACCGGTCATTGAACCAGCGAATACTACCACTTAAAATGTCTTAAGCACACAACACTGTATATATGTTTTGTAAATAGCTTCGTGATTAATATTTTCCGGGATTCATATATGAGGCACTCTGAATATAAGTGATGTAAGTCCATAAAAACTATATTGATGTAAATTGGTCAAAAAGTATTATGAACATAATAAATTGTGCTGAAATTTTGTGTAAAGTATTGTCATCTCGAGGCACAGTAATTCAAATATAGACTTGTCTCATAAGTTCTCTGAAAAATTAGCATCCTAGCTCCCATATTCAACAAAAATACAGATTTGTTATTTTTTTTTTTGGAGTTACACCACTTTCTTGTATTATGAGAGCCTCATATGTCGAAGTGATGATTTTTACATGCTTTATATTAGCTTCACCTGTATGTTTGTTTGTCTGTCCGTCTGTAACTCTTTCGACTAAGAGTGAGTGGCTTGATCACAGTAAAATGTCCCACCGATTTCATTACTTTCGTTAGCCGAGCGGTCTAAGGCGCGCGATTTCTATGACGTAAGATTTCGTATTCAGCGATAGTGGGTTCTGCTCCCGGCCACGCCAAATGAAATTTTTTTTTTCCCGGTAAATTCTAAGATTATATCCATACATCTAACTGTAAATGATTCGGAGAGACTTTACCATTTCTTTGTGACGTTGCAACTCCAAATAGTTATCTCAGATGGTAATAGGTAGTGTCGGTAACTCATTTCCCTATGATAATTATACATAAATATAGTTTAAAAAACTAAAAAAACATGCTTTTAAAGAATATCAAACTAAAAAGTTAAAAATAAATATAGTTTAAAAAACTAAAAAAACATGCTTTTAAAGAATATCAAACTAAAAAGTTAAAAATAAATATAGTTTAAAAAACTAAAGAAACATGCTTTTAAAGACTATCAAACTAAAAAGTAAAAAATAATTTTAAAATTTAATTTATGACAATAGTATATAAGCAATACTAGTATAAATGAAAAAAAAGCATGGGACGCTTAATATACAAAAAAATGGCACGAAGCGCCTCAAGCTTTTTTCTCATTTATACTAGTATTGCTTATATACTATTGTCATAAATTAAATTTTAAAATTATTTTTTACTTTTTAGTTTGATAATCTTTAAAAGCATGTTTCTTTAGCTTTTTAAACTATATTTATTTTTTATTCATGTTTACACGAAACATTACAGGTCATTTGAGTGT
Source organism: Bacillus rossius redtenbacheri (assembly GCF_032445375.1). Classification (NCBI taxonomy): domain Eukaryota; kingdom Metazoa; phylum Arthropoda; class Insecta; order Phasmatodea; family Bacillidae; genus Bacillus; species Bacillus rossius. The sequence goes on from NC_086331.1 coordinate 65,127,914, forward strand.
GCTGTAAATCGATGCCAATGCAGCGGATTTCATTTAAAATATATAGGTTATCTAATTTTTGTTACAGTTTGCCCAAAAATTGACTTAGTTTTAAAGGGAAAATCTATGTTATTTTCACGGTTGCTACAATTCCCGGTTTCAGTCACTTGAACATTAGAATTTATAATCGTTTCCTGAGTTTAATATTAGTTCATAATCATATATGTGGTTTTAAATTATCAACTGACCAAATACGAAAATTATAAAATTCTTAGAAGCGTAGCTGCCTTAAATGAGGGGGAGCGAGAGGGAGAGAGTGACATCGCACAGTTTTTCACAGAAAGGCTAAAAGCGATGGGAGCTCTTAATTGCTGTAGGTTCTGATCTGCATGCGTCTCTACTCGGTGTTCATATTATACTTGAGCCATGCCATGGGCTGGTATCAAACTCACATACCACGGCACCCCGCAACGTGGACATGACGCTGTAGCGATCACGGCCACCAAACACCTATGTCATTAAAGGAATTTACAAAGTTGACAGGTCTCTAGTTGTTTAGTTAGTAAACTTCCTTAAAAGAGTATGTATTTTCGTTTCATCAAATCTTAAAGTTTATGTTCGAACAAATGATAAGCGTATACATATTAGGCATACTGATATATTTGTCAAGTCTTCATGTTACGGATTTTAAGTCGTTTGTTTGTTCTTATTCCTACTGTTCTGTGGTTGATTTATGAGAACAATTAATGGCATGTTGCAACTGAGAGAATATATTATAGGATTCACGGAAACACTGATTATATATACACACACATAAACAAAATATTAACATATCCTCACCATAAATTATTATAAAATATAATTTTATTTTACCTTTTCAATTCTCTTCTCTTCTTTTATAAACACTTTTGACATTATTGTGGGTACATTCAGAACTACTGTGGCCCCCAGGCCACATTTATGTTATTTATTTATTTTAGTTATTATTGATTTTACGAATTATTTCCATTTTATATGATTTCTTTTTGTTAAATCTTATTTAATGTTATTTTGGTTAATTATTTAATTATTGTGATTTTTTCCTTTTATTGTTTTATTCTGATTTGGTGTCATTCTAGTTTTATTGTTATTCTATATATATATCGATTGTGTTTTCATGGCCGGCTACTGGGAGCGCGGGTTCGATGCACCGATGACGTCATGAGCGGTCGAGTGCCGGCGGGGGCGGACTGAAATGTGCGCCGCGGTCTGTTGGTTTTGGGAGTCGCCGCGACCGGACGTGTGTCGCGAGGCAGGGAACACGGCTTTTCGACTCTGCACCGGCCAGTCCTCGCCGGGGCCTGCTGAGATGGTGCCTTGCCTTACCCAGAGGGGTCTTCAGCGGCAAGATATTCGCAAGCTACGCTAAGGTAAAGAGGCGACACATAGCTTTGGCAGTAGCGGGTTGTGGATCAAGATTTTTTATTAGAAAGAAGCATAGTTTTGTGAGGCGAACTTTTATATGAACTACGTATAACGGTGCAAGCTTATGGATTAGACCTTCCCGTTCTATAAAATAGATCAATGCTCCTTGGCTGGACTATGATAAGCGTGGAGTGTAGAAATTGCTGCTATGCCCTGAAGAGATTTATTCTTTAAATTATGTTTACCTGCCAGATTTGCCCTCAGAACTAAAAACATTTTTTAGTGCAGCCGCCTCATTGCGATTGAGTGATATTTTGCCTGGCGCATTTGACTGAACTATATCTACGTATTTTCTGAAGATCACGGTTATCAGCTCTTTGATTCTTGGAAGCAAGACCTGCAAATATTTATGATCATGCACGTAAATAAATCCGGCTCCCAGTAGGACTCTTTTTGGACTTTTATAATTAATTGTTTTTATTATATAGTATTTTTTATAGTATTTGTATTTTCTGATAATATAGGTATTTTGGGTCTTTTGAAGATGGTATTAATAATACAATTTTGAGTAGCCTTAATGTTTTTGATTGTTGAAATGAGCCAAAGTCTTGCTGTATACTATCGTAGTATTTATGCCTTTCATAGCTCGACCGCCCGGGTGCGACTTTTTGGAGCGAATTACCTTTTTTTGGTTTTCCTTTTTATTGTATTGATTGTTACCCAGGGTGAGTCGGGGACGGGACCTCCCTTCCAATTTGACCGGAAGGCGGGTTTCACTACCTTAAGCTCCTCTACTTGTGAGTGACCTATTCCAGTGGCCACAGCTACCCATACTAACGCAGCGTTAATTTCACAATTGAGTACAATTTTTTTCATCTGTTGTGACATTTTCTTCAGCGCCACATTTTTTCACATTCATACGCCCACATACAGAGAAGCCCTGTACGAATCTCATTCTGTATTTTCATTCCACCTGTTGTACATGCTGTAAGGTGTTTCGATATGCGGGATCAAAAATGATGGATTCACAATGCGTCGTCCAGGGACCACTTCACAGATTTGCAATGGATATGGATGATATTCAACGGTGAGAGGTGGATTATCCAGTTCTTTATCTCAAATCCACCCCATTCCCATTATTAAAATTATCATCGTCGTCTTCATCTGTAGTGTCAATAGCACTGGTAGTGGGGGAAACTTGTATAAGAACAAATTCATCTGCATCACTGAAAATTAAATTGAAATAATATATTTTACGTTATTATTACTTTTCACAGTCGATACATAGAGAAAATATATACCTAACATGTACTGTATAGACGTGGAAGACGTACGTGATATATACGATACCGACCAGATTATTTATCCCAGACTAACTCATGTCACTTTACTCATAGAACAAAATGCGGAAAATACAGGTGTCTGGTGACCTATAGAAAAAATTGGTTGTCTGTAAAGTCGGTTTACGGACGATAGTTTAACGTAACAACGTCATAACAAAACATTGATGAAATGATTGATCCAGAAGAAAAGGAAATATCATATTCGGACTGAGCCGTAATAGGTTTTTGCAACCAAACCAGTTAGGCATTAAAAATATTATATTCTTTGAGGAAGATATCTTTTATTAATTTTTATATCTTTTGTATGATAAAATCTACCTCTGCATACTTTTATGAATAAAATAGATTCATTTTTATTGAATTATCACAATTTTGTATGGATACAAAGGAGTGAAATGAAATGTAATGTACAGTTTCATTAATAATTTACTTTTATTTGCATTCATTAATTCAAATATATTTATTACTTCTGAAATGTTGCGTGCGCCATATTTATTTTTACAAGTACAAAAAAAAATTTCGCTGCTGCCGGGATTCGAACCGACAACCTGTTGGAATGAAAGTTAGCGATGCTGACCACACGGCCACGAAGCCATACTTGAAAAATAATGGTTTCATATTCATAAAAAATTAGTTCCTGGTAGGGGAATAATATTATTTCGTTTTTGTAACAGATACGCATCCCAAATACACAAAACTTATTTATAATGTGTTACAATATTTTTTAAAACATTGTGCAAAAGATCCCGGGTGTAATTTGAATTATTATGTGTAACTGTAAAACACCATTGTTGGTTCAAAACGTATTTGAATATTCAACATTACTTTTAAATAACCGTACCGATTGTGCTGAAAATCGGTGGACGATTGATAAATTACATTATATTAATAGTTCAAACGACGAAAATATGATTGAAAAGTCAAATCGATGGTTGTTCCAATCGAGTGAAAGAGAGATGCCACGCATGCGTACAATGAGCAAACAGGACACCAAGAAATAAACCTTAGGTCCATCCGAATGCAAGTGGAACGCATTAAGGGGCCTCCCTAGTAAAAATTTTTAGCGCGGTGGGCCACTGGCCACGTGCTACGGCCAGTGGTTGGGCGGGGCGATATACCTGAGCCTGTCGCCTGCGCCGGGGCGGAGGGGGGAGAGGGCGTTTCAGCGAGGGGGGCGGAAAAATGGGAGGGTTGTCATTGTGTGGAGTCCATTTACTACTTATACCTGCGTTATCTGCGAACAAGATCGTGGCAAGAAAGGTGACTGTTTTTCCCTTTCGCTACATTCAACCAAAAGATAATGTTCTCATATTGCCTTGCTTGCTTCCTGACAGTGTTTATTAACTTGAAACATTAAATTAGTGTTGCGATCCAGTCCATATCCATGAAATGCAAACAATCGTCAATTCTGTTTAAAACATGTATTTTTATTTTTTAATTAACGTTCTACATAATTAAGAGATTTACATACATTACAAAAAATGCTGTCACCAACAATCGATGTGTTAGCTTGTGTTTTCAGGGGGGAAAAAATGCAAAAATTATATCATTAAAAAAATTTCCAACATTATACTTTCGAACTGACATTTGTGTGATGAATGGTTTTGCACGAACAGTTATGCTTTCATTCATAAAAGTATTCCGCACCGCGACGAGAAATCACGTCCTACTAATAATTAAGTAATCAAACTGGGAATAAAATGATGAAAATAATATTAATTATTTTTACTCTTAGACACAAATCAACTTTTTAAATCGCAATAACGACAAATAAATTTTTAACTTACTTCCTGAATAAAAAGTGCATGTCAAACTTACTTTTAAATTCTGTAAAGAAAAAAAATGTCAGGAACAAACAAGTGTTCCCACCAACGACACATCGTCAACTTTGTATTCTAGGGTTCACGTCGTATTTAGTTACACTAAATATTACTGCATATTATTATTTTCTGGCTCTTATTACATGTTTAGCATTTTATTTTATTTTTGCATATTTTTTTAATGACTTTAACGTTGCATAATATGATGAATAAGTATACACGAATGAACTGGAATCCCGTTTCGAGTTACATACAGACTGTTCACTACGAGCAGTGTACATTTCTTAGCTGTTGCAACAGCGGCCAACAGGTGGATTCAGACTGCAGGCTTAGTCAGTCACGCTGAATCCACCTGAGTTCAGATTTTATCGAAGACAAGTGCGGGTGGTATGGAAGAACTCAGTGTGCACTGACTGTTGTGCTCAAGGTGTCAGTGAAATGTATAGCTGGAATCACGGGCGAAAATTTGTAGGATTCCCATGAGGCCCACGGGATAACGTGAAGATTTTGCAAATGCAAGCGGGCCCCCTCAGACGGACTTTTTTATTTCAGGGAGGTTCGGGCCACCCTGAGATTCTCCCCTCCTCACGGAATCTACGCATGCAGCTGGAATTAATTTTTAGCCAAGTACGTCATTTGGTGCTGTATTTAGGCTGTCAAAGAAGATACGAAATATGGCTGCTTTGATAATTGACGATAACTCCTTTTTATTGTGGAATAGTACCCATCTACAAAGAAATCCCTAAATATACCACCACTACTGTTGGGGATTTTCTATACAAACTATCAAAATAATTTTGGTTTCGTCACTGTCACTAGCTATTATTGTATCATACGAAAACATGTATGTTTTGTGTAAGTATTAATTTACGGTATTCATCTCTGTCAAAAAAAAAATATTTTTCGATAATAGAGTGTAAGCAAGGTAGAATACAATGGCTAATTTTTAAATAAAAATGGAATAAAGTATTTTTTGCTTGCAGTAGTTAAAATTTTTGAATTAATTTAGTTGTTTGTTTAAAAAAACCCTTCTAAAATCAAAGAAACTACCTACTTCCTAAATAGATAAATAGTGCTTTAAAATCACACGCTTTCATAAATATTTAAACGCCAACATTTAAAATGTAGATTTCACATAATGATAAAATCTTATCTATTTTCATGGTCACGCCTAATGGAAATAATACACAACAATTCGTCATATATGTTTTTTATGCTTTTAATAACTACTCTACACATGAGCAAATTTCAATATACATAAAACTGAGGAACTCTGCATTACATTTTTAATCTGTGTACGACACTAACAGAAATTGAAGCATAAAACAACATTTTAATTTTTTAATTAATAAGTATTTCATCAACGTGAGCTTTGCTTTCATCTCAATGAAGCCACTCTACATAGAGGAAGTGCACATGTATTCAGTCTTAACATTAGACCCTCCGGATCACAGAGTAAACGAATGAATGGAATTCATAACATTACGCAGGGTTTTAAGACATATTTTCCCTTCTACTCAATCGCAACATCTCACTTAGCGCGTAAAAGTGTTTCAGTTAACATAACTTAAAAATTATTCACCACATGTACAGTAGAGGAAACTAAAATGTTTGGAACACTGTAAACTAATTGTATTGTCATTTCTGTAGTCGCTCGAAGTGGCAAACTATGTATCTTTGTTCAATAAAACGAAATATTAAAACAAACAAACAATAACATTACGTTCAGACAATTAGTTACGTGAAGTGAATGTAATAAAATACACAAGACAGTTACACACACCATTACCAAAACACAATCCCATAAAAATCATAATATTACATGTCGACTTAAAATTATTATTATTCACCATGATAATTTCTTGCGGGTAGCCAGCAACAAAGGGACACAATTTTTATTCATTTAATTAACTTTGACAAAACTTGTAAAACCTGGCATGAGCAAAGCAAGCTGATTCACAATTTTATTTTGCGTCAAAATATTAAACATCAACTAGTAATGAATTAAGAGTATGCTTCGCTTGGTAGAACACCGAATATAGTCATCTCCAGGTATTAAACTGAATTTTGAAAGAGGGACTCAAGTTTCTGAAGAAGTTGTTAACTTTCCTGATGATCCATCGACAGTTCGTAAACGGTCTCATCGTCGGGATGTCGAGCTTGGGACCTTTTTCCTCACCATAGTCCCGTGGTCTGTTCAACCATTCGCACAGCTATCCCAACCTATACAAATAGCCGAGTGCTACTACTCCCGTTGCTTCTATCATGGAGCTCGCCCGCAGTCGTACTTCCCTATCCAGCCTGCGTAATACACGCGTCCTACCTGCTAGCCGCCAAGAACGCGTCCATTTGTGAAAAAGCCTCACCCGCCAACAATACTAACTCATTAATTATAATATGCAAAACATAAAAACATTACATATGCGATAAAACAAAATTTGCTGCTGTCATAAGCCGAAGAAAAAGAATCAATTTGAAATATAACATAGACAGATAAATCTAAAATGGAGTTATCGATAGTAATGTTTTAATAAACAGAATAATATATGTCGTATTACACTAAATACGTGTTCTTACTGACAACCGAATTTAAAAATAAATTAAATTACTTTTTTTTTCTTTTTAAACCATAACCGCATAGAAGAAACAATACTTTTGATACAATTTTTTGCATAACTATACGACAGGACTAAAAGTACATTGTACGTAATAAGTATTTGCTTATAGGAATTAATGCTGCAGAATATACGAATAGATTCAAATGCATAGAATTTAATATATTGTCAGATTTATTTGGAAATATGCATGTAACAAAAGATTGAATTTGAAATGAATTATCTGTTTTTAACTACAAATATAATTTTATCATATCTCACTTTCATTCAAACTTAAGAGTGTCATTTTCAACAACAAAATAGCCACAACTACACTTAAAAATATTTTAACTTGATACTTATATTGTATAACTTTTGATGAAATTAAATGTTAAGAGGTTCATATTTTAAGTTTGTAAGGAAACATAAATACAACGTTCAAAATAAATAACAAAAATTTTGTGTAGTTAGGAGCTCCGCGTCATGCAAATAAAGGAAAGTTAAACTTTTCAGTATACGGCTGCAATAATTATAGAGGAAAATGTTATTTATTCTTTACTTTTAATTCCCATTTGGAGAAAATAAATCGAAAAGTGCTATACCGAAAGTATAAAGTTGAAGTTCAATATCGCTTGTCAAGTAAGTTCAAGAACAAAATTAAAAAAAAAGAAAATTTGTTTTCTTGAATCTACTTTTTTCAGAAAAGTATACATACATACAATATTATTATATTATAAAAATAAAATTTTTTTAGTCCTTAAGTATAAATTACTGAAATATTTTTTAGTTAATTAATTTTTTCATGCGAAGAAATATTTAATTGTTAAAATCACGAGAACATAATTTATTATATTTATGTATTCCAAAAGCTTATGTTAAAGATCGACTATATGCTATTCAATTTGCCCAAAAATTTTACTGAAATAGGAGAGCATTACAAAAACACAATTTAACTAATGTAGGTATTATAACAATAAGTTATGTTCATAAACTATATTAATGGGAAACAAATATTTATCATTTAATGATATGCAACTATTTTCCTTTGAGGTAAAAATTGAGGTATATTTAATGTAATAAGTAAATCCTCTCATAAAATTTACTGAAACTAATATTCTTCATTGTCCGTCATATTATGATTCCAAACAGTTTAAATCAACTGAAACATGAAATAAAATAGTAAGGTTAACTATGAGGAGTGGAAGAAATTAGAGATTACTTTGTAAAATGTTTTAAAAATTTCTCATGAAATATTGTGATTATTATGTTCGTACATAATGTAAAAAAAAATTCAATACATGAAATTCAACACATACTTTGTATTGCAAGTTATTAAACATATATTTTAAAAACACATGTGCGTATCTAAGTCGAATTGTTATGTAATACATGATGAACATTACCGATACAACTTCCCTTACAAATAACTTTCACCCAAAGATAAGGCCGCGGACAAATTAGGTATACACACTGGTCGCACGAGGAGCTGAAATAAGTAATATAAGAAAGCCGGCCGGAGTAATTTTTTTCAAGCCAAAGCTAAAAGTAATGGATGTTGTTTGTCTAAAGCAGGCAGTGAAATGACATACAAGTTTACAGAATAGCCATATAAGATCTTTGACGCTTCTTATCCCGTCAGTGGACTGTACGCGAAGAACCAACTGCATCATGGCCCGCCGCCAGTTTTATACTTACGTATGAATACACTTGTAAACGTTGGTTTGTATACTTATGTGTGTTGCCGACATCGATAGGTATTCTTTGGCAGCTCGATGTGGATTCATTCGAACACGTTTGCGCTGAACACGACATATGTTTACATGAGAGTGACATCGCGCACTGAAAAAAGTTGCAGGTCTGTAACGCAACAGTGATACAAATATTACATAGTTCGAACATTTTCTGGAGCACGACATTCACTTTGGGTAATGCTAAGCTACTTGATAGGTATCCTTTACCCGCTTTAAAAGTGATAACTTAAAAAAAAAGTGTACATGAAAGCAGACTCAGCCATATGTTTATTGCTGTTGTATTTGTCATAAACCTACCCTACGTTCAATACGGCCTGTAAGTAGAACCATGTTTTTTTTTACTTGTGTACAAGCTGTGGTTGTAAAGCGAATTTATATTCTTAGTTAACTAACGTCTATCATAACATATTTGGAATAAGGCTACCTTAATTTTTTTCTAGATTGCTATATTGTTATATATATAAGTATTACTTAAACGGAAATATCTGGTAATAAAAATAAATGAAAAAAAGCATGAAAGGTTAAGGATTATTTTTTTTCAACAACAAATAATTTATGGTTTAACTGCTTTGTGTACTATATAAAAACAGAACAAACTTTCAAAATTTCATTGATTATCCGTTATAGTTATGTTTGGTTTTAACTCATAAATATTTAAGTTGATTGCCAACGTCACGAATGTACAATAATTTATTTCACACCGCTCCGGGTTGTAGGTAAAGTAACAGGCGTGCAATTTGATCAGAAACGCGTTCTACTTATTCAGGCCCTTTAATTGGGCGTGACGGACCATGTGCCAAATATGTAACAATTATAAGTAGGTGAAGTATAAAAAAATAAAGAACTTGAATGCAAAATAATGCATCTAACAAAAATAATTTGCAAGGTTCTTTCGTGGATGTTGTAATGTGTGGGCAATATTTACTTAATTTTGGTTTTTGGATAAATTAATTGTGGTTTAAAATTTTTTAATAATTTTGTATAATTGCTGTAAAAAATTTATTTCCTGCCCTTATCAATTAATTGAGCTGTAGAAATAAGTTTATCTGAAAATTTACGTCATCTTTATTAAACATTGCCACTAATTATACTTTTTAACTTCAAAATGGTTTTTGAATTTTGTAATTAATAACGTACCATCCATAACTTCATATGTGAGCGATCGGTCACTGACCTCATCTCCAATCCTCCTCGTGATTCCTGCGCCAGGAGGAACATTTACATAATTCTGACTAGCTTATTTAATATAGAACTTCCCTAGTTTTTATTTTTTATTTATCATTCCATGAACATTTTTAAAACAGTGCAGACAATCAGATATCTATCTAACCAAAAAGCATAGCAAAATGACATTTAGTTTTCAAAATACGATTTTTCTTTTAATTTAAGATACATTTTATATGAAACCTACATTTTTAAGTATCAAAACTTTTGTAAATAGTTAACCATTTGGTTAATACCAGTATAAAATTTTTCCCCGGCGTTGTAAGATGTGTAAAATCATTTTGGAAAACTAAAATAATTTTAAAAAATATTGGGTAGTATAATAATTGTTTCTTGAATTTTTATTAAAAATAAAAGTAAAAACAATGAAGTGTATTTTCATGTTAAAAATTAAATATAAATGTTGTCGAATTAGCTAGCGAGACTGTAAAGCCACCAATAAATAGTTTGTAGGACAACTTTCAATGTGTTGATTGATTAGATTCAATACTTTATTTCGTAATACATGATCTAGTATGGTAAGCTTTAGGGTATTTGTAGTTTAAACAAAAGCAATGTTTTAGAGATACACGAATATAGTCACAGAGTAAGTCGAGCACATGGTACTGTGGCGAGGCACACTAAAAGCAATTCTGAGAATTTCTTTCGGTCACGGGATTATCTTTTACCGGTGCCGGTTGTGGGTTGTCTCCCTCTCACGCACGCACGCACACACAGGTAGCCTGCCTCCCCTCCGGCCACGTGTTCCTCCACCCGGCTACCTGAGCTGTGGCCTGCGAGCTGGCTTCGCCGAGCGGCAGCACGAGACGGTGGAAAACTTTCAGGATTTGCGGAAATTGTGGAAAAGATATCTCGGAATTCAAAGCGATGACTATATGTTTTAAATACATGAATTTCTTCAGAAAAAAATTATTTTTTTTTCTAGACTAGTATTTTTTTTCTGTCATTCTCCTAAGCAGTATAAAATGGCCCCAAAGTTGGACAAGTTGGTGATTTTTTATTTCATATTTTGATAGAAAAAAACAAAAATGTAAAAGTATACAGACAATTTGTGTATTATCTTCTCGTGGGTGAAAAATTTTCATATTCGTAGTGTCGATTAATAAAGTCCCATCATTCTTTTAAAAACATAGTGTTCCGCTAACTTCTGATGCTACTAGGGAGGCCCCTTAACATGGCACCGCGCCAGCTTTTTTCGGCAACTATAATCAAGTTGAAGAAATGTTAATAGCCTGAAATAAATTATAGCCTGACTGTATAGCCGCAAACAATTTTGTATTGTTTAAATAACATGGGGCGTAATTACGATTGAACGATGGGCTACAAGTTTATTTTATTTACTTTTTATTTTTAATTTTTAACTTTAAGCAATGTTCTTTATTGGTCACGCATTTACAGTGAGTACATAGTTAAATTTTGTCCTATTTTACAAATCCTTAATAACGGATAAACCAGGAACATTATCAGATTTCCGTGAATATAACTTACGTCAAATATGTTCATGTTCGATTGTGATTCAGATTAACGTCACGTCTATAACTAAATGAGAGGCAAATGATTTACTAATGTGTTTTTTTTTTCACTTTTACGAATCAAAAACATGTTAGTTAATTATCTAGCATTATACTAGCAGTGTTGATAATTATAATCCTGACATTTTGGTAGAGCCTCAGTGTCGTGTAGCGAGACTGTGGTCTGCGACGTGGCAATTTCAGCTCTGTATCTCTTCATTGCTTTGGAACGTTTAATCATTTTACTTTTGAGATAACGTCTGCCGAATTTAGTATTTACGGTGCCATAGCAACAGCAAAAATAACTATTGTATAGAAGTTAAATTCATTTAATTACTCTAATACATTCAACATATTAAACCGCAAGCATTAAACCACTGACCACGACACTTGACAACTTGTTTAAACTGCCGTGGGGAAAGGAAGAAAGCCCGCTGGTCTAGAAGCAGGTAGAGAGGATTGTTACAGACGGGTCAGGTACTCGGCAACGCCGAGCCAAGTCCGCGTGCTCTTTCCGGGAAGAGGAAAAGATGAGTCAGACAGCGCGGCACCACTAGAGTGGCGGGTTGCATTCAATATCTTTTGGAATTCCAGGGGATACATTTCTTCCGTAGAGACTCACAACTTTGATACACCGAAAGTCACATTTTTTTGTTATTTTAGATAAAAGTATATTTAGATAGGTATTTCGTGATTGTATTTTGATATGTTTTAAACTAATATTTTTTGATCTAGAAAAAACTTAAATTTTTTAATCTTCTGGTCCAGCACACAAATAACTTATTATTTTTCAATTTTTTTTAATACATCACTCAATAGTATCCATAATGAACTCTTAATATACCAAAAAATAATTAATTACATCCAAAAATAATTAATTACATCCACCGGCCACTGAAATAATGTCTACAAGAAATGTCATATATTTTAACTTTGAGTGCCAGCTATGAGAAAACTGTAAGTTATAGCGAAAATCGGTTTTGCACAGAAACATGTATGCATGAGGCCAACATAAAGACAAAATAATGCTATAATAATTTTGGGCCTAACACACTTAAGTACTGAAGGGACCAGGAATCTTGCGAGCTGTCTGCGCGGGGGTGTAGGGGAAAGAGAGGTTGAAGGACGACAGGACTAGTAGGGGCGGAAGGGGAAGGGAGCGTATTGCAGTGGGGAGTTCCTGCGTTATAATATTGGCAGGTAGTTTTTGACGAGTCATGCAGCCGAAGGAAATGTGATTCACAGCAAAGAGAGGAAATAATTAGTAAAGTATTTTAATCTGTGGTCAAGAAGTTCGCGAAAAATACCTTTCGATTCCTATTCACAAAGCAACGGAACGTGTTGCAAATTATACAGATGTAAGCAAAGCAACAGTCATGCACATACGGAATAAACAATTTACAATGCTTAATGAACGGCATACAACACTAGGGAAAATGAGGTAAGCCATACTTTTCATACATGAATAGTATGCATCAGTGATGTAAAAAAATTGTATTAATCGTTGGTTATGTTAGTTGCACAAAATGGAGCAGACATGCGTATAATTATTTATTATTGTTGATTCTGTTTGCTACAACGTATTTTTTTATGTGCAGGTCACGAAATAAAAGTAGAAAAAAATGGGTTGGCATTGAAGCCTTTTATCGCTCTAGAAATTATTGAGTCTGGAAACGATGCGAAGACAGGCGGCGTTTGTTGATCGAAAGAGCTGATATAGTGGCATGGCGCTCCAAGTACCTCGCACAAATTAGATAGTGTAGGTCTGAAGGTAACGAAGTGTTTTACCTTGATGAGTTGTGGGTGGACGTTAATATCATATTCCATAAATGCTGGCAACGCAAAAATCACGTAACCGAAATAACGACAGGAAATGCAACCAAGAGACTAGGTCGGAGATTATCACGGGGAAATGAATGCTACTAATTTTGAAAAATGTCTGTCTGAACGTGTTATACCAAACTTGCCGCCATATTCTGTTGTTGTGATGGATAATACGCCATACCACTCCAAACAAGACTATAAGCCTCCTTCGAAATTTAGTTAAAAGAAAAAATATTACATGGCTCAAACGCAAAGGTGAAGTGTGTAACGAAAAAATGCCTAAAATGTATGTTTATGGAACTAGTAAAAAACACAAACCAAAGGAGAAAATTTTTCGGGTTGATCACCTAAAAAAAATGTAGGATATCGTGTTATTCGACTCCCACCATACATGTGTGGGTTAATCGCTATTGAGCTGGCGTGGGCAAAGATAAAGAGGTGCATTCGGGAATGTAATAGGTACCGTGGGACTGTGGGAGAGTTCTCCGCGCCAACACTTCAGATGCACATACTGGATGCTGTTAACTCGGTAACAACGGACGGCTGGGTAGGTTATTGCAATAATGTATAGTGTTAGGGACAGCAGTGATTAAAATATTGATAGTGACAGTCTACATCGTGTTTGTCTCAGCCTTTGTAAGAGCTGGTGTTTATTCTTTGACTTAGTGAGATCTAGTGCTACTTTAATGTTTTTAATATTTCCGTATCGCCTCTTTTCGGATGACTGAGAGGTGCCATTTCACCTCACGTGAGCTGTGGGTCAAACCAACAATGCCTTTACTGTAGTGTGTTTCCACACTTTAGTCTAATTTTCTTTATAATTTTAATATCATTTTACACTGTGTTTTATTTTACAACATGTATCATTGCTTTTTTAACGTTTTCACGGACACACAATTAGATGCTGCACTTTCATTACTAAGCCGTATATTTTTAGAACGCCTTATACCTAACCGGGCCGTGCCGAGTTAGGCGTGCTTCCCCGCCGCCGCTTCGTTATGCCGATCCGTGCCGACCAATGACTGCTGCTAGGACTATAGGATCCAGCCTTGGACCAGCTAGCTACTTTCGTGGTCCCTGCAGTATATGGCATACAATAACGCCACCAGTTTAGAGAATATTTATCTTTTAAAAAAAAGTGTCTTAAATATCAAGATGTTATGTCAGAAATGTAGGTAAAGTCCATAAATAATTTGATACAACTAAGGTGTTAAAGGGACTGTTAATTAATGATATGTTCTTTAAAAACATCAGTTAGCGCGTAAAGAACGAAATGGCTTTATTGCATCCATATGGATACAAAAACCCACGTACTTAAAAATAATTTAATGTTACATTCATGCATGTTTAAAATTTACAAAATTTAATCAGTTATAAAACCTGCTTCTATAGTTTTCAGATAAATATATTTTGATAATATTTGTTGTCATTAAGAGGGCTGATGGCGAAAGAAAGTTGGGGACTTAGAATTGTTTTGAGGCGAACGAAGTTGGTGAGGTAACGTCTAGGTTAAAAAAAAAAAAATGAATCCCCATTGCTTGAAAAGCTGAGATAGCATTTCTTAGTGTCAAATTTTACATGTTGGACTGCTCCAGGTCGGCAGGTTTTCTCGAGAATCTCACATGCCACATCTCACTGGCTCTGAAGTCTTTGTTCACCCTTTAAACATTATTATTGTAATTTAATAAAAACTGTTAATCTTTAGTTTTGGAAATTTAATTTTAATGTTGAACCGTATATTAAGATTTGAAATTAATTTCTCTAAAGATTAATTAATTAAAATTTAATTAATCTATGTCAAGGTTGTTCGACGTCATACAATAATTAGCACAATTGCACTGGCGTTATGTTAGCCATTGCGTTACTGTAGCCGCTTACCTTATAATTTTCAATAAATACCATGTAAAAACAAATATGACAAAAATCTAAAATGCATACTGCTATTGCACAACAAACCCTTAAATAACACATATACAAGTCTCTTTTTCTCAAACTGCCCCCCCCCCCCCCCTTTTACATTCCTCGGGCCATCTAAATGTTTCACCCTATTCCAACACTTACCTTCGTGCCATTGGCGCCAAATTTTGAGTTTGATTTTAGCGTGGAACTAAATGTTCAGATAACGTAATTACGTTAACTATCAAGGAAAGTGTGTTTTGCAAGAGGAAGTTGAAACTAATTATTTCTTACTCACATCAAGGCCATTACTAGTTTTATTCTTATTATATCAATTTTTGAAACACAAGCTTAACATAACAAATCGAAAAATTGTCTGTACACATTTATACAAATTGTATTTACAATATAACATATCTTAAAAAAAAATCATGAAGTTTTTGTTTTCGAATAAACATAAATAAAGTATTTGGCAATTCGATTATGATCTCAAACGAAATGATAATGCATGTTGGGAAAATTAAATTGCATTACAAACAAAAGTTGCATGTAACTGAAAGCTCCGAGGTGACCAGTTTGGTGACCAATTTGGTGACTTCTACTTCAAGTTATTTGCACTGTACTTTTGGCATGGGAGCACGGAAGTGACAAGTATCGTCTCTACGCGCGGAGTCCTGACAAACGTATGTTTTTGTAATACGATTTTTTTTAGAAGCCATAGCAGAGAAGACAAACTAGTTTTATTGCTGACAGTGCGTACATAGAGTTCAATGAAGGTTTCCATTAAGTATACGTACATCTGAATCAATACGTGGGTTTTTAGTAACATCAGCCTAAAAAGAAGTAATTTTTTTTAGATATTTAAAGAGGTTGCAAAATCTTGTTTCTAATAAACGTGATGTCTTGAAACTAAAATACAGTCGTTAGTTAAAGTGATTTGTTAATAAACACATTAGGGGCAGGTTTATAGTTTCTAATAAAAGGACGGATTTATAACATATGCAGCTCAATTTTCTGGTACGAAGGCTAGTCCTCGAAAGGAGGAATAATGCTCGTCATCTCGCATTTCCAATGTTTTTGTACAACCAGTAGTTCATATTTCGTATTCGCTTTTTTTATGGAAAGTCTTATCAGAAACTTAGTAAATATTTTAAAGCCAGCAATGAATTAGGGTATATTAAAAAGTATGCTGTTTAGTTTTATTACCCCTAGTCGCCTATGGGATAGTAGCATAAAACGGAAAATAATAAATTTTACAAAGAAAATAACAGTGCTGCAGTAAATCTGGTCATAAAAATAAGTTAGTGTATAATCTCGTTGGAATTATTTTATAATCTACCTATTGCGGAGTTCCGCGAGTCACGACTTTAAGGAATTTTCACCATATTTCCTTCGATCATGGTCCCAAGACCCCAAAATTACCCCCCGTTGAAAAGTTTATATATATATATATATACTAGCTGCCCGACCCGGCTTCGCACGGCTATACTAATGGAAAAAAATTAAGCCACATCACCCATTTACAGTAATGGTAAATAATAAAAAAATCAGTGAAAATTTATTACAATGATGTATAATGTACCGGAGAGAAAATGAATAGCACCGATAGCTGCCCGACCCGGCTTCGCACGGCTATACTAATGGAAAAAAATTAAGCCACATCACCCATTTACAGAAATGGTAAATAATAAAAAAATCAGTGAAAATTTATTACAATGCTGTATAATGTACCGGAGAGAAAATGAATAGCACCGATGGTTTCCCGACTCGTGCACGCAACGTACAACTGATGTACCCGTACTTCGCTACGGCAGTCTACAGGCAGATCACGCTTGCGCCGCTCATTATACTTGCCCCTCCTTGTGGGTACGCCACTGCCGCGCGATGCCCGTTGCCATGGAGACGCAGAAGGCATGAACAATGCAAAATCCTGTTGCCTTGTTTTAACCACCCATGGGATCTAATTTTCGGAAAATGTCATCCTGCGTAACATAAGGAACATTACTGTGAAGTTTCAAGTCTGTAAAATATAAATACTTGAAAAAAAAGGGTAATTTTTGATATTTAGATACCAGCTAAATTTCAACGGTGATGAGGACTGCACTAACAATGAAATAGTCGTTGTCATAGAGACGAATGAAGCATCAACAAAGCAACAGCCGTTGCCATGGTGATTTCCTACCAAAAAATGGAAATTTTGATATATTTACCCCCCCCCCCCCCTCTCCCCTCCGAAACTCCCCTTGGGATCGTATTTCCGCAGAATCCGTTATTAGTGAGCGTCTACATCACAAAATGAATAATTATGCTAAATTTCAAGTCAATTGGGTTTATAGTTTTAGAGATCTCGTGATGAGTGAGTCAGTGAGTGGTATTTCGCTTTTATAAATCGCAATAAATTAAAATTGCGACTATAATTTGAGATTTAAACTATCCTATCTCTCAAGTTGGATCGAACTGCACATGGTGTGCGAATTTTATTATAATCGGTTAAGTGGTTTAGGAGTCCATTGAGGACAAACATTGTGACACGAGATTTATATATATTAAGATATGCACACACATATATACACACATATATGTGTGATATAACGAAATTTGTCCGCAAGTTTGCAGGCGTATTTAAGAACGGATCAAAATGAAATTTCGTATACAAACTGTTTGGGTCCATGTCTCGGTCAGGTTCGAAGATGAGCCGAATCGGTTTTACACTTATCGGCTTCCAGTTCGTAAACCATTTTAGGGTAAAATATTATTTATCAGATTGAAGAATTGTAACTCAAATATTAATTCTATGATCTATTTTCAGTAAAGTCAACCCCCGACTATCTGCGGTAATGGCAAGACCAAGGGCCGCAATTAATAAATCTGATTAAATAATGTAAAAAAAAAATAGTTTTTCTTTATTTGTTTCTTGGTAACTAAAAACTGCGGCAGAGTAATGCAATACTGCTGCGCAGTATCTAACACAACCAACCATCCAGTGAAGTGTAAACCTACCAACTTCATTGTCGCTCCTTGCCGTTAATATTAATGGTTAACACAGGCGTATACTTCGCAAACTTTACTCAGCAGTTGTAACAAAAATAATATAATTTAAATAAATTAAACATTTAATAGAAAAATATTTAAAAGTTTGTTTTTCTCAAAATTTGCGTTCGGGGAAAATAGGGAGTTGACATTTACTAATTATAGAATAGACAAAAAAACAGAATCAAAACACTGTGATTTTCTGTAGACTTTTCTAAGAAAAGTGTTGATTTACAGACTAGCAAGGCCGTTATATTACTTTTCATCTAAAAAAAAACGTTTTCATCAAAATTATTTACAAAGCCCTATTCAAAGCAGAATACATATGAATTTTTTTAGTATATACATAATAGGTACATAAATTCATTAAAAGTATTATTTTTTTGTTATTGTGATATTGGACATAGCAGAAAATATTGGACTTTAATTGATTAATAAAGTTCAATACAAGAAGAGTACGAAATATGGAACGATAAACTTATCTTTTTAAGGCGTCCTTATGCGAGCAAAAATCAGAATGAGACATTTTCAGGGACACTTTATTATAGCGACCTCTGTTCTTCTCGAATGCTGGACATTAAACAAATAATGTTTAGTGTGTAGCTACATAAATAGGATTTTCTTGCTAACGCTACAAAAGTTAGTTCGTGATGCTACCTACGACTGGAAACGCTGAAAACAGTAGATCAGTTTTATGTGGTCGATACCATTCTCTATTTACTATTTCAAAATGGCTCTCTCACATTTCTTTAGTAAGATAAAAATAAAGGTATTTTATGTTATAGTTCTTCAAATTAATTTCCGTTACAATTTCATTAGAATATCTAAAGAAAGTGGTATGAATGTAAAAAAATGAGACAGACTCCAGTTATAGAGCAGCTCTTAATCGTTGTCAATATTATATGATATGAGAAACATTGGCATCGCCATTTCACTGAAGATATTTTCATTGCAAGTAACAGCTAGGTACACGAGAGAAAATGTATCCAATTTGTAATTAAGTTATATGATTTATGATTTTAAAATTCAATTTCCTTAGAACTGTTGTAAGATATTTAAATGATATGATGACATTACTCATGTCTGCTGAAGGAAAAATCTTTACGCATATGTTTTTAGGAACGTCGTGGCCTCAAAAAATGTCTCTGCTGCACTCTATGATTGACTCGAATAACTAAACACTTCAAGAAACACGATGACGCCCGAAGTGCAAACACAGAGACGAGAAGATAACAAAAAAAAAAAATAATTACTTTTAGGCCAAGTGACGTTTAGGAGATATGACTTTTAGGGCAAATGACTTTTAGGGCAAATGACTTTTAGGGCAAATGACTTTTAGGGCAAGTGACTTTTAGGCCAAGTGACTTTTAGGCCAAGTGACGTTTAGGAGATATGACTTTTAGGGCAACTGACGTTTATGCCAAGTAACTTTTAGGTCAAGTGACGTTTAGGAGATATGACTTTTAGGGCAAATGACTTTTAGGTCAAATGACTTTTAGGGCAACTGACTTTTAGGCCAAGTGACTTTTAGGTCAAGTGAAGTTTAGGAGATATGACTTTTAGGGCAAATGACTTTTAGGTCAAATGACTGAAGGATTATTTTAAAATTTTAGGTCAAGTGACGTTTAGGAGATATGACTTTTAGGTCAAATGACGCGCACCCGTGTTTTTGTCTTGTTTTGACTGTTGTGCTGAATTTTTTTGGGTTTAATATTTTTGTGCTGTCATCATTTGTGGGGGTTTTTTCGTTCTCTTCTGTTTTTGGAAAACTATTATGTTTGTTTCGTCTTTTCGTTTTGCTGTGTTTTTGTCTCGTTTCAACTGTTGTGCTGAATTTTTTGGGTTCGGTATTTTCGTGCTGTCATCATTTGTGGGGGTTTTTTCGTTCTGTTAGTCACGAACACTTAAGTGTGTGCCCTATCTTACATGAAAATATAAAATATTGTTCGGCGTTTTTCCCATTATGTTGACATACCTTCAAATTTACCAATACACAAAAACACGTAACAATCATGTTAATTACGTTAGGACCGTAGTAAAAATGGAAAATTATTGTGCTAATGTTGCATTTTAGGATTTCTACTATAACAATAATAAATTGAAAGTATTTACATTATTAGTGTAAATGAAATGAGAACAATGGCGTGGTTCAAATATCAACACAAGTAGGTAGGTTTTTTCTCCTTATTTCGTTTGGCGCATCCATATATGTGTTTTTCAACACCAAAATCTTGCAAACGTGTAAATGTGTAATAATTTTCGTTTTAATACTATGTAATTATTTTCCTAACCTACTGAAAGAATTTCATCACAACCTAGTAATACACTACGCATAAGTAATATGTAATCTTGAATGTTGAGACAGAATAATATTTTTAGCAGTAATTTACTTCAATGTACGCATATTTTAATGTACGTATTACTTGAGAAGGTTATTTTAATAATGACATAGTAGTTACACTGTGGTTACTGATATTGATTGATAAAAACAGGTTCTAATGACAATTTTTTTTTTTTTTTAGATTTCTTGAATGGATTTTGAAAAGTGGTAACGACAAACTTCTGGAACTATCAGACAACAAACTTAGAAACCGTGTGATATGCGCTGATAATTTTGAAGTGAACCAATTCAAAAATAAACTTAAGAAGTCATTAAATTATTTTGCCGTTCCTCAAATGTTCACACCATGCAAATCCCCGCCACTAACTGAACAAATCTTCAACACAGGGGAGACTGCTTCCAGTCCTTGTTCTTTGGCACTCCACGAAGAACATATTTCAGAAGCTGACCCCCAAATAAATCAGTCACATAATAAATCTCAGACAAATTGGGTTCCTCTCGGACGAGATGCTGTACAGATAGAAACGGGAGTGAGTTGTAAAGAACCGGCACCATTGGAATCATGTGACAATACACCGAGAAAAGCCAAACTAAGAGCTAAACTACGCAAGAAAATGCTATTACTAAATAGGAAACGCAGCCAGTTACATTTCAAGCGCAAGAAAAAATACAAATTACCAGTAGCTGACTTATTACTTCAACTGAATGAGCATTTATCGGGTCACCCATTGACTTTGTTAAAGATGCAGTTGAATCACAAAAAACGGGTTCCTTGGGAGCTGGATGAAAAAGAGTTTGTAATGGCAACATTTTACAGATCACCATCATTGTACAGAACTTGGTTGAAGCAGGGTTTCAAACTCCCAAGTGAAAAAACTAGCCGCAAATGGGTAAATATAATGAATCTTTCACCTGGAATTACAAATGATGTGAAAGAAAAACTTAAACTAAAGGTAGACTGCATGTCGGAAAAAGAGAAGGAATGCATTTTGATTTTTGATGATATGGCCATCAAAAAAATGGCTATCATATAATTCAAAATTTGACGAAGAAGAGGGCAGGCAAGACTTAGGTGCGCTATGACAGGATAAGAGTTTCGCTTCACAGGCTCTTGTATTTATGGTGAGAGGTCTCTTTTACTCATGGAAAATGCATTTTTCATATTATTTATCTTGTGGTACAGTAAGACATTATGATTTGATGATTTTAATAGATCTTGTGTTGGAAGCACTTACCGAAATTGGTTTGCATGTGCGTGCAATGGCTTGTGATCAAGGCACTTCAAATCAAAAAGTAGTAGAAGGATTAGGTGTCAGTGAAGATAAGCCTTATTTTATGTTCAAGCAAAGTAAAATATTTGTTGTTTTTGATGTGCCACACCTTATAAAATGTCAGAAACAATCTTATGGCGAACGACTTTGTCGTCGATGGAGAAGTTGTGACGTGGAGAGCCATAACAAATTTGACTTTTTGTGATTCAAAGAGAAATCTTGCTAGGGCAGTTCCTAAGCTCAGTCAACGTCATGTCATGCCAAATGCTTTTGAGAAGATGAATGTAAAATTGGCGGCACAAATATTCAGTCATTCTGTTTCTTCTGCACTCATGGCACAAGCGACCGTATATAGCGATTACGAAAATCAACAAAAAACAATAGCGACTGCACATTTTGTTGAAAAAATGAACAATCTTTTTGACAACTTAAATAGTAGATCAACAAATGATCCCAATCTACACCGACAGCCACTTTCAAATGAAAACCATCTAATGTTAAAAAACATTAAGGAATCAATAGCTTGGATAAGTCAGTGGACATTGAAAGACAAGAAAAAGAAATGCCCCCAACATTCAAGAATTTCCGCCTAACTTTGAAAAGTATTTTGCTTCTATGGGAAGATCTAAGCCACGAAGGAGTTAACTTTTTACGGATATCTAGGCTTCACCAAGATCCTCTAGAAAGCCTAATTTCCGTAATACGGCAGCGTGTTGGATATGGGAGAAGCCCGTCATCACAGCAATTTAGACAAGCCCTACAACACAACATGTCTATGAGATTAATAATTCCACCACAGTCTGAAAATTGTGGAGACGATGATAATATACTTCTGGCTTCTGGTTTATCAACCACCAAAACAAACAACAATGGTGTTGGCAGTGCCATTTCATATCGTTTAGCAGGTAATCACATTTTTACTGTTATATTTTAAAAAATTTTGAACTTGGTGAAATTTTTGTACATTATATATTTATAGCTTTCTTATAAAGTGCCAGTAGCAGCCTATATAATTTATTAGATGAAATCTACGCTAAAAAAAAGAGCCAATCATGGTCAACTAAACAAAGTATGTTTGGTAAAAATTATTTTCTAAAGATTATTTCATTACACCACCTACGCCCAGACATTGTCCACACATAAATCACAAGCTCATGCACTTGTTATTTCCTTCCCCCTGTTTGATTTTGCCAGTACTCATATGATTGTCTCAAAGATTAAGCCATGCATGTCTAAGTGCAAGTCAAATTAAGGCGAAACCGGCGAATAACTCATTAAATCAGTTATGGTTCCTTAGCTCATACCACTTTACTTGGATAACTGTGATAATTCTAGAGCTAATGCATGCAGTTCTGAGTCCCGACCAGATATTGAAAGGATGTTTTTGTTAGACCAAAACAAATAGGCTTTTTATAAGTTTTCGAATATGCAATGTGTTACTTTTTTTTAACTATTGTTCACATAATTACAACTTAAATTTTTAGGTACTTCTTCGAGCTGCCTGACTGAAGTTTGCGGATATGACAGTACTTCTGAAAAACACGAGGAACTATCTGCAAAAAACATGCCCAGCTACGTCATCAGCAAAAACTTTTCAGGTAAATCTCAAGACTGCTTTAATGTGCTAACACTCTTCAGAGTCAGCTATACAATTTTATTAGGCGTGTATTGATCTTATTGCAATAACCAGACCAGCATCAAGCCTCTGCGAGGCCCCTGGCATTATCCCGGAAAGAAGCCCCTTTCGCAGGAGTGAACATACCCCAAGCAAAAAACAGGGGGTTCGGGGTCTTTCCCGGAAAAATTTGTATTACAAGGTGCTAAATGGTGCTATTATAGGTGTTTTTTAAAACCAAAATATTGAATATACAGTTGGAAGAATTGCAATATGTTCTGCTGTTGTTAATTTTTACAAGAATAAATAATAAATTGTATTACATTAACTTAAATTCACTTCATGTGATACAAAAAAACCAATACAATTTCAAAGGTTTTTCAATAAAATATATGTTTTACATTGAAAAAAATACACTGTAAGTCTTTCACTGTATATTTATTTATTTTATTTATAATTAACAGAACTAAGTATTATTACTGTTTATATCAGATGACATCAAAACATGCAGTAATAAATAATTAACCTATAAATGTTTTTAAATTATTCAAGCTGCGACTGATTAATTTATGAGGTTTTATTGAAATCAATTAATGGTATTTACTGCTGTAAGCTGTAACAATACCAATTTATATTTCAATAATGCAAAAAAGTGTTAATGAAAGATTAAACTTCTTCAAAATCAAGTATAACTTCCCCTTTAAGCACTAGCACCAAAGTCTACTTCAAAGTTTTCAACCTCTTGCACATAGTGTCTATGCCTATAAATAATTTAAATAGGCTTCTTTCTAAATTTTTTTGAGGCAAAGTCTTTGATGACATCACTAAAGTCTAGCGTTCTAAGTATGTCACATTCGATACTGAGAATGCTCAAACTGTTTAATCTTTCTTGTTGCATAGCACTTCTTTTTATATTTTTAATAATCTTCAGTTTTGAAAAAGATCGTTCACCCGAAGCATTTGACACCATCATTGATAAGAACATTCTCAGAGAAATTTCCACATTCGGAAATGCTGGCAACAATCCATTTTCATACAGATGATGATAGATGGCTTGTAAATTCAACTTCTTTGTAGGAGTAGATCGACACCCAACATCATCACCTCCTTCCAAATTTTCTTCGTACGTTACAATATTTCTTTCCCCTTCTGCTTCACCAGAGTTTGCACAATCGGAACCATTATAAAGGTGTACAAGCTGCAAAATGTATTTATTTTCTGTAAGATAACTTTTTAAATGTAGGCATTCTTCAACAAGCTCCGACTTGTTTACATCTTGTTTGTATGCAGAAGCAAAATAGTCGCAACAAATTTTCAGTTTGTCTTCATGAAATTCAATTAAATCCTCCAGAAATCCGAATATCTTCATAACTCTTCTGTATGCTTCTGTGCGTATATTTAGATTCAATACCAATGAGTCTATGATTGGAAGGTAGGTCTCAACTCTAAGTTTATCTCTTCCTTTGAGAATAGTATCTGGGTTGCTGCTGTTGTCGAAAAACGTAAGCCGAGTGCTGCGTCTATTTGTTCTGTCCTCAGTATTCTCACTATTTGTGTTTTCAGTTGATGCCAAAGCGGAACTTTCGTAGCTGTCAAAACTGCCTCTTTTCTGTTCAACATATGATTTTAGAGACTCGAGAACTTTAACAGCTACTGACAGAGTAAGAGTAGGTTTTTGCAGGACTGTGTTGACCTTGTTGATTCTTCCCAAGATATCATTCCAAAAGTAAGTGAGAAATACTGTCTCAAATCTTTCCATGCATTTCTTCAAACCCGCAGCTTTTAATTTCGTGTCAGCATACTGCTCGGTGTCATTTCTAATCGCATCCACTACTGACTCAATCACTTCATATCCTTCGCTCAATGCTAAAACAGCATCTGCCCTAGCTGACCATCTAGTGTTGGAGAGTGGTTTTAACTTTTTACTTAAATCAGTCATAGCAGATAACAAAATGTTCCATCTGCAAGTTGATGCTGAAAAAAAGTTGTACAGTGATTGAATGAAGTCAAAATATTTTGTCGCATTTAAGTTGCTTTCTGCTGCTACTACACCAACAATATTCAAAGAGTGGGAAGAACATGGTATAAATTCTGCTAGTGGGTTTTCTTGTCTGATTCTTGCTTGCAAACCAGTGTATTTGCCACTCATGTTTGATGCATTGTCGTAAGATTGTCCCCGACAATTTTCAAGAAGAATACCACAGTTTCTCAGCAAACCAGTTACTTCTTTGAAGAGTGTTTCGGCTGAATGCCCATTAATGGCAATGAATTTCAAGAACCTTTCAGTTGTTTCACTATTTATTACATACCTAATAATAAACCTAAGTTGATCAGTATGTGCTACATCAGGTGTGGAGTCTACACATATCGAGTAATACTTGGCCTCCTTAACCTCTAGAACAATCTGATCAAACACTTTTCTCCCCATCACTTCTATGAATTTATCACATACAAAAGACGAAAGGTAAGAAACACTTCCTCGGCCTGTATTTCCATATTTCTTTATATGTTCTTTTAAAAATGGATCATATTCACTTATCAACTCAAGTGATCCTAAATAGTTCCCATTATGTGGATTATCAAATTTCTCTTGATCTCCTCTGAATGGTTGACCTCTTTGAGCTAAAAACCTTACGACAGAGACAACTCTAACCAAAACATTCTGCCAATATTCACATTCCTTATTAATTTCGATCTGGAGTGCTGTATCAATTCTTCCTACTTCTTTGCAGCGTCTCAAGTACACTAACATATTATTTATATGCTCCTTCCCATTTTCGTGGCCAGTTAGAGACTGTTGCATGTTTCCAATCGTTGAAGCCTTCTGAACAGAAGGGACTGGAAGAATTAGAACCAAAAAGTGTACAAACAAAGCAATATACTCGACCAGATGATGGTGAATACAGTAACCATTCACGCCTGATTTACTCCCCCGTCTGAAGCTCCCGGAAAAACATGGATGGACGCCATGTTCGTGACTCAATTACTTTTTTGCTATCTTGTGAACACTCATATTTACGAACAGAATCAATAAAATTGTGGTTGAAATGTTGACAGCATGAAGGGCCTTTCCTTATCCAATATTCTTGAAGTTCATTTTTAGAACCTCGAAATAACTTCCATTGTTCTACATCTTTACCTGGTTACATTTCATCACAACTGCGTATTTCATCTTTTTCATGTGAAACTGAATTCTGAAGGTCAGAAATAGTTGCACGAGAGCTGTCGGGATAAGCTTCTTGAACATTTGCGAGTGAGGAGGATGACGGTGACGGACCAGGAGATGAAACATTGTGATCAACTGGAACTGAATTCTGAAGGTTATAAATAATTGAAGGAGAGCTGTCGGGATAAGCTTCTTTAACATTTACGAGTGGAGAGGATGACGGACCACAATATGTAGCATTGCGATCAACTGGAAGACGATCTGAAGAACTAGAAGCGAGATCACTAATTAAGACTAAATTTATTTTACCACTAGAAACTGTTTGAAAAAATGAAGTCACTTTTGGTAAAGATTCTATAAATAGGTTCACTTCTTTTAGCCTTTTGTCTTTTATGGGCACCACTTTCATAGATACGTTTCATGATTGCGATTAAGGAGCACTTTCAATTTTCTAATAAATTTCCACAGTTACATGGTAGACTGTTCACCTAAAAGTAGGTGTATTTGGTATGTATGAGGACACCGGAGGACGGAGGGGGATCCGGGGATCCAAGGCAGCCACCTTAAGGCTTCGCTTCATCACCCATGTTGGATTACGTCACTTCCGACGGCCATGCACGCACGAAAAAGTGTCCCGTTACATTCATCAGTCATGTACGCACGAAAAAAGTCCCGTTACGTTCATCAGTCATGTACGCACGAAAAAATGTCCCATTACGAGTAGTAGGAAAATACCGGTTCAAGGACAGGCGCAGGATCCAGGAGCCGACCTTGAACATTGACTTTGACCTTGAACATTGACCTTGAACCTTGACCTTGACCTTTAACTATGACCTTGAACATTGTTTTTGACCTTGAACATTGACTTTGACCTTGAACATTGACCTTGAACCTTGACCTTTGACCTTTGACATTGACCTTGACATTTGAACTTGACCTTGAAATTTGACCTTGACCTTTAACTTTGACCTTGACCTTGAAATTTGACCTTGACCTTGAAATTTGGCCCTGACATTGAAATTCGACCCTAACCTTTAGCCTTGCGACCCTCGATGTTGCCAACCTGATGACGTCATCTAATCCGTATGCTAATCTATGCTAACCTAACCTAACCTAACCCATGCCAATCTATGCTAATCCATGCCAATCTGTGCTAATCCATGACAATCTATGCCAATCCGTATGCCAATCTATGCTAATTCGTATACCAATCTATGCTAATCTGTATGCCAATCTATGCTAATCCATATGCCAATCTATGCTAATCCATATGTTAATCCATGCTAATCCATCCACCATTTTGTATTTCTAGAAATTTCCACCAACTTCGAATCGTGACGTCACCGTTGCACTTTTCGTCACGGCCGCCATCTTGGATTAGAATTTTTTTTCGAACTTCAACTTTTCGAAATTTGATGTAAACATCAGCCGCCATATTTTGCCTTCCTTAATGCATACCTAAGGCGCCACATTTGAAATTAAAATTATTATACAGCCGCCATCTTTAATTCCAGCACAGACTACCAGATGGCGCTAAATTCAAAAATTAGTTGCCATAGGCGCCGCCATCTTGGTTCTCAAGTTGGCTGGTAGATGTCGCTAGTATCGCGTGCCAAATTCAAAAATTAGTTTCCATAGGCGCCGCCATCTTGGTTCTCAAGTTGGCTGGTAGATGTTGCTAATATCGCGCGCCAAATTCAAAAATTAGTTGCCAGAGGCGACGCCATCTTGGTTCTCAAGTTGGCTGGTAGATGTCGCTAGTATCGCGCGCCAAATTAAAAAATTAGTTGTCAGAGGCACCGCCATCTTGGTTCTCAAGTTGGCTGGTAGATGGCGCCACCGTCGCCATATTTTAGTTCATATAATCGATACCAGATGATGCCACCGTCGCCATCTTTAGTTCCTAGTGTTGCTACCAGAGTATGCCACCGTCGCCATCTTTATTTCTTAAAGTTACCGCAGGAGTGCACCACCGTCGCCATCTTTAATTCTTAAAGTTACTGCCGGATGGCGCCAAGTGTTATGTAGTCAGTCGAGACAAGTCGGGAATGAGTCGAGACAAGTCTAGACAGTCGAGACAAGTCGGGGGGACAAGACGAGACAAGTCGGTAGCCTGTATTCACCAAGTTCTCCGTTGCCGCCGTCTTTAATTCATAAAGTCGTTACCAGATGGCGCCACTGTCGGCCATATTTAATTCAAGGCATTGTCGCCGGATGACGCCAAGTTCGAATTTAAAAACCTACAAGTGTTATGCAATGTGTAACCAGTCGAGGCAAGTCGAGATAAGTTTGGAACATGAAGCCATATTCTAAACTACGTTTATTATTTATGTATGCCTTTATATATTTAGGTTTGATGATAGAGTAATGCAAGGGAATGGCTTTTCATTTATATTTGCGACAAACAAACCATCCATCCGATTACATTATTCCAAGTGGCCATATTGGAAAGATGACACCACCGTTGTAATTTCCGTTACGGCCGCCATCTTTAAATATATTATCCGAGTTTAATGAAAAAAATTTTAAAATTTATAAAAAAATTAAATTAATAAAATTTTAATAAATTATTTATAAAGAAACAAACTTTTACGACACGGAGCTCGGAGTCCTCGGTACGAACCTGGTGAGGGCAAAAAAAATGGCGACCGATCTTTCCCTCGTGGTGGCTGCAGGCAGTTTGACTCCCACCACTTTTTTTTTCAAAGTATATATAACGTCATCTAGTATGACGCCATGTCCGCCATCTTGTCTTCGATGCTGGAAGCCATCATCATTGTATCGTCGGCGAGAGTACGCTGACGCCATGTTAGTTTAGTTCTTATCCGCTAGAGTGCAGTAATCATTTATTACTGTGACACCAGCCATCTTGAAATTTGGCCGCCACCTTGAATATCCGTAATTATTTAGCTAGGAATTCGGGAAAAAGTTCAAAATTCATTAAATAAATCACTCATTAATTTACATATTGATTCGATCCGCTCCTGTCCTCGGTTCGATACCCGATCGATGTAATAATGTTTAATTTTATGTAAAAAATAATAATTTCAATAAACTATGTTCAACATTCGTAAAGAGACTCTAAATCCTCTACGACCATCATCCTATCAGACATCAAGACCACCATATTGGAAATGCATAATTTTAATGCTAGAGATCCGGGAAAAAGTTCAAAATTCAATAAATAATTTTGTAATCTATATACTGATTGATTAGATCGACTTAGGTCCTTGGTTCGATCCCTGGCTGATACAAAACAACTTTAATATTTTAATAAAGTACCACTAAAGTGTCAGGTTTGAGAAAATAAAAAACACCGCAAGTTCTTTTAAAAAAACTTTTAATACATAAATTATACACTACCAAAAGTACAAAAAACACACAGACAAATTACCTAAGTTTCGTGGATCTCTCGATTCAAACAGTCTTCTTACTATACGGACTTTGTCCTTTACATGACTTTAAATGTCCATTCAGTTTATCAGCTCGACATATTGGTACACCGCAATTTGCACACAAAGTCGAATTATCGACTTCATTAAAAGGACAGTGATATATTTCGTGTCGTTGTGCACTTTGAATATTTGCCAATGTTTTGTTACAAAATATACAGCTTGATTCCGATGAATGTACAGCCAGTCTATCACAATTCCTGAGGTGCCGTTTTAATCTTCCATATTGTACAAACTTGCTTAAACACCTGTTGCACTGATATTTAATGCGTTCAGAGTTATTACTACAATTATGTATTACATAATCCCATAATTTCAAGTTTTTGATCTTCTCACAGTACGTGCAGTCGGGTGATGGAACACCGCTGGTTGCTCCTTCCTTCATCAATGCCACTGGAACTGTTGACAACCATTGTAACACTGCTGACATGTTAACTTCTGAAGCCGTTGAGGTCTGATCTGCGGAAGATGTTGCACCCGTCGAAATCTCCTGCTGTGCTGAGAGAGCAGGTGTAGCTGTAGATGTCGTTGTCATCGTGCTCTGTACTGATGATGGTAGACTTTCGATCCAGGTTGGTGTAGAAGCGGTGCTAGAACTCTCATGTTGCTTAAGCAAAGAGTTCACAAGCGGGCTTGTGCTAGAACTCTCATGTTGCTTAAGCAAAGAGTTCACAAGCAGGCTTGTGCTAGAACTCTCATGTTGCTTAAGCAAAGAGTTCACAAGCGGGCTTGTGCTAGAACTCTCATGTTGCTTAAGCAAAGAGTTCACAAGCGGGCTTGTGCTAGAAATCCCATGTTGCTTAAGCAAAGAGTTCACAAGCGGGCTTGTGCTAGAACTCTCATGTTGCTTAAGCAAAGAGTTCACAAGCGGGCTTGTGCTAGAACTCTCATGTTGCTTAAGCAAAGAGTTCACAAGCGGGCTTGTGCAAGAACTCTCATGTTGCTTAAGCAAAGAGTTCACAAGCGGGCTTGTGCTAGAACTCTCATGTTGCTTAAGCAAAGAGCTCACAAGCGGGCTTGTGCTAGAACTCCCATGTTGCTTAAGCAAAGAGTTCACAAGCGGGCTTGTGCTAGAACTCTCATGTTGCTTAAGCATGATTAAATTTGGACTTTTTTAAAAAAATGGTAATTTATGATGTTTATAAACGACATCCTCCCTGATGGCTTTCTCTGAGTGCATCTATTTTATTTTTATTAGGTGGAATTAAAAAAATCATTATTCATTCAAATAATAATATACCCTGAGAAATCTGAGAAACACTAACTGGAAGAACAAACTACCTTCTCCTTGGAGTCTAGCGATGGCATCCCTCTATTGCGATCGTTAGTGAGAATCCTGCATCCCGCATGAAAAAAAGAAATAATATTTACCTGCAAGCAATATGTGGTGTCATCTGTTGTTGAAAAGCAGAACTACTTACAACAAGTACCTTTGCATGAGATAACTTAACTCTCGCTTAAGAAATATTAAAAAAAAATATATTTAAGTAATGGTTCCAATTGGAAAACTGTCTGTTTGTATCTAACATTAGTCACAGTAACTAATATGAATCCTGATTCGGTGTCTGTCGCTGTATCGAAATGACACAGGTGTAAGTTTTGCAGCAAAGAATTTATCTTGAGAAAGAATGGGAGACAACACCAGAAGAATGACTGTGTTAAAAATCCACTACGCAATGTGATAAGTTGCGTTCGATGTAGCAAGTCGTTTACGCGGAGAGAGAGCTTAAAAAGACATGACAGAACTTGTAACGTTAAGCCTGCGTACAAGCCAGAGGACAACGATGGATCTACTAGACTAAGGAATAGTGATCTGCATTACGACAATAATTTTCCTTGTCTTGAGAGAGGTTATGTTCGTGGCTCTTCCGATCTCGACGAATAACTTAAATTGAAGGACGATGATGATGATTTATGGAAGAATGAAGACAATGGAAGAATCCTTAACGTGAAAAGTGAGAATACATTCCAGCCGAATTCAAGTAGATCTTTCTTACTTTGTAAAAATGATGGACTCCTAAAAAGGAAGCATGAAGACGATAATGGCACTTCGACATCATCGATATCGAATTCATATGGTAATTTGGGTGAAGAGGATGTCTTCTACAGTGATTGTTACAGTGACTCTGAGGCTGTTGACAAAAGCATAGACTGTGATGAAGCACCTAAAGCTGACAAGATCGAAGAATGTAACGGTGTCCTGAGACCGAAACGATGGAAACGATGTGTTTTAATAAATAAATCTGATAACGCTTATTATGATCACTGGGATGATTGTGATATTAAAAGTATTTATAA
The DNA here is from genome assembly GCF_032445375.1 of Bacillus rossius redtenbacheri. Taxonomy (NCBI): domain Eukaryota; kingdom Metazoa; phylum Arthropoda; class Insecta; order Phasmatodea; family Bacillidae; genus Bacillus; species Bacillus rossius. The sequence goes on from NC_086331.1 coordinate 65,160,433, forward strand.
TAAACAAGCAAGTGAGATGGTGGTAGAAGAGATTGATTACACATCGTGGAAAGATCCAAACTTATTGGTTGACCGGCTAAGACTTCTACATGGCTCGCTTTGTGCAGGAAACTATTCGTGCATAAAATAAATATCCTTCATACTCGAATAACTGAGGAAAGCTGGCTACATACAATATGGGCTTATTTTACTTCTATTTGTATATTCTTAAGAAATAAATTAAATATTAAAAGTAAAAATTTAATGTTTTTATTTCTTGCATTCTGATTTCTAACTAAGACTTAGTTCTCGTAACTTGTGTTACCAAATGTGCTGCCTTTTTGATGGTACTTCCAAAATGTGCTTCCTTCTTTTGTTGATGGCGCTTCCAAATGTGCTGCCTTTTTTGATTGTACTTCCAAAATGTGCTGCCTTTTTGATGGTGCTTCCAAAATGTGCTTCCTTTTTGTTGATGGTGCTTCCAAATGTGCTGCCTTTATTGATTGTGCTTCCAAAATGTGCTGCCTTTATGTTGATGGTGCTTCCAAAATGTGCTTTCTTTTTGTTGATGGTGCTTCCAAATGTGCTCTCTTTATTGATTGTGCTTCCAAAATGTGCTTCCTTTTTGTTGATGGTGCTTCCAAATGTGCTCTCTTTATTGATTGTGCTTCCAAAATGTGCTGCCTTTATGTTGATGGTGCTTCCAAAATGTGCTTCCTTTTTGTTGATGGTGCTTCCAAATGTGCTGCCTTTATTGATTGTGCTTCCAAAATGTGCTGCCTTTATGTTGATGGTGCTTCCAAAATGTGCTTCCTTTTTGTTGATGGTGCTTCCAAATGTGCTCTCTTTATTTATTCTGCTTCCAAAATGTGCTGCCTTTATGTTGATGGTGCTTCCAAAATGTGCTTCCTTTTTGTTGATGGTGCTTCCAAATGTGCTCTCTTTATTGATTGTGCTTCCAAAATTTGCTGCCTTTACGTTGATGGTGCTTCCAAAATGTGCTTCCTTTTTGTTGATGGTGTTTCCAAAAGTGCTTCCTTTTTGTTGATGGTGCTTCCAAATGTGCTCTCTTTATTGATTGTGCTTCCAAAATGTGCTGCCTTTACGTTGATGGTGCTTCCAAAATGTGCTTCCTTTTTGCTGATGGTGTTTACAAATGTGCTGCCTTTTTTTGATTGTGCTGCCTTTTCGTTGATGGTCCTTCTATTATTAATGTTGTTTTGACTCTAGTATTATTGTTGATGGTTCTTGATTTGACTAGCGTATTATTCCATACGGTGCATGTATATAAGCGAGTCCTAGACAGCAGGATGCTCAGTTTGTTACTGACGTCGGCGGTGTAAGGATCGCCTAGTTTGTTTCTACTGGTGCATGAGTCGTGTCAATTAGCTGTTCTTGAGATTTCGATGGCATCTTTACCGACTTTAACGTCGAACTCGATGGAGAATGTACCATCGACTACGGGAACCATGACGTCAGCGCCGACGATGTTGGAGCAGATCCCGTTGGCAACGCCTCTGACAACACTGGAGGAGACTTCGATATGTGCTGTTCCACCATCAGCTGAAGTTTCATCATCAGCAATGGATTCTTCAACTAATGAAGAGCGTACATTGCGTCAGTGCAAATACTGTGACGCATCATTTACTTACACCTCAAATGCTCAAAGACATGAAAGAAGCAGTTGTTCTAATAATGTTAAAAGAATAAAATTTCAGTGCAATAAGTGCAAAAAACTAATTTCACGTCTTGATAGCTTACATCTTCATTATAAAAAATGCTCCGAGAAAGTAAAGTGCGAGTATAATGAACCTGGTTATTGTTTTGACTCATGTGTTTTACCAGCTGATGAGACTATATAAGTGAGACCCTGGTGGTATGGAATTCAGTCCGTCTCTGGCTGCTGTGATGAACGGATCGGATAGTTAGACTTGTATAACATAATAGACCTGTATCTAGCTATTCTTGAGAACTCGATGGCATCATTACCGCTATCTACACCAACCTGGATCGAAGGTCTACCATCATCAGTGCAGAGCACGATGACAACGACGTCTACAGCTACACCTGCTCTCTCAGCACAGCAGGAGATTTCGACGCGTGCAACATCTTCCGCAGAGCAGACCTCAATGGCTTCAGAAGTTAACATGTCAGCAGTGTTACAATGGTTGTCAACAGTTCCAGTGGCATTGATGAAGGAAGGAGCAACCAGCGGTGTTCCATCACCCGACTGCACGTACTGTGAGAAGATCAAAAACTTGAAATTATGGGATTATTTAATACATAATTGTAGTAATAACTCTGAACGCATTAAATATCAGTGCAACAGGTGTTTAAGCAAGTTTGTACAATATGGAAGATTAAAACGGCACCTCAGGAATTGTGATAGACTGGCTGTACATTCATCGGAATCAAGCTGTATATTTTGTAACAAAACATTGGCAAATATTCAAAGTGCACAACGACACGAAATATATCACTGTCCTTTTAATGAAGTCGATAATTCGACTTTGTGTGCAAATTGCGGTGTACCAATATGTCGAGCTGATAAACTGAATGGACATTTAAAGTCATGTAAAGGACAAAGTCCGTATAGTAAGAAGACTGTTTGAATCGAGAGATCCACGAAACTTAGGTAATTTGTCTGTGTGTTTTTTGTACTTTTGGTAGTGTATAATTTATGTATTAAAAGTTTTTTTAAAAGAACTTGCGGTGTTTTTTATTTTCTCAAACCTGACACTTTAGTGGTACTTTATTAAAATATTAAAGTTGTTTTGTATCAGCCAGGGATCGAACCAAGGACCTAAGTCGATCTAATCAATCAGTATATAGATTACAAAATTATTTATTGAATTTTGAACTTTTTCCCGGATCTCTAGCATTAAAATTATGCATTTCCAATATGGTGGTCTTGATGTCTGATAGGATGATGGTCGTAGAGGATTTAGAGTCTCTTTACGAATGTTGAACATAGTTTATTGAAATTATTATTTTTTACATAAAATTAAACATTATTACATCGATCGGGTATCGAACCGAGGACAGGAGCGGATCGAAACAATATGTAAATTAATGAGTGATTTATTTAATGAATTTTGAACTTTTTCCCGAATTCCTAGCTAAATAATTACGGATTTTCAAGGTGGCGGCCAAATTTCAAGATGGCTGGTGTCACAGTAATAAATGATTACTGCACTCTAGCGGATAAGAACTAAACTAACATGGCGTCAGCGTACTCTCGCCGACGATACAATGATGATGGCTTCCAGCATCGAAGACAAGATGGCGGACATGGCGTCATACTAGATGACATTATATATACTTTGAAAAAAAAAAGTGGTGGGATTCAAACTGCCTGCAGCCACCACGAGGGAAAGATCGGTCGCCATTTTTTTTGCCCTCACCAGGTTCGTACCGAGGACTCCGAGCTCCGTGTCGTAAAAGTTTGTTTCTTTATAAATAATTTATTAAAATTTTATTAATTTAATTTTTTTATAAATTTTAAAATTTATTTCATTAAACTCGGATAATATATTTAAAGATGGCGGCCGTAACGGAAATTGCAACGGTGGTGTCATCATCCAATATGGCCACTTGGAATAATGTAATCGGATGGATGGTTTGTTTGTCGCAGATATAAATGAAAAGCCATTCCCTTGCATTACTCTATCATCAAACCTAAACATATAAAGGCATACATATATAATAAACGTAGTTTAGAATATGGCTTCATGTTCCAAACTTATCTCGACTTGCCTCGACTGGTTACACATTGCATAACACTTGTAGGTTTTTAAATTCGAACTTGGCGTCATCCGGCGACAATGCCTTGAATTAAATATGGCCGACAGTGGCGCCATCTGGTAACGACTTTATGAATTAAAGACGGCGGCAACGGAGAACTTGGTGAATACAGGCTACCGACTTGTCTCGTCTTGTCCCCCCGACTTGTCTCGACTGTCTAGACTTGTCTCGACTCGTTCCCGACTTGTCTCGACTGACTACATAACACTTGGCGCCATCCGGCAGTAACTTTAAGAATTAAAGATGGCGACGGTGGTGCGCTCCTGCGGTAACTTTAAGAATTAAAGATGGCGACGGTGGTACACTCTGGTAGCAACACTAGGAACTAAAGATGGCGACGGTGGCATCATCTGGTATCGATTATATGAACTAAAATATGGCGACGGTGGCGCCATCTACCAGCCAACTTGAGAACCAAGATGGCGGTGCCTCTGACAACTAATTTTTTAATTTGGCGCGCGATACTAGCGACATCTACCAGCCAACTTGAGAACCAAGATGGCGTCGCCTCTGGCAACTAATTTTTTAATTTGGCGCGCGATACTAGCAACATCTACCAGCCAACTTGAGAACCAAGATGGCGGCGCCTCTGGCAACTAATTTTTGAATTTGGCACGCGATACTAGCGACATCTACCAGCCAACTTGAGAACCAAGATGGCGTCGCCTCTGGCAACTAATTTTTGAATTTGGCGCGCGATACTAGCGACATCTACCAGCCAACTTGAGAACCAAGATGGCGGCGCCTATGGAAACTAATTTTTGAATTTGGCACGCGATACTAGCGACATCTACCAGCCAACTTGAGAACCAAGATGGAGGCGCCTATGGCAACTAATTTTTGAATTTAGCGCCATCTGGTAGTCTGTGCTGGAATTAAATATGGCGGCTGTATAATAATTTTAATTTCAAATGTGGCGCCGTAGGAATGCATTAAGGAAGGCAAAAGATGGCGGCTGATGTTTACATCAAATTTCGAAAAGTTGAAGTTCGAAAAAAAATTCTAATCCAAGATGGCGGCCGTGACGAAAAGTGCAACGGTGACGTCTCAATTCGAAGTTGGTGGAAATTTCTAGAAATACAAAATGGCGGATGGATTAGCATGGATTAACATATGGATTAGCATAGATTGGCATATGGATTAGCATAGATTGGCATACAGATTAGCATAGATTGGTATACGAATTATCATAGATTGGCATACGGATTGGCATAGATTGACATGGATTAGCATAGATTGGCATGGATTAGCATAGATTGGCATGGTATAGGTTAGGTTAGGTTAGGTTAGCATAGATTAGCATATGGATTAGCATACGGATTAGATGACGTCATCAGGTTGGCAACATCGAGGGTCGCAAAGCTAAAGGTTAGGGTCGAATTTCAATGTCAGGGCCAAATTTCAAGGTCAAGGTCAAATTTCTAGGTCAAGGTCAAATGTCAAGGTCAAGGTCAAAGGTCAAGGTTCAAGGTCAATGTTCAAGGTCAAAGTAAATGTTCAAGGTCAAAGTCAATGTTCAAGGTCATAGTTAAAGGTCAAGGTCAAGGTTCAAGGTCAAGGTTCAAGGTCAAAGTCAATGTTCAAGGTCGGCTCCTGGATCCTGCGCCTGTCATTGAACCGGTATTTTCCTACTACTCGTAACGGGACATTTTTTCGTGCGTACATGACTGATGAACGTAACGGGACATTTTTTCGTGCGTACATGACTGTTGAATGTAACGGGACACTTTTTCGTGCGTGCATGGCCGTCGGAAGTGACGTAATCCAACATGGGTGATGAAGCGAAGCCTTAAGGTGGCTGCCTCGAATCCCCGGATCCCCCTCCGTCCTCCGGTGTCCTCATACGTACAAAATACACCTACTCCTAAAAATAAATTATTTGATTTAATCAGACAATCAAAATAAGAAAATTGCAATACACATATATATATATATATAGACACACACACTATTTGGATCGGAAAACTACATAGGACATTTGCCTATCTTTGCAGATAAATGTATTGTATAAACCAATGAATTTTGGAAATAAACGACTGTCAAATAGCTACATGAAACAATAACACAAGAAAAGAAAATTAAAAAATTCGAACAGGCAAACTTAAAACCCAAAACCTTAGATATTCTAGCTGTGAACCTTCACCCTAGCCAACTGTTTTTTATGTTAGACTCCTTCGCAAGGTCGAGACAACACCAACGAGTCTAACATTCCCCCCTTTACAACTATTAGGTCAAGCCCTGTGACTATGTGACAGCGACAATACAGACTTGTGTCAAGTGGTGACTCTAATGGACGAACACAAATACCAATGCCTTACCCAGGACTCGAACCCAGAACCGCAACCGCCCGCACCACAATCAGGCGCGCTACGGAGACCGGCAACTCGGTCACAATGCTACTACTGAAGGATGTGCAAAACTTTAGAAAAATAAGGAAAATACAAATTTCTTAGAATCACGTTTTTAGAAGTTAAGTTTTTATATACTGTTAAGTAATTATATGACTTTGTCTTTTAATTACTAAGTAATTATATGACTTTGTCTTATAAGTACTTATATACCCTAATCCCAACAGAAAATTAGAACATGTTCTATTATGGTTTCTGATATATTTTCGGGTAAAGAAACTGTAAAACCCAGAAGCCCGTTATACAATGGCTCGGAAGCGAATTCGTATCATAAAAACACATGTGAAAATGTGTTCTAATCCTGTAAATAATATTTGAATCGTAATCACTAGAAATACCACATATTATCACACACTGCACATTTCTCCTCTCTTTTTTCTGCTTCTCTTTACTGATTTTTTTTTCCTTTTATATTTCCAAACACTAATTAAAGGTGATGCACTGATGTACATAAGAAGCTGACGTAGATTCGATATGAATTTATAAACTATGTACGACAGAAATGTTTGTTTACTGTCTAAACATGTGTAATATTGTAAATGCATAACCTTTTTTCATTTATTTTGTAATCCTTATGACTTGTCCAATATCTTTGTACAATTAGGTATGAAAAATATCCTAAGGATGAATAAAACAAACAAACAAACTACGTTTTCAGGTCCGCATCCGAGTTATTTCGCTTCTGCGCCATTGTAGAACGATCTTAAAAACTACTACGGAACTGGGCCTCATATGAATAAACAGTAGGCTAAATTTCTCATGCTATTGCTAAGCCCAGTGATACAAATCACTTAACGTTACTGTACACACATTTGACAAAACGACAATTTATTTGTAGTAACAACACAGGAAACAAACTTTCGCTTACTCTCATAGCCCAGCGCAGAACTGTTTCTTTACGCAGTAGATCGATTCCTCGATAGGTAAAACGCACATTGTTTAAATGTACTGCCAACAGAATGCGCGCAGTGCACCTGCACGCTGACCACCATTCGACAGCTAGCTGCTTGATACGATTCCTTTCGATTGGTTTGCTAGTGTGTAATGTATAAATTATTAAAAATGAAAAATATATATCTAAGAAATTTTGTATCATCGACTATTTTTTATTCCTCAAGCCGGAACAAGAAATATTTTTCTTGCAATTGTGAATTGTCACACACTTGTCACGGACAGAACAATTGTAGTGTGCGTTTTCTTTGGCGTTGGCGATTTATGTGAGGCAGACTGAGGCCCCCTGGGGGGCGAGGCCCCCGGTGGCCGCCGGCTGCGCCTATACGTTAATACGGCACTGGCAATAACCTCACAGGCAACTGCATAAGCTACAATTAGCTTGTTCGGTTATCGCGTTCATACAGTGCACTACCATTGGCAATTAATACCATCGGCAATGAATACCATCAGTTCAAAATATGAAGTGTACAGCACGAGTGTGCTGAAGTGCATGAACAACTGGGCTAACAGTGTTATAATATATTACATTTTTACACCAAATGTTAAATTTCAGTTGACAAAATAAAAATAACCATTTCCCAAAGAGCAAATGAAATCAGTTACCATTTTCCATTACATTGGAAACTAGGAAACTAAGACTTGCTTTTTTATAAAGAACAAAAAAAATTTAGTATAGATGTATTTCATTTGTACCAAGTTTCAATTTAAATAAATGTCTTTTATTATTTTTCCAGCTCACGGTCAATCAAAAATGTTCGAGGAGAGCACAGATGCACTAGAAGATTGTGCGGCGTATTATTTTGCTGGATACATCGCAAAAAAGGCTTGGACAAATTCCACTGCCAATTTTGTGAAGGCTCTCTGATTGACAGTAGCAATGTTTCACAGAAGTACAAAGCGCTGAACTATTTTAAAACCTACGTTTGTAATAAAGCTGTTAACCCACATAACCTAACAGAAAGTCATTTAACATCAGCGTCCAACAATCTCAACGATCTAACAAGATTTCAGTTGCGGCTGTTGAGTCAGTACTACAAAAAATTTTGTTTCAAAAGAAGACTTTCTGCTTTAATGCAAGCATGCATTAGGGAAGAAACAAAATCAGCGTTCCCAATGTGGTCCGACACGTGCGGCAATCACAAAGAGTTTCCTTTGCGGACTTTGGTGCGCTGCCGTATTTTCCATCAGGTGAAATGGAGCTCGAGACAAGAACGTGATGCAAAACGAAACAATACAAATGTGAAAGAAAATAGTAAACTGAAAAAACTTAAACACCAATAATATGTATGATGACGACGCTACATGAGTGAACCATTGTTTTTCAACTAAATATATTTGTATAAGTAGTACGTGTGCGTGGTGGTTTGCAATATGTTCTACGCTGGCGTTGACATTTAATATCTTAATTTTTCTGATAGTGGTTTACTTCAAAATGACAAATTACAGCTGCTAAATCACTCATTCGCAGTATTATTAGTTGTTACTGTAATTGTTGGACATACTAATAGGGATGACCCATTTGTTTATAACAATCAACGAAAATAATAACGTAAGATGTTTGGAGATTCGCGTGTCATAAAAAATAACTCGGACGAAACTTTATAGAGTTCACGTGATTCGCGGCGATTTTGTTTTGATATTCACGGTGTGTTTTTGCTATAAACACCACAAAATTCCAACTAGTAGATATTTTATTTACCATGCACTATTTATTGTGTCAATAACACCCACAAACGTTTTCATGTATCAAAGAAATACCAAAAATAAATAAACACTAGTTTCCCAGAATACCATAGACAGGCATGCTAATTTATTGTGATTGTTTACGCCGGATCAGGCGAGAAAATCAAATAACAATTAAATAACACAAATTCGCCGCAGGCGAATCACGTCATTCACTACGTCATATTCTCGGCCAGCACGAAATGGGAAGCAACAACTGACGTCACACGCCAAAGGTTATATAACTGTCGTCACGAACTGCCATATGCACCTTACACTAAAGGAAAAAAAAATAACTTCCTACTTCACATCTATGCTAGCATATTTAATAGTTCCGAAATCTGCTACATGGGCTGAAAGAGTACAAATGTACAATGAAAAAATGTAAACAAACAGTCAGTCAGCTTGCTGACTTCCGCTATTGTGACCGAATTGTGACGTTACATATTGTTCCCTAGCACCCTAGAATTTTATCTCGATTGTCAAAGCTTGGCGCGTGGAGCGACCGTCCCGTCGGTGTGTTTTCAAATACTTTATAATGGTATGTTATTTCCGTACAGCGTGCGGGGTAGAAACCTGCAGATGTTTGTAAGGCAGCCGTAAAGGAGGGGATCAGGGGAATGAACAACCCGGTTTTGTCGCTGACGCTCGGGTGGGTGATGCGGGGGAATAACAGCGGGCGACAGTGCTGCGCTCTAACCGCGACTTCTATAGTGTATATATATTTAAAGGTATGAGTGTACCATTGTGTTCCTGCATATAGCTCAAAAATGTCCTATATGTGGGTTAACATTTTTCCCCCATGCCTTTCATTTCAATGGAAATAAGCATAATACACTTTTTTCATTGTGTTCAAATCCAACAATTTTTTAAGTGCCCTTAAGAAATAGCAGATTGAAGAAAGTTGTTTTCAAGTTTATTTATAGACTGACCATGACAGTATTTTGTCTATATATAGTCCTAAGAATTTTACAACAGTTGTATCTTTTATGTCAATATTGTTATAACTTGTTAGAATTTGAGGTTCTTCCTTTCTGTGTTTTTTAAACTGTAGAAAATGTGTTTTTTCTACATTTAGTTTCAGTTTATTTATATGGAACCAATTTTCCATGGTAGTTAGATTTGTAACTATTTTTTGTCTAAGCAACTCACAACTACTTCCTCCAACTAATAGACTTGTGTCATCTGCGAACAAGGTTACTGTGCTGTTCTTAATATGTTTGGGTATTTCATTAATATATATTAGGAAAAGAAAAGGGCCTAAAATGCTCCCCTGTGGTATACTCCTGTCTTTACTACATCCCAATTTGAAATAAATTTTGTATTATTAATCTCTATTTCAACCCTCTGTGTTCTGTTACTGAGATAGGATTGGGATAATTTATATGCTGAACCATTCTTTCCTAGATTATGAAGGTTTTTTTAATAATCTATCATGATCAACCAGATCGAATACCTTGGACAAGTCACAAAAAATCCCATATGTTAATTCTCCTTTATCGAGTGATTCAATTAATGTTTATGTAAGTTGAAAAACTGCTGTCATTGTTGATTTCTTCTTTTGAAATCCACTCTGCTCTTTACAAATTAATTTATGTCTTTCTAGGAATGTAGTTAATATTTTATGAAGTAAACTTTCAAATATTTAAAAAAAATAGGTAGCAGACTAATTGGTCGATAATTTTCTAATTTATTTCTGGCCCCTTCTTATAAATTGGTATAACCTTGGTTATCTTTAGAGTGTCTGGAAAAATTCCTTCTTTAAATGCTTGATTAATATGACGTCGTCCGACCCAAGGCCACCCTAAAGCCCGACCTGCAACCGCCAGTGTCCGACCCCGCTAACGGAACGCGCCCCTAGCCATGGCCCACCCGAGTCAGACGAGCGCCGCGGAACTTAGGTATTATCAACGCCCTTAACTTAATCGGCAAGACAAACTGAGTCACGTACACGGTAAATTCAATACACTTTAAAGAATACGCCACTTTGAATTAACAACACCGTGCAACACAAGTGCGACGTAGGAGTGCCCGGGTCACTCACGTGTAGTTTTTTTTACTAAAACACCTGTGAGTGTTCCCCTTGCGGACTTCAGCCTGAATTCAATAGTGTAATATGTGACTTAACTAAAACCGCCCCAAATTAGCATTTATCATTCGCCACTGGAGCAGTCATCAAGCGACGAACAGTCTCCAGTGTGATTCTGATAATTCAAACTTATTTTATACAAACTTGTTACATGTCATTTCTAAAACATATATATATATATATATATATATAGTTAATTATTAAGTTTTATTTTGTGAATTTAGAGCCACTTACATTGTGTTATTAATATAATTTTTTACGAATAACGGAACTTTAGAAACTCTGGCGCGACAGGGAGCTCACCCCTCCCCTCGCGCCAGGGCCAGACGCCAGTACAGCGCGACTCGCGGACCGGGACGGATGCACGTCCCACGGGGAGCCATCATCTCTTTGTCTTCACTGAACTTCCATATGGTAACTATAGTTTAACTCCGAAACCTTTTTTAATCACTCCCCGTGTGCGCCCGGTCCTTTTTCCGGTGTAGGGCCTATCCCAGCCGCGTAAACTTAACACGCCCCGCACAACGCATTACGCGGGACCGTGCAATATACGGCACGGGCCGACTCCCGCCATAACAGACTTTTAATTAACTGCCGAGTGCACAGGCATTGGCTACATCTAATCGAAGACTTGACTTAATTTAATAGCGAGCCGCTTTCCACACAGGTGGGCCCGCGCGTCGCCGTTCACAAATTACGGGATTGGCCGACTCCAATCAAACTCTCTCCCTCAACCTCGACTGGCGTGAGGACGTAACTTTAGTGACGGCGCGTCAGAGCGCCCAGTGTTTAATGACAGTGTACTTTATGTAGGGAAATCGTGTGACTGTAATTACAAGTGTAATTTGCCAGCGTAATTAAACGTCCACTCTGCACACTCCGTGCGCGACGTGTAAACGACAGTGCTAAACCGTGTACGTTATTTCTGAACCTCACCAATCCAGTTAGGGATCAGCGTCCTATGCTGTGTAGGGCCAGTGGTGCAACAGGCATTAGAGGGATCCCTAACATCACGACCACCGCCGCCGTTCCTAGTGGGCCACGCAGGGGCTTTCGGACCTCACGACCCACCTCGTGGCTAACCACCGTGTTAGCCTGGCGCCCTCCCGGACACGTTTCCCCGCAAGAAAACAGCCTTCCCGCTAGGAACACCGCCGAGTCTCGAACACGAGAACCCGAGCGACTGCAAATAATTAATTTTAATGGTTTAAGTATATGTTTGTAATAAGACTTAATAACTGAGTTAGATAACCCATGTTTATCTCGAGATTTTTAATTTTTTAACTTTATTATTGCTTTAGCTATTTCATTTTCAGTAACAGGGTAGAGTATAAAATTTAATTTATGATGTGTAGGCCTATCATTAAAGTGATTTGGATTTTTTACCCGAATTGGATATGTTTTAGGGTTTATTTTATCACTTATATTTACATAGTGAGAATTGAAGGCATTTATAACTTGTTTTTGGGAGGTGATTAATGTACCACCTATATTTAGTTCTATTTTTGATTCAGCCTGTAGAGCCTCATTTCCTATGTTATTATTAATAATTTGCCATACCTTGGTATATTTAAGCAATCCCTTATTTTTTATTAGTAAATTGGTATTTAGCTGTTTTTACGACTTTACGGTATATTTTCTTATATGCTGTAATACCCCAAGTGTCTTAAAGAATAATTAAGTAATTAGATAAAAAGATTTGGAAGCATTGATTACTGAGGCCCTCAATATATATCTATAAAAGTCAACAACAGAGGCGACACTAGGAGCAAACAAAGAAAATTTAGAGACTCCCTACGAATACTTGGGAGTAAAAGGATCGTTATTATATATTAAATAAATAAAAACAACTGTTACGTCTATAGACTTCCTTATTTTATTAATCATTGTTCTTTCTTTTTTATAGATTAAATTTTCCTTAGTAAAGTCTGTTTTTCATAGATAAGTGATCTTATTTACATAACTCACAATTACACTTATTATATGATATTCCTTAACGTTATATACGATAGGGCCGGCCCTGAATGTATAACAAAAATTAAAATATTTAAAAACAAGAATGAAATTAACATTGGTAACTTTAAAGGTTGTACATATAGTCCTTCCAAAACATAATATAAATTTCTTCTCCTCGAACTGCTTTTTACTGTCCGCTGTCTTAACTGGGTTACACTATTTCTGAGTTCGTGAATAAAAAGATAGAATTATGCGGGTATCACCCGGGGCTCTAGGTAGACGGTGATCGAGGTAGTAGGCCTAATGATGTTGGATTCTGCGCAGGAACCGACTCCAGAGGTTCTGGCAGAGGATTTTGGTTGCCCCAAACTTGGAACCCTGTCTGAAACAAAGGTCCAAATTCCAAAGAATTAGACCTGTTTCCAGACAGTATACTTAAATGGCACAAAAGGCCAATAGAGGGAAATTAAAGGGGGGGATGATGACGTCAAGACTTACCAAAACAGGGTGTTGGTCCTGGCGCTCAGGATAGGGAATCTCGTCTCCGAAGACTCGAACCACATTTCGCGGTAGCCACGGAAGTCATCATGATTAATTTTAAAAAAAATAAAAAAATACTACGTTTCTCTACTTTCAACTAAACTACTGACTGGTTAATAATTTTAACTAGGGACTCCATCCCTCTAGTCTGAGAAGACTACATAATATACGATGTCGATGATTCGCCGAAGATCGCAGATACAAACGGTACCAGTCAGTCAGGAGGCGCGCACCGAAGTAAGTTCAGCGCGGGATATCGTCAGAATATCATAAGCGCGGGGTCTCTAGAGAATGGGAGGGGGGTTAGGCTCTGAGCCGAAAATTACCGGGTCCACCCGAAGGTGTCCGGCATAAAAAATTAGATCTTACTGGAGTGACTGCGCGACTGAGGCGCTATATTTTGGTGGCGAGAGGAAGTACTAATAAATCGACTTGTGACCGACGAGAGTGTCAAGCTAGGGGGTAATGGAGTAACCAGTGGTGCCACCTAGCGGCCTGAGACATAAGGAGGGGAGAGAGGTTGTCGTTACCTCCGCGCGAGCGCGGTAGTGTCGGCGCTGCCGACGCCTCACAAGTGGCATTAGTTACCACAGCCGTCGCTAGGTGTCGCTAAAGTCCAGAATCGTAACTGCGGCTGTCAAGCTTGAGATGGCCTTGACTTCGGTTAACGTACCCGAGCGGTCGTCGCTCCTAGCCACTTCTGAGAAGAAAGGGTGGGTGAGCAGGCGGGGGATGGCTTCAAAAAACGCATGGTCTGTGGGACACAAGGCCCACGGGATCCTCCTGTCGTGTCTTGCTGCTAGTGAACCTTATCCCGATTCGTGACAGAGTTAGCAGGGCTCAGCACTGCTTCACAAGCTGCTCTTAGGCAAAAGTAGTCACGCGAAGAAATAAAGTTACCGGCCCCGACGTGCCTGGAGGCGGGAGAAATATTAGCCAGAATGCTAGCCTAGCATGAGGCTGGGAAAGAGAATCAGCTCGCCTCTTAGAACAGAGGCTGAGGGCCTGGCCGTAAAGAAAATAAGATGAGAGAAAAAGAAAAAAAAAATATATTTTCAAAAATATTTAAGATTAAAAATTTTAAATAAAACGTGCCTAAATCCCTAATACATGGCACAATGCATTGTAATAGTTTATAAAAGTCTTATCATTTGTTTTTTTTACTAAAGCTATTTGTAATATTTTTAATTTTTTACTGTAATAAATAATGCCTAGGCTAATCCAGCCAGGTTTAATATGTGAAGACTTCAAGTTTCTCTTAATTTTTTAGTAATTTTAGGAAATGATTCTTCAAGGTAAAGCATTAATTGATTTAGAAATTTGTTAAAATTATTATTTACATTCTTCATTTCATTTATTTCAAGCCATTTTTCAGCAGCAAGTCTCGAATTAAAGTGACAATAATTTGCTTCATTGTATATTCCGATAGTTATTATTTTTAAATCATCAGCTATGTAGTTTTTTTTCAGCTCAATTTTAATAAGTTGTATACAATGATCAGTTATTCATGGATCAGTGTTAATTACAGTAACATTTCAGTTAGTTCCACTAATTACTTAATCAATAGCAGAGTTGGAATTAATTGTACATCGTGTATAATTTCGTATCTTATTTTCCAAATTGAATGAACTAAATAATTTTGTAACTGCTGTTTTGCCCTGCTGTTTACACTAAAGTCTATGTTTAGGTCCCCACAAAGTACTATTTTTTTGTTCATACTAGTTTTATAAATTTGTGTCAATTTTAATTCTAGTTTATTAAAAAATAACTTTAAGTTACATTTTGGTGCTATGTATCTATAGTGAAATACAGGTAATTGGTGACATATTAAAGGTAATTTCAATGGCTGTGCATTCAAAAACCCCTTCATCACTTAGGATTTTCAGTAGAGACCATTATTAAATCCTTTTGAACAAGTATACAACTCCCTCCATATACTAGTCCTGTTCGACAAAAGGCACTTACAATTTTATAACCTGATATCCAATTCATTTTACATTCAATAGCAGTTAACCAATTTTCAGTGAGGCAAATTACATGATGCCTTAATGACTTTTCCAAAGAATTTATAAAGATCTCTATTTCTGGAGCCTTATTTCTTAGAGACTGAACATTTAAGTGCATCACATTAAAAGAATTGGTATTCATTAAGTACTATCTATTTAAATTGTTACTATTTGGATTTAGATGAAATCCGACTGGTGAATTTTGAAAATGCACGTTCTCTTGGTGCTGCTGTTTCTTCTGACATAGTATTTCATAGTGATCTAGTGGTTGCGGAGGCATATGTTGACTTAAATTAGTAGTTTGCATTGATGACTTGATGGAACTGGAGCTGGAACTAGGCCTATGTTCATAAAATGTTGTATTAATTGATGACTACAGCATCCTCGCTTCCTTACTCGGGGATCCAGGATGGCTAAGGCACCCTGGTAGTATACAACACGTCACCTTCGGCCAGCTAACTTCGAATCTCCAGACCCCCAAATTCTTTGTAATGCCTTCAGGGTGACAATTAGATCACTATGTTGTAAAGACCGGAACATCCTAAAGTTTTCTTTACAGGAATTTAATAACTCTATGCGCTAACTCTGGGATTGTGTATTTTAACATTTTTATTGTTTTTGATTCTGTTTATCTATGCCAAATGAAACCTAAGAGTAATAGTCTAATTAGTGCTGGCCCATAATTTAAAATGTTCTAGTTTTGATATATTTGTCAACCCATTCCTTAAATAATATAATTTTAATATGTTTGTCAACCTATTCATTAAATGTTATAATTTTAATATATTTGGCAATACACATAAGTAAATTAAGTTACCTTTTAACCTGTTTGTTGAATCCATGTTTTGTTGTTTTATATTTACTTAATTAATCGTAAAAAAAATAGATACACTTATATTTAGACGAAATCATGTTTGTTATTATTTTGTATTTGAAACTAAAAGATACACCAGTCTCCAAAAGTTATACAAAGGGTTCATTTATTTTACACCATTGAAGAGGAGTATCTGTAGCAGTTGCGATATTGCAAAATACTTATTTTAGTGGTTAATAGTAACGTGTCAGGGCTGTAAGATATTGTGTATATGTCACAGAGACAATTGTGACAGTATGTGTAAAAATACTGTCGAAATCACTGCCTTAGCAGTGCATGTCTGGACACTATTATACATAGACTGTTGATTTCAATGGCCTGTTTGTTCAGTAGCAAGAATGTCAAAAATATAACATTGGCAAACAGGTAAGTTTCCAGACTGAAGTCAGTAATCGGGATATTCGGAATATAGATAATTAAACAAGTGCATATTTGTTATTAGCAAATTTACATAGGAATTTTTTATATTTCAATTTTAGGTTGTTTGGTATAAAATAAAAAGTTGTTACATTTTAAAAATGTTTAATAACCAAATCGTCATCTGAAACAAATCCAACCGAAGGTTTTTCGAATGCTAAATATTTAAAGCAAAATAAGTATTAAATAATCGTAAAATCTTCAAGTAATAAAATAAAAATATACCAAACAGCAAAAAAAAAAAAAAATTCTTCACTGCAGCTGCAAAATAAATTTGTCATTCAACTTTCTTTTTAAGCTGTGAACTACACATTTAGTCAGTATGACAAATGGTGTTAAATAAATACATCCCTCTCGGCACAGCCTACAGGCTTAGGTAGATTTCATAGTGCCTGCTATTTCTTCTGAAAATATTTTGGTAACTTCTATAAACTTCCGGAACATTTTTGGAACTTAATGTATATAAAAACGTTTGTATATGTTCTCCAATATTCCAAATTGATCGATTAAACATGTTCTTATATTCGATGTCACAAACTGTTTTAAAAGATTTTAACTCAATGCATCCAGCACTGAATAAAATAGATTTTCATACTATGCTTACTATATTATTTATGCATGTTTTACCTTAAAACAGTATATTTCACACCTTGTACTAATAAGTGGTCAAACAAAAATTTTCTTTAGTACAGGGTTTAAGATAATATGAAGATAATAGTATATATTGGCGACTCTGGGCACATGGAGTGAAGTGTGGGTTGGAATGGGGTCAATGACCACATCAGGTCACAGTGGCTATATTGAATTCTCATGTTACAGCAGCTATCTTGATGACCTAGACCACAGTCACCATTCCACTATATCGATGTCAAGTGCCCCAATACCCGAATGTTGCAATTTTCGTTATGTTTGCCATATTGAATTCTAATAACATGTCCACCTTCTTGGATCTGATGTCTCATCCACTTTTTAGATTCTTTCATCACAACTGCCAACTTTGTTTTTTCTATTCAGCTGAAGACTACCATCTAGAATTCCATTTTATTTGTTTTTGGTTATGGTTCCTAGAGAGTGCTAGCATCGCTCTGTCTCATGCACATAAGGTCAATGTTCCATGATCTACTACCATAGCTGTTATGGTGCTTATCGACATAGGAATAGTAGGATCACCTGCTGGAGGGTGTTGCAACCATCTTTTATCTTTCAATACTTGCTATCAAGAGGTCTATTTAACACATCACCCGCTAGAGAGTGATCCCGCCATCTTGTTTTCAGTATTCTAGAATAGGAGCACTAATATCACATAGTATACATGTCTACCAAAGGGTGCTATCGCCGTATTAGTTTCATTTTCCCATTAGAGTGCAGGAATCATTTATTGCCAGGGCTACTACGATCTTGACATTCGACCACCATCTTAAAATTCTGTAATTATTAAGTTATAAATTCGGAAAAAATAAAAAATTCATCAAAAATCAGCAATTTGTTTACTGATTAATCAACCACCATGGTTCGAGACTTGACTGATGCAAAAGGGTTAGTTTAATTAAAATAAATAAAAAAATACAGGTTAAAGAAATCATAACATCAAAAATACAAAAAAAAAATATTAGGTACATAATTGATACACGTACAAAATCAGTTTCTAAGTGAACCGCATTTCCAATGAACCGTCAAATAGTCAGAGCGATGGTATAACACACCACATTTTACCGCACTGACACCCCCGTCGAAGCTTCTCTCTTCGCACAGGCCATTGTGCATCATCAAAACCTGCCCAGAAGCATGTGCGACGAACGTGACCGCGCGCACAACGTAGTGCAGATGTGAGCAGTTTGTGAATCTACAAAGATAGTGCCGCGACCGACCATGTTGGCAGTATCACTCCTTCGGGTGTGGCAAGACGCTTCCGCCAAACTAGGCAAAAGGGTTTATGAATTTCTTTTCAGGTACAAACTAAAACTTGTAACAGCTATCAATTACTTTTCTGATAAACACAAATTGTTCAATGTGCGACTGTCATAAAACTGGCCGCTTCTGTTTTCCCACACTCTGCGCTTTTTGATAGCATCTCTCTCCGGCCCGGCACTGGGGAGATAGGCAGTCACCGTCGGGAGCTCATAGAAGCTGACAGCCTCCATGACACGCGGGAACAGCACCTTCGTGCGCAAACAAGCATTTAGTGGAGATGCCCACTACGTCGGTATAGTACTGGACATCACGCGCACAGTAAACACAATGACATTTTTGCCTTAAGTAAAGTGTCAGAGTTTCATGTATATACTTTAGTATTCGCTTCAGAGATTTTGTTCAACATGGGAACATCCACCATGGTAATATAGTGCTGCACATCAGGTGCACATTCAGCACGAAAGCGTCTACATCGAAAGTGTTAGAGATTCATTTATGTGCTTTAGTATTAGCTGCTAGGACTTAGTTCCACAAAGAAAGGTCCGCCATATCACTCGTCGGGAAGAGACCTTCAGTAGCAACGTAATCAGTGCCATCACTAGAAGGAATCAACGTCTTAAGTAAATTGTTATGTTTTCATGTATGCACTTTGGTATTATCTGCGGGTTCTTAGTTAAACATGGAAATGTCCGCCACATTACTCATTGTGAAGAGAACTTCACTAGCAACATAATCAGTGCCACCACTGGAAGGGGCCGAGTTAGTGCAGAGACATCTATCCGATAACAGTAATGATCAGGAGTACGATAGCACCGTGTACCTCGTGCCAATGCTAATAAACCACTAGAAGTTATCTGTGTATTCTTCTTGTCATTTAATACGGCATCCTGGGTAGCCTGAACATCCCAGGGAGTCCTTCATTTGGCACGTCTTTGCCTCCGGTCGCATGGCCGAACCGAACCCTGGGACCCACTTATTTTCCTTACATCAGGTTCTGCACTTCTGATGGCAGCCCTACCATTCAGGTCAACATTAATGATGGTAATGATGCCATCAAGTTTACAGGTCTAGGCATTTACACGACTTATGCAACAGACTAGTAAAACAGACCTCACTTATATACCCACAGTTTATAGCATACTACATGAGTCAAAACTACAATTTTTTTTAAATTTTTTACAAGGTTAAAACACAGGTACCTTAAAACTCTAGCAATAAAAACCCACAATTTCAAGTTTTACATATTTATTTAAAAAATACACAAATTCATATTAGGTGAAGGCATTAAGCATTTTCGTAAGCAAAGTATTAAATTCTGTACAGACTGCCTCGTGGAATTTGGTACTGTCTCGTCGTTTCCGGTTCCAACTGGTTCGCTGGTCTTGGGCTCAGGAACACAGGTATTCGACTGGTCATTTTCTTCAGTGACAACTGTTTTGGTGAGACATGAACGATGACGTCTGCGACCACGGCTGCGACATGACTTTGCCTCGGCGCTAGTTGGGGCAGGATCACTTGTATTAGGGTGTCTACATAAATACAACGCAGGTCACAACAGGTTTAAACACATCTAAGTTTGGCGGTGTATGTGCAGACGAGGTTACTACTTCAATGCTAGCTGGGAGGATTGTGTGTGATCTCATGTGATAGATGGCACAGTTACCAGGTTCGCAGCAATCTAGCAGCTGCTGAGTCGGTTCGTAGGACACTGGAAAGTGCGAAAACCGCCAGTGTTGAGTGCCTCCATCACACGTTTCCATATATCGACTCTGCTGAAGATAGAGATTACGCACATGTATTCATTGGCAAGATGAAACTAAAACATATTCTTGCAGGCCAGACGACACTAAGGCACAAACCATTGCACACGTTTTATATATATGCAGGCTCTACTCACACTGCGAGTGACATTTCTGCATTAACTGCGAGTTTGTACAGGCACATACTCGGTAAAACTTGTCGTGTGGTTGTCCACCATACATTGCACAAAGCCTACACAGGGAAGGATAGACATAGTCAGTCTGCAGATCTACAATTTCGGTGGTTCCATCGCAAAATTTGCTCAGCAATTTATTCTGCTCAGATCTGGCAACATAAATGATGCCACGTGGATTTTGCAGTAACAAATCATATAGAGTATTTTTCACATGGTGGTACGGAATTTTACCTTCGTCCCACTCCAGCTCATGGTAGTATTTGCATAGGTATTAATTCGAGTGTTTATGTTTTTCGTCCAGTAATTTACAATGGTACGAAGGCCGGAAGGTGCTATTTTGAGTCCTGCTGTCATTCTCGTATGTTATGGCAGTGTCCTTTAGGACGAATCCATTTTGCTTTGGAAAACCTTGTAGGTTGCAGTACTTCTTGATGCTAGCAATACTGAGCTGCAACTAAATTAATCTTGCAAAACGCACCAATATTTATGAGATAATTTCCACAAGCTTGTCTCAGCAGTTGCATAATGGAAGTCGATCGTGAAGTATCAGACAAAAGCATAAGTGTTTGGTGGAAAATTTTCGCTCTTCGATATCTCGATCCTACAGTCGATGTTTGAATTTATTAGATAGGTCAGTAGTATATGATAGCCGGTCCGGAAACAGGATTCAGGTTGTGGTGTGTGTGTCCTTTCCGCCATCTTGGATTGTGACGTCACGGCGCCCATCTTGGATGCAGCGTAACGGGACACAACGTAACGGGACACAACGTAACGGGACACAGCGTAACGGGACATACCATAACGGGACAAGTAGATCACGGCGGCCATCTTGGATCCGCCATCTTGGATCCGCCATCTTGGATCCGCCATTTTGGATGATGTCATTTTGTTTTCTCGAACATTCCGACATTTTGTTTTCCGCCATATTGGATGATGACGTCACCGTTGCAATTTCCGTTACGGCCGCCATCTTTAACTTTTTTATTTACTATCCGATTTTAATGAAATTTTTTTTAAAAAAATTATAAAAAAATTTAAATAACATAAATTTAATAAAATATTTATAAAAAACAAACATTATCGACACGGAGCTCGGAGTCCTCGGTTCGAACCCGACAGATGCAAAAAAATTAAAAATGGCGACCGATCCTTCCCCCCACGGTGGGTGCTGGCATACTGACCCCCACCACTTAGGTCAAAGTATACATATCTTCACCTAGTATGATGTCATGTCCGCCATCTTGAAATCTGGACGCCATCTTGAAAATCTTTATTTATTATCCGATTTTAATGAAAAAAATTCCAAAATTTTTCAAAAAATTAATGTATTTGAATTCTGTATGATTATATCGATGTACGTCCTTGGTTCGATTCCCGACGAGAGTAAACGGTCGATCCTTCCTCCATGAAAGCTACCTAGACTGATCTACCACCACCAGTACAAAGGTTTATATCATCAACTGGTATGACGACACGTCCGCCATCTTGTCTTCATCCGCTGGAGTCCACCATCTTGTTTTCGTCTGCTAGAGTGTGCCGATACCATGTAGTATAATTATCTGGTCACCATACTTTTGTCCTCAACTGTTGACATTGATCATTGACCTTGGCCTTTGACCTTGACCTTGAAATTTGACCTTGACCTTGAAATTTGACCTTGACCTTGAAATTTGACCTTGACCTTGAAATTTGACCTTGACCTTGAAATTTGACCTTGACATTGAAATTTGACTTTGTCCTCGAAATTTGACTTTGTCCTTGTCGACCATCATGGATCCGACATTTTATGTTCAGTAGATGCTACCAGGAGCTACCACCTGCTGGAGTATGCCATCTTGTGTGTGTGTACTCGTATTATAGAGTTCATTTCCATCTGGATAATTTTATTCTAACCCGCTACAGTGCAGTAATCATTTATTACTGTGACACACGCCATCTTGAAATTTGGACGCCATCTTGAAAATCCGTAATTTTAATGCTAGAGATTCGGGAAAAAGTTCAAAATTCATTAAATAATTCACTCATTAAAGTAATGATTGATTAGATCGATTCCCGTCCTTGGTTCGACCCCTGACCGATACCAATCAACTTTAATTTTAAAAAATACCACAAAAGCGACAGGTTTGAGAAAATAAAAAACCACCACAAGTTCTTTTAAAAACTTTTATTACATACATTCTAATCTACTACAAGTACATAATAAACACAGACAAAGTACTAAAGTCTTGTGGATTCCTCGATTCAAACAGTCTTCTTATTGTACGGACAAAGCCTTTTACATGACTTTAAATGTCTATACGATCCGTTCATCACCGCAGCCAGAGACGGACTGAAGTTCATATCACCAGGGTCCCACTTATATATTCTCATTTGCTGGTACAACACACGAGTCAAAACAATAACCATGTTCATTATACTTCTCGGAGCATTTTTTATAATGAAGATGTAAGCTATCAAGACGTGAAATTAGTTTTTTGCACTTATTGCACTGAAATTGTATTCTTTTAACATTATTAGAACAACTGCTTCTTTCATGTCTGCGAGCATTTGAGGTAATAGTAAATGATGCGTCACAGTATTTGCACCGACGCAATGTATGCTTTTCATTAGTGGAAGAATCCATTGCTGACGATGAAACTTCGGATGATGGTGGTATCACATCTGTTGAAATCTCCTCCAATGTTGACGTCGTCGTTGCCAACGGGATCTGCACCTTCTCCATCGTAGCTGTCGTCAAGGTTCCCGTAGACGATGGTACAACCTCCGAGTTCGACGTTAAAGACGGTAAAGATGCCATCGAGGTCTCAAGAACAGCTAATTGACACGTCTTATGCACCAGAAGAAACAAACTAGGTGATCCTTACACCGCCGACGTCAGTAACTAACTGAGCGTCCTGCTGTCTAGGACTCGCTTATATACGTGCACCGGATGGAATAATACGCTAGTCAAATCAAGAACCATTTACAATAATACTAGAGTCAAATCTACAAATTAAAAAAGAGGATCATTTGATCGAAAAAAAAAATTCGATCTCTCCAATATACGCCAGGCTCCAAGAGCTACAATTCACGTCATCAGATCCATCTAAATTTTGCTCCTATGCTTCAATTGACCATTAGCTGCAAGTGCTCCAACAGATCCATCAGCTCCAACACGTAATGTACGCAATGTACGCACAATACATGCAATTTACATGCAATAAATGTAATGATCACTCAGTACACACAGGAAACGGAACGTACACACAGTACACACAGGAAACGGAACGTACACACAATACACACAGGAAACGAAACGTACACACAGTACACACAGGAAACGAAACGTACACACAGTACACACAGGAAGCGGAACGTACACACAGTACACACAGGAAACGGAACGTACACACAGTACACACAGGAAACGAAACGTACACACAGTACACACAGGAAACGAAACGTACACACAGTACACACAGGAAGCGGAACGTACACACAGTACACACAGGAAACGGAACGTACACACAGTACACACAGGAAACGGAACGTACACACAATACACACAGGAAACGGAACGTACACACAGTACACACAGGAAACGGAACGGACACACAATACACACAGGAAACGGAACGTACACACAGTACACACAGGAAACGGAACGTACACACAGTACACACAGGAAACGAAACGTACACACAATACACACAGGAAACGATACGTACACACAGTACACACAGGAAACGAAACGTATACACACAGTACACACAGGAAACGGAACGTACACACAGTACACACAGGAAAAGGAACGTACACACAGTACACACAGGAAACGGAACGTACACACAGTACACACAGGAAACGGATCGTATAAACAGTACACACAGGAAACAGAACGTACACACAGGAAACGAAACGTACATACAGTACACACAGAAAACGGAACGTACACACAGTACACACAGAAAACGGAACGGACACACAGGAAACGAAACGTACACACAGTACACACAGGAAAGGAAACGTATACACACATTACACACATTAAACGGAATGATCACACATACATTAGCGGAAACACACAGGCTTAGTTGGAAATCAGAATACAAGAAACAAAAACATTAAATTTTTACTTTCAATATTTAATTACTTCTCAACATTACACAAATACAAGTAAAAGAAACCATTATTGTATGTAGCCAGCTTTCCTCAGTTCTTTGAGTATGAAGGATATTTCTTTGATGCACGAATAGTTTCCTGCACAAAGCGAGTCATGTAGAAGTCTTAGCCGGTCAACCAATATGTTTGGATCTTTCCATGATGTGTAATCAATCTCTTCTACCACCATCTTACTTGCTTGTTTATTATAAATACTGTTAATATCACAATCGTCCCTGTGATCATAATAAGCATTATCAGATTTATTTTTTATAACACGACGTTTCCATCGTTTCGGTCTCAGGACATCGCCACATTCTTCGATCTTGTCAGCTCTAGGTGCTTCATCACAGTCTATGCCTTTGTCAACAGCCTCAGAGTCACTGTAACAATCACTGTAGAAGACATCCTCTTCACCCATATTACCGTATGAACTCGCTATCGATGATGTCGAAGTGTCTTCATCGTCTTCATGCTTCCTTTTTAGGAGTCCATCATTTTTACAAAGAATGGAGGATCTACTGAATATAGGTTTGAATGTATTCTCACTTTTCACGGTGTTGATACTTCCATTAGTTTCAGTCTTCCCGAAGCCATTAGCATCCTTCAATTTATGTTCTTCCTCACAATCGGGTGAGCTAATACCATCACGCTCAGGACAAGGAAAATTATTGTCGTAATGCAGATCACTCTTCTTTAGTCTAGTGGATCCATCGGTGTCCTCTATGCCGTAAGTAGTCTTGACTTTACATGTTCTACCATGTATTTTTAAGCTGTCAATTCGTGTTAACAACCTGCTACAACGATTACAGCTTAACATGATGCGTAGTGGGTTTCTAGCACAATCATTCTTCTCATGACGTCTAGCATTCCTTCTCATGGAAAAATCCTTGCCACAGTATCTACAGCGGCTTCCTTCCGATTCAGCTGCAGATAACAAACCACGATCCATGGTAGCTTCTGTGACTAATGTTAGATACAAACTGTCAGTTTTCTCCAATTGGAACCATTTCTTAAATAGAGTTTTTGAAATGTTTCATCAGCGAGAGTTAAGTTATCTAATGCAAAGAAAATTGATGCAAGTAGTTCTGGCTGTCGTCATCAGATGTCGCTACGTGTTGCTTGTAGGTAAATAATATCTATTTCATTAATGTGGGATGCGTAACGCTCACTATCGATCGCAAAGGGAGGTTGGCTTCGATAGTATCCAAGGAGAAAAAAAGTTCGTCCTTCCTGCTAGTGCTTCTCAGATTTCTCACGGTCCGCCATCTTGGATTGTGACGTCACGGCGGTAATCTTGGATGGGTGTGACCTTGACCTTTGACCGAAACCTCAGGAATGATCGCAAGCACACGGATTAACCATCAAAATATTGATAAGAATAATCAGGAGCACACGGAGAAAACCATCATAATATTGGCAAGAATAATCAGGAGCACACGGAGAAAACCGACACAAGTTTTCTTTGATATCATAAAAATATAAAAAAAATTAATAAAAAATTAAAAATAAAAACGGAAATCAAAATCAAACATTCTGCTAGCTTGTGAACTTCTCATTGTTGAGCAAAGATAGAGTTCTAGTACAAGCCAGAATGTTTGATTTTTTTTTTCGTTTTTATTTTTAATTTTTTATTAATTTTTTTTATATTTTTATGATATCAAAGAAAACTTGTGTCGGTTTTCTCCGTGTGCTCCTGATTATTCTTGCCAATATTATGATGGTTTTCTCCGTGTGCTCCTGATTATTCTTATCAATATTTTGATGGTTAATCCGTGTGCTTGCGATCATTCCTGAGGTTTCGGTCAAAGGTCAAGGTCACACCCATCCAAGATGACCGCCGTGACGTCACAATCCAAGATGGCGGACCGTGAGAAATCTGAGAAGCACTAGCAGGAAGGACGAACTTTTTTTCTCCTTGGATACTATCGAAGCCAACCTCCCTTTGCGATCGATAGTGAGCGTTACGCATCCCACATTAATGAAATAGATATTATTTACCTACAAGCAACACGTAGCGACATCTGATGACGACAGCCAGAACTACTTGCATCAATTTTCTTTGCATTAGATAACTTAACTCTCGCTGATGAAACATTTCAAAAACTCTATTTAAGAAATGGTTCCAATTGGAGAAAACTGACAGTTTGTATCTAACATTAGTCACAGAAGCTACCATGGATAGTGGTTTGTTATCTGCAGCTGAATCGGAAGGAAGCCGCTGTAGATACTGTGGCAAGGATTTTTCCATGAGAAGGAATGCTAGACGTCATGAGAAGAATGATTGTGCTAGAAACCCACTACGCATCATGTTAAGCTGTAATCGTTGTAGCAGGTTGTTAACACGAATTGACAGCTTAAAAAGACATGGTAGAACATGTAAAGTCAAGACTACTTACGGCATAGAGGACACCGATGGATCCACTAGACTAAAGAAGAGTGATCTGCATTACGACAATAATTTTCCTTGTCCTGAGCGTGATGGTATTAGCTCACCCGATTGTGAGGAAGAACATAAATTGAAGGATGCTAATGGCTTCGGGAAGACTGAAACTAATGGAAGTATCAACACCGTGAAAAGTGAGAATACATTCAAACCTATATTCAGTAGATCCTCCATTCTTTGTAAAAATGATGGACTCCTAAAAAGGAAGCATGAAGACGATGAAGACACTTCGACATCATCGATAGCGAGTTCATACGGTAATATGGGTGAAGAGGATGTCTTCTACAGTGATTGTTACAGTGACTCTGAGGCTGTTGACAAAGGCATAGACTGTGATGAAGCACCTAGAGCTGACAAGATCGAAGAATGTGGCGATGTCCTGAGACCGAAACGATGGAAACGTCGTGTTATAAAAAATAAATCTGATAATGCTTATTATGATCACAGGGACGATTGTGATATTAACAGTATTTATAATAAACAAGCAAGTAAGATGGTGGTAGAAGAGATTGATTACACATCATGGAAAGATCCAAACATATTGGTTGACCGGCTAAGACTTCTACATGACTCGCTTTGTGCAGGAAACTATTCGTGCATCAAAGAAATATCCTTCATACTCAAAGAACTGAGGAAAGCTGGCTACATACAATAATGGTTTCTTTTACTTGTATTTGTGTAATGTTGAGAAGTAATTAAATATTGAAAGTAAAAATTTAATGTTTTTGTTTCTTGTATTCTGATTTCCAACTAAGCCTGTGTGTTTCCGCTAATGTATGTGTGATCATTCCGTTTAATGTGTGTAATGTGTGTATACGTTTCCTTTCCTGTGTGTACTGTGTGTACGTTTCGTTTCCTGTGTGTCCGTTCCGTTTTCTGTGTGTACTGTGTGTACGTTCCGTTTTCTGTGTGTACTGTGTGTACGTTTCGTTTCCTGTGTGTACGTTCTGTTTCCTGTGTGTACTGTTTATACGATCCGTTTCCTGTGTGTACTGTGTGTACGTTCCGTTTCCTGTGTGTACTGTGTGTACGTTCCTTTTCCTGTGTGTACTGTGTGTACGTTCCATTTCCTGTGTGTACTGTGTGTATACGTTTCGTTTCCTGTGTGTACTGTGTGTACGTATCGTTTCCTGTGTGTATTGTGTGTACGTTTCGTTTCCTGTGTGTACTGTGTGTACGTTCCGTTTCCTGTGTGTACTGTGTGTACGTTCCGTTTCCTGTGTGTATTGTGTGTCCGTTCCGTTTCCTGTGTGTACTGTGTGTACGTTCCGTTTCCTGTGTGTATTGTGTGTACGTTCCGTTTCCTGTGTGTACTGTGTGTACGTTCCGTTTCCTGTGTGTACTGTGTGTACATTCCGCTTCCTGTGTGTACTGTGTGTACGTTTCGTTTCCTGTGTGTACTGTGTGTACGTTTCGTTTCCTGTGTGTACTGTGTGTACGTTCCGTTTCCTGTGTGTACTGTGTGTACGTTCCGCTTCCTGTGTGTACTGTGTGTACGTTTCGTTTCCTGTGTGTACTGTGTGTACGTTTCGTTTCCTGTGTGTATTGTGTGTACGTTCCGTTTCCTGTGTGTACTGTGTGTACGTTCCGTTTCCTGTGTGTACTGAGTGATCATTACATTTATTGCATGTAAATTGCATGTATTGTGCGTACATTGCGTACATTACGTGTTGGAGCTGATGGATCTGTTGGAGCACTTGCAGCTAATGGTCAATTGAAGCATAGGAGCAAAATTTAGATGGATCTGATGACGTGAATTGTAGCTCTTGGAGCCTGGCGTATATTGGAGAGATCGAATTTTTTTTTTCGATCAAATGATCCTCTTTTTTAATTTGTAGATTTGACTCTAGTATTATTGTAAATGGTTCTTGATTTGACTAGCGTATTATTCCATCCGGTGCATGTATATAAGCGAGTCCTAGACAGCAGGACGCTCAGTTAGTTACTGACGTCGGCGGTGTAAGGATCACCTAGTTTGTTTCTTCTGGTGCATAAGACGTGTCAATTAGCTGTTCTTGAGACCTCGATGGCATCTTTACCGTCTTTAACGTCGAACTCGGAGGTTGTACCATCGTCTACGGGAACTTTGACGACAGCTACGATGGAGAAGGTGCAGATCCCGTTGGCAACGACGACGTCAACATTGGAGGAGATTTCAACAGATGTGATACCACCATCATCCGAAGTTTCATCGTCAGCAATGGATTCTTCCACTAATGAAAAGCATACATTGCGTCGGTGCAAATACTGTGACGCATCATTTACTATTACCTCAAATGCTCGCAGACATGAAAGAAGCAGTTGTTCTAATAATGTTAAAAGAATACAATTTCAGTGCAATAAGTGCAAAAAACTAATTTCACGTCTTGATAGCTTACATCTTCATTATAAAAAATGCTCCGAGAAGTATAATGAACATGGTTATTGTTTTGACTCGTGTGTTGTACCAGCAAATGAGAATATATAAGTGGGACCCTGGTGATATGAACTTCAGTCCGTCTCTGGCTGCGGTGATGAACGGATCGTATAGACATTTAAAGTCATGTAAAAGGCTTTGTCCGTACAATAAGAAGACTGTTTGAATCGAGGATTCCACAAGACTTTAGTACTTTGTCTGTGTTTATTATGTACTTGTAGTAGATTAGAATGTATGTAATAAAAGTTTTTAAAAGAACTTGTGGTGGTTTTTTATTTTCTCAAACCTGTCGCTTTTGTGGTATTTTTTAAAATTAAAGTTGATTGGTATCGGTCAGGGGTCGAACCAAGGACGGGAATCGATCTAATCAATCATTACTTTAATGAGTGAATTATTTAATGAATTTTGAACTTTTTCCCGAATCTCTAGCATTAAAATTACGGATTTTCAAGATGGCGTCCAAATTTCAAGATGGCGTGTGTCACAGTAATAAATGATTACTGCACTGTAGCGGGTTAGAATAAAATTATCCAGATGGAAATGAACTCTATAATACGAGTACACACACACAAGATGGCATACTCCAGCAGGTGGTAGCTCCTGGTAGCATCTACTGAACATAAAATGTCGGATCCATGATGGTCGACAAGGACAAAGTCAAATTTCGAGGACAAAGTCAAATTTCAATGTCAAGGTCAAATTTCAATGTCAAGGTCAAATTTCAAGGTCAAGGTCAAATTTCAAGGTCAAGGTCAAATTTCAAGGTCAAGGTCAAATTTCAAGGTAAAGGTCAAATTTCAAGGTCAAGGTCAAATTTCAAGGTCAAGGTCAAAGGCCAAGGTCAATGATCAATGTCAACAGTTGAGGACAAAAGTATGGTGACCAGATAATTATACTACATGGTATCGGCACACTCTAGCAGACGAAAACAAGATGGTGGACTCCAGCGGATGAAGACAAGATGGCGGACGTGTCGTCATACCAGTTGATGATATAAACCTTTGTACTGGTGGTGGTAGATCAGTCTAGGTAGCTTTCATGGAGGAAGGATCGACCGTTTACTCTCGTCGGGAATCGAACCAAGGACGTACATCGATATAATCATACAGAATTCAAATACATTAATTTTTTGAAAAATTTTGGAATTTTTTTCATTAAAATCGGATAATAAATAAAGATTTTCAAGATGGCGTCCAGATTTCAAGATGGCGGACATGACATCATACTAGGTGAAGATATGTATACTTTGACCTAAGTGGTGGGGGTCAGTATGCCAGCACCCACCGTGGGGGGAAGGATCGGTCGCCATTTTTAATTTTTTTGCACCCGTCGGGTTCGAACCGAGGACTCCGAGCTCCGTGTCGATAATGTTTGTTTTTTATAAATATTTTATTAAATTTATGTTATTTAATTTTTTTTATAATTTTTTTTAAAAAAATTTCATTAAAATCGGATAATAAATAAAAAAGTTAAAGATGGCGGCCGTAACGGAAATTGCAACGGTGACGTCATCATCCAATATGGCGGAAAACAAAATGTCGGAATGTTCGAGAAAACAAAATGACATCATCCAAAATGGCGGATCCAAGATGGCGGATCCAAGATGGCCGCCGTGATCTACTTGTCCCGTTATGTTATGTCCCGTTACGATGTGTCCCGTTACGTTGTGTCCCGTTACGTTGTGTCCCGTTACGCTGCATCCAAGATGGGGGCCGTGACGTCACAATCCAAGATGGCGGAAAGGACACACACACCACAACCTGAATCCTGTTTCCGGACCGGCTATCATATACTACTTAGGTCCTTTTTAAAAATGCCTAATCCTTTCCTTGTTTCCCCGTTTTTTTTTTTTTTTTGTTTTGCTTTTACCAGTGACTTGTAAAGCCGTTTTGGCTGGCCATGTACACCTCGTACTCACTACACAGTGGTGCATCAATGCACTACTGCAGTATTCTTTTCACGGTTCCTGACATATTATTACTTGTCTTTACAGCATACGACCCACAACACCCACTGACCAATGAAAGACGAAGCTAGCCAGTTTGTGTCTAGGTTGTAGGAGCAGCTACTCCCCGGGTGTTATCGTGCACTTACTTTCTTAAAATTTACTCTTTATACCACCTGACCCATGTGCAAGCACACAGGTTGTACCTAACTTCACGCAGCTTCTCTCCACATGGCCTTCCGTAGCCACGACTTGAAGCCACTCTTGTCACAAATACTATAATATTAAATATATTTTAAATTTTTGTTAATGATATATATTTAAAAGTTATTCATAATGGTATTTGTTCTGTTTTTATAGCATACTTTAATACAATAAATAATATGTATATTTGGTTTACTAAGATTATATTTTATTGGATTTGTATTGTTCTGACATCGTCCGGGCCTGCGGCCCCTTTGAGTCCGATATGCCACCGCACAAACACCACCACCCTCCATTCAAACCTCCTGCTAACGAGTGCGTGCGTGTGTGAGTGTGTTGGTCACCCGGAAAGAGGGCGCTGTAGAGCCAGTGCGCCGCACTGCTAAATATAATTAAATGCATCATTGTAAATTGTTTTTATTTTTTCCCGAGTGTGACGTGACGGCAGATCGGCTGGGAGGGTTTTTATGTACTTTTATTTAGAATTGATGTATTTAAATATAAGGACGTTTCCAGACATTCACGAAGTACACCGAAGGAAACCGAAGCCAGACACTATTTAAATATATTCCTTAATACTTGTAATTTTTATTATCCTTTTTTAATATTCAGTAAATGTCACGTAAGTTTTTAAGAATCTTTTTCATGTTAATTTAGTTCCCCGTGGCACGGAATCGAAAATACCATTAACGGAAATTGTTTCGGCGGGAGGACGCCATTGTGGATCCTTGTAGCTGAGAGCTCCCCTCAGTCTTCCGCCATCAACGACCGAGAGTAGACGCTTCAGCACTCCGGGGACCTCACCGCTTGTTGTTCTCTGCATAGTAATTCTGTTCGTCTTTAATTCTCTTTAAATATTTTTCGTTTAGTCCTCGGAGCTTCTCTCGGTCGGGGGACTGTTTTAATAATTAAATTGTGACCATTACCGGTCTTTTTTCCTAAGCATTATACGTAAGTCGATGTGTGACCATGTGGTTGGTCACTTCACTTAAACCGATTCGTGCCGCGGGCGTTTTTTACAATTTAAATTGTGTGCATGTGTAATCGTAGTTGGCCAAATAAATAAGGGCGTATAAATTTAAATGTCTATTCTTTTTTTTTAAATATGTGTGACGGCATGTGGGACACCTAAGAGCCCACGGCGTAGGGAATAGCGTGCCCGACGCTGAGAGCGGGCAGATATTAGTACTAGGCTGGCTTCAGGGGGGAAATTAAAATCACATCTCACATGGGCGACGTCACGACCCTGGTAAAGAGTCTCTCATAGGTCCGTGCACGTTGCACGGTGGCGCCCTTAAATTCCGAGCATTCACCCAAAATCCCCTCTTTATTAAAGATCAGGCCACGGCCCCGTATCAGTTCCAATTCTTAAATGAAAAATTTATGTTCCTCAGCAGAGAACTCTAATGGAATAAACACAAACTTATTGTATACTCTGCTTTATTCTGTTGGTTTTGTTGTATTTTAGTGAATTCTATTGGATTCTGGTGGCTTCTGTTATTTCCTAGTGTTTTCTGTAGAATCTTATGAGTTTTGTTTCTTTTTGCTGTATGGCATTCGGTTCAGATATTGTTTAGTGTTTTTTATTGTATTCTCTTTTTTTGTTTGTATTCTGTTGGTTTCTTTTGTAAGTCACTTTTGTTTTTTGGTTTTTCTGGTGTTTTTTGATGGTTTCTGGTGTAAGGCACTCTGTTGGTTTCTGTTGTGTACTAGTTTTTACATAGTCATTTCTGTTTTCAGGCATTCTATTTTTTCGTTGTATTTGAGTGTTTTTATTGTATTTTGTTGGGTTTTGTTATTTTTTTGCAAATCACTATTGTGGGGTCTTTTGTTTTCTAGTAATTTTCATTGAATGCTGTTGATTTTGGGTGGTTTCTTTGTAATTGTTGAACCTTATTTTATTGAGAAAGCATTCGAAAATTTTCCTTAGAGGATATTTATTTCACGACTACATTACAACACAATCCTCTCTACAACATGGCTACCGGAAGACTGCATAGACTACAAAAATAAAACAAGGAAGTCAATACTCTTACAGTTACCTTCTGCTTCCAACTTGATATTTACAAATTTACTCTTCAACACCACCCCTTAAATTTGTAGCTCTCCCAAGAGGGCAAAGAGAAATTTCTGCTTAAGTTATTATACAACTACCATATCATTCTTTGCTGTCTACAAGTCCAAACTTATCTGTACAAAATTTATGTTTTGCCTTAACCAACAGCTTCTTTAACACATCGGCCAACATTTCCTCAGACGACAGGTATTTGATGTTTATTACTTTTTAATCAATATACTGTCTGAGGAAATGATGTCTGATGTATTTGTGCTTTGACCGGGTATTGCTCATTACATCTTTAGCCAACTGAATCGAACCCCTGTTGTCACAGAACACGTCAAGTGTCCCTTCTACACTCTTGGGTTATATTTCTGACATCAGTTGTATTAGCCATAACAGCTCCTGCACAGTTAATGACACAGCCATATATTCAGCCTCACAGGTTGAAAGTACGACAGTTTTTTGTCTTTTGCTGTGCTACGAGATCAGGCCGCCACTTAGTCTGAAGCAACACCCGGTGACAGAGTGTATTTGGTTTACCTTGTTTCCCCAGTCTACATCACTGTATGTCTCTAACCTCCTGTTACCATCTCTGGAAAATTCTAACTTGTAACCCAGCATTCCCCTTATGTATCTAAAGATTCTTTTCACACTTACCCAGTGTATCTTATGTTTGTTGTACCTACTCAGTAGATTCACTGCATGGCAAATATCGGGTCTGGTTACTTGCGATAGGTACAGCAAACTGCTTATCGCCTCTCGGTATGGAATTTTGACCTCTTCAGAGCAGTCTGCCTCCAGGTAGATTCCAGGGTCGAGGGGCGTTGCGACAGGTGTTGCCAAAACACTCAAAACACTTTAGTATCTTCTGTGCCTAGGTCTCTTGAGAGATCCATGGTTTTTCTGCTTCACTGTCCCTCGTGATGTTCATCTCTAAACATTGTGTTGCTGGTCCTAAGATCTTCATTTCAAAATTCTATTTCAGAAATTTCTTTGTGTTTTGCTTGGCATTCTTTTCATTTGAGAAAATCAATAAATCGTCGACATACACAGCTATCGCAGTAAACTTGTCGCCGTCACGAAAGTGATAGACACATGGATATGCATCGGAGCGTATTAAACAATTCTGATGTAGCACCTCATCAAGTCTCCTATTCCAGTTTCGACCAGCTTGTTTCAGTCTGTACACGGCCTCTTTCAACTTCCACACTTTTCTGGTTTTTGTAAACTCTTTTGGGAGTGTGACGTAAATTTATTCATCTAGGTGTCCATATAAGTGTGCCATTGTCACATCCATGTGGTATACGTCCAGGTCTTCTTTCGCTGCAAGAGATAAAAGGTATCGTACAGATGAATACTTCACAAGAGGTGAATATGTTTCCCCATAATCCACCTCTTCAACCTGACTGAAACCTTTCACAACAAGTCTGGCTTTGAAAACTTCTTATTCATCATGTATGCCGGGTTTCACTTGTAACACCCACTTTGTCCTCAAGACTTTGGCATCCTCTGATTCATTGACCTCTTCGAAAGTATCATTTTTAACCAGTGACAAGAATTCCTTTTTCATGGCTTTCATCCACTCTAAAGAATGTTCACCTTTGAGCGTATCTTCCACTTTTATATGTCCATCTGACAGACTTGAACTATCAGCATAACATATCACATGATCCAGCCATTCCTTTGGTTTTTGTGGCTTGGAAGATCTTCGCGTCTCTTACTGTTCTCTTCCGACCTGTACCCTTTGTTCTTCCTTTATAAAATTTTGAAATGAATCTGTTGCTTTTTCTCCCTGTTTCTCTTGTTGCTCTTGTCCAAAACCTCGAAATGGCTCCTCTTCACTCTCGTACTCACTATGTTGCTGTTTTGGACATTTTTCAGTCTTAAGTTCCTGTGTGGTTACTGTACAGAGTAATTGCATACCCTCCTCACCTTGAGTGTGCTTCTCTTCTTGCTCCATGAACACAATGTCACGACACTATGAGTCTATACCCGATTTAAATGCCCTAACCTACGATGCCACAGACAAGCTTGTTGGTTGGCAACATAATGACATATTTCATTTGTGTCAGTTGTGGGAAGACGATAAATACCATTCGTAAGATCGGCCTTAGCTATCAAGTTCCCATTTGGACCATATATAAAACCATCTTTGGTGTTGAAACATAGCTTGTTTACTTTGCTTGCTTACAGAGAGGAGATTTACAGTTGAGGTTGGTATATGTAGCACATCACTTGCCTCTACTTCAATGACTTTGTTTGTCACACAAAAATTTAAGTCCACACATCCAGAGGCCTTAGCCCCAAGTTCATCCCCGTTTGCCACTGTAACTGTGTTGTCACATACCCCCTTGTTGTGCAACCCTTTTTCATTGTGCATGATGTGAGTTAATGCACATGAGTCCAGGTACCACGAGTTTCTGGATCGCACATCCTGAGGATCTGCAGCCAGGAATGCCTTCTTCTCACTTTGTTTGACGTTCAACATGTTATTTTTTGTGGTCATGTCGTTGAGTGGAGCTCTTGTGTTCGCTGTTGCAGAATTTTGCAGTGTGGTTTGGCTTGTTCCACTTGTACCATCTCACTGTCTTCCTTTGCCACTGTGCTCTTGAATATAGAGCTGTATCGTACCTGTTGCTTGTCCCCTCCATCTTGATTTCCTGCAGAAAATTCATCTTCACACTATCGCCTGTGATTATAAGTCCAGAGTTTTCCATCGCCATTATCATTGGTCGATATCTCTCGGGTAATCCGGCAGTAGGGTACCAATTCACTCGTCACTGACATGAAACTTCATCTCATTCAGTTTGTATGCAGTCGTTATTATATGATGAAAGTAGTCGTCTATTGATCGACATTTCTTTAGAGTCGTCGTGACTAGTAGATTCAACAGACCGACGTGCCTCGTTAACCCGGAATCTTTAAACGCACCTTCCAATGAAAGCCATGCCTCAGCTGCTGTCTTGGTGTCCCTGATGTGTGACTAATTAATTTTATCCACAGACAGGACAATACATGAATGTGCCTTTTGGTCCCTTTTCTACCAGGCGCTGTTTTCCTCCGAACCTTGTGGCTGCATCTCAATCGCGTCCCAGAGTTTATCATGAAATAGGTAGGCTTTCATGGCGAACTTCCACCAATAATAATTTTCACGCCCGAGAAGTTTTTCCACGACAGGCGATCCCGATACACCCGAGGTGCCCATTATCGAGCTAGACATTTTTTTTAAAACTATAACAACAAAAATTATTCCGCAATTTTTGCGATCGTGTGGCACTTTTAGGACACACACTTTTGTCCCCTTTCACGTTCGTACGCACACAACTTTCGGGCTCTCTACAGAAACATATTTGCGAATCTGGGCGCATAACCTGTTCAGCCTTATTTTATCGAGAAAGCATACGAACATTTTCCTTAGAGGATATTTATTTCACGACTACATTATGACGCCTTCTGCCTTCTGCCAAGGTGATGTTGAGGGTGTGGAGTTGCTTCTGGGCGCCAACTAGCAATAATAGCTACGTGCTAGTGCGTAGCCGAGACTCTTGACTCAGGGCGTGACGTCGCCACGTGGCCGGCAGGCAGTAAGGGTCGTTCCGTCAGAGTTACCCCCGGCTGTTTTAGCCACCAGGGACGCTATACTAAGGGCGTTGTAACAAATACGCGGGGCTCGATTCAAAGTGGTTTATTGTCAGGCACGCTATACATGCGCTGCGTCGTGCATGACCCGCTTACTGGGAGCCGCGCTCTACAGGACACGTTTCTGATGTGCTGAAAACTCACGCAATTCCGGTAGAGATGGCAAGTGCGGAGGTCAAGAAGCTCCGCGGGCGACTCGCGACTAGTCTCCTTGGAGGGCGGTGATTAACTGGCGATGGCTGTGATGTCCGCACGACTCCCCAGCCTCGCTCCGCGAAAACGTGTCGTGTGCAAAAGTAATCCCGGGCCATGCACGCCGCCTGATCGCGCTAAAGTCCAGAATTACAATTAATATTTAAGCATAGTCATTACTTAATAAATATTGTTTTTTAGAGTGCTGAATGTTAATTTCAAAGTCCAGGTAATCAGGTCACCTAACAGTACCCCCTTGGTCGACTTTCGCGCGGGCGACAGTCGATTAGGCAGGGCAGCTTACGTTCGAGGCGTTGCACCACCCTGCACCCAGGTGCGTTCACGTCGCACACGCTCGGGGCGAGGCGGCGATGCGCCATAGCAGTCTGTGCGGATTCGAGGAGCACTAATGTTTGGCGTCAAATGCCCCCCTTTTCCTGAGGCCGCTATGGTCATCGACGCCCCGATCACACGCATTGCCTCGTTGCACTGAGGCCAACACTGTCTTGGGGGATTGGTCCCGGGGCTGCTGTGTTTTGGGCGAACGGGGGAAGCAGAGACATGACACTGAGGCGGGGTACGTCGGGGTGTGGTTTCCGGTCTACTGGTGGTCGTAGTGGGCGCCAAATGAACTCCCTGAGGTGCCCTGGATTTTGGCGGACCCGGGTGGACTGTCGTGGTCCCTCGGCACTAATGTTCCCCCCTCCCACTCCGGGAGCTGTCTGGTCACCACCCTCCCCCTTGCCAGGGGGGAGCAATGGGTACCTCTTGGCTGCTGCCCTCGCAGCATCCTCTCGTCGGCGCCCTGCGCGCTCGGTGGGACTGCCTGACCTCAGGCTGGTCGGGGGGGTAAAATACCTCGGGGCATGGCTGAGGG
This sequence comes from Bacillus rossius redtenbacheri, assembly GCF_032445375.1. Taxonomy (NCBI): domain Eukaryota; kingdom Metazoa; phylum Arthropoda; class Insecta; order Phasmatodea; family Bacillidae; genus Bacillus; species Bacillus rossius. Next base: position 65,198,947 of record NC_086331.1, read on the forward strand.
GTCATGGTAGTTTCCCGCTGGGGCATTCGCCCCCTGGGTCCAACCGGTCAATTAGACCCCCAAGTCTCCTTAGCTCGCTCCTCGCACTTCGGCTAAGATGGCGGGAAGTCGTGACAGGTGACATGGTCGGTGACGTGGGGCGTGTGACTGGTGATGCGAACGGTGACATCGGTGATGGTGCGTCAGCTCTGATGGTGGGTCGGCACACGTCCTGCGTGTCGGCGGGTGAGGTGATGGGTGGTGGTGTGGCTGGTGGCATGGCTGGTGGCGTAGGATGGGGAGCTGGTGATGGGGGTGGTGATGTCGGTGATGTGGTGTCCATGGTGGTGGGTTGGTGGTAGGGTGATTGGCCGACTGGTGACGTGGCATGTGAGGCTGGTGCGCTTGGGTTGGGGGCCCTTGGGCACTCCCTACCCTCGGAGGGATCCTCGGCAGTGGAAACGAGGCGCAGGTCGTCCCTGTGGATTTTTGTGGCCCTACCATTTGGGAGTCTGATGAGGTATGTGGTGGGGCCTAGGCGTCGCAAGACCTCCCGGGGGGCTGCCCACTTGGGGCTCAGCCCCGCGCAGTAGTTCTTTCTGCCGGACGACAGATGGTGACACCGGGCATAGACCATCTGCCCTGGCTCCAGTGGTGTTGGGAGAGTGGCTGACTGCGGGGTTCGGGTGGCCAGGAACTGGGCTTGGTGCCGTCGTGCCTCTTCCCTTAGGTCAATGGCTGGTGGGCGGGTGACTGCCCCTGCTGCCTCAGCGACCCGCAGCTCGCCCGGTAGGGCGAGATTCTGACCGTGGAGCAGTTCCGCGGGGGAATGGCCGGTAACGGCATTGACTCGCCGGCGCAGGCAGTAGAGCAACTTGGGCAGGTGTACATCCCATTTCGAGTGATCATCCCCCAGGCGGAGGCGCAACTGAACTTTGATGTCCTGGTTGCGTCGCTCCGTCGGGTTCGCCCTCGGGTGATACGTCGGGGTAGTGTGATGCTCAACTCCCCAGCGTCGGCAGTCTGCCGCCCAACGTCTCCCTGTGAACTGGGTACCGTTGTCTGTTAGTAGCGTCTTTGGGTACCCATAGCGAGGGAACACCTCGCTGTCCAGGAGGGCCACTATCGTCCCTGAGCGTGCGTTGGACACGGCGAACGCCTCTGACCATCGCGTGAACACATCGGTGGTCACAACGAGGAAGCGCTTTCCCCGGGTTGTGCAGGGGTAGGGCCCCATGACGTCGAGGGCCACAGTATGGAAGGGCTCCTCTGGTCGTCGGGGGCGCTGCTGTTCTACCCCGTCCGCACGGCGCGCCTTGCGTTGCTGACACTGTTGGCAGCTGCGCACATGCACGCGGACATCCCGCGCTACCCCTGACCAGTGGAACAGCTTTCGGAGTGCATGTTGGGTCTGTTCAGCCCCTGGGTGGCCGGCCAGATCATGGTCGTGAAAAAATTGAAGGACCCCTTGCCTCGCCGCAGGGGGCACATGGATCTGCCAGCTGTCCATATCACCTGGGGCCCGATTTTGCAAAACCCCGTCCAGACTACGCTGATGGGGCTGAACCCCTTCCCCACACGCGGCCAGGTCGCGCTGCGTGTCGGGGTCGTTGACCTGGGCCTGACTCACATGCTCCATTAGGGCGAGTAGGGTGGCTGGTGTGTCTGCCTGGGTGGTAGGGTTCGCCCGCTGGATGGCGTAGAGGGCCGCTGGTGCGGGTGCCGTGGTGCCCCTGGCTGGTGGGTGAGGTGGTGGCAGGAGTTCCTCCCAGCCCTGGGGGTCCTGGAAGACAGTAGTGGGGTCAGGGTGACGGGACAGCTCGTCTGCCAGCTGGTTCTCCCGCCCAGGGACGTGTACGACGCGGAATGCGAAGCCCTGGAGCATGAGCGCCCAGCGGGTAAATTAGGACTTCCGCCCCTGGGCAAAGTCCAGCCACCGCAGACACTGGCTATCAGTGCGCAGGGTGAACGGCCTCCCCTCGAGGTGGTGCCGATAGCGCCCTAGGGCCCACACCACCGCAAGGCACTCCTGCTCGTTTGCATGATAGCAGCGTTCTGCAGGGCCAAACTTGGCGCTGGCATACTCGGCCACTCGCCGCTCCCCGTCCCCCCCTTCCTGGTAGAGCACCGCCCCCATGCCCTCTTGGCTGGCGTCCGTCTGGACAAAGAGGGGTTCGTCTGGGTCCAGGCGTGATAGGGTGTGGCACTCTCTGAATCGCTGCTTCACCACGGTCAGGGCCTGCTCGGCGGCGGTCGTCCACCGGAACTTTGACTTGGGCGATAGGAGGTCGGTCATGGGTGCGGTGATAGTGGCGAAATGGGGTATGAACGACCGCAACCAGTTGAGCAGCCCCATCAGTTTCTGGAGCTGCTTCCTGGTGCGGGGTGCCTGTTTGCTGTCGATGAGGTCGAGCTGGGCGGGAATGGGCCGGCATCCCTCGGCGCTGACAATATGCCCCAAGAATTCCAGCTCCGCGGCACCGATGTGACACTTGGGCGGCGAGCACGTGAGTCCGTGTGTGGCGAGCCGTTCGAGGACCAGTGCGAGATGGTGGGCATGGTCCTCCCACGTCCGTGACCAGATGATCACGTCGTCCAGGTACGCGGTTGCAAACTCACCGATGTACCCGTCCAGGACGCAGACCATCATGGTCTGGAACGTCGCGGGGGCGTCCATCAGCCCGAACGGCATCGCACAGAACTGGAAGCGCCGCCCATCGGGGGCCGTGAACGCTGTCTTGGGGCGGTCCTCGGGACGTACTGGGACTTGCCAGTACCCCGACTTGAGGTCGAGAGACGAAAATATGCGGGCGTCCCCCAGCCCGGTGAGTGCTTCAGCGATGTTGATGAGGGGTGGTGGTGCTGGGATGGTGATGTTGTTGACGGGCTTGAAGTTAATGCAAAAACGGAGAGATCCGTCCTTTTTGCTAGCCATGACGATCCGGCAGTTGTATGGGGATTCTGTTGGCTCGATGACGCCATCCTCTAACATCTCTGTGATTTGATCCCTGATAGCAAGCCGCTCACGAGGTCCAAACCCAAAGGGCTTCTCGAAAGGGGGCCGGTGTGGTATGGTTGGTATGCAATGTTCTGTGATAGTGGTGCGGCGCAGTAGGTCCGCGGCGGCAAACACCTGGGGCTGCTGCCCCAAGACCGCATCAAACATGGGCACATGTATGGGGGGTACACCATGGCGGAGGTCCACCAGGTAGAGGGGCTCGCCCCGCGGTGGTGGGGACCTGTAGTTGAGTCCATATACCGTCCGTCGGCCCCTGGTCCCCACATGGACCCGCTTCCCCCGGACCTCGACTGTGGCGTCCTCCTGCTCCAACCAGGGCAGCCACTGGATCAGGTCGTCGCGGAGGTCGTGCACCACTAGGGCACTGGTGCTACTAACAAAATCCCTTACGCCGACCCTTACCTGGGCACGCCCCGTCGTGAACGTGCTGGCCCCAGTGGTGGCCAGCTGGACGATGTCGACCTCCCGCACAAGGTCCGCCTCAGGGATGAGGTGGGCAGCGACGTAGGTATGCGTGGCCGCGGTGTCCACCAGCACGGTGATGGGCTGGCTGTTCAGCTCCACCGGGATGCGGATCAGCGCAACAGCTTCGGGCCCCACTCGGCCCAGCCTGGGCCGACAACCCTGGGCGGCCCCCGCAGCAGCGTGCAGGGGCGGGGGCCGATGCCAGGTGATCGGCGTCGCTCGCCTGCGACCTGGGGCAGGCCGCGAAAGGGTGAGGCGGGCCGCCCCCACCCGCACCAGGTGGGTGAGACGGCAGCTGAGTGGCCCCCGCAGCAGCGTGTAGGCGCGGCGCCGACGCTAGGTGATCGGCGTCGCTCGCCGGCGACCTGGGGCAGGCCGCGAACGGGTAGGGCGGGCCGCCCCCACCCTCGCTAGGTGGGTGAGATGGCAGCCGAGTCGCCCCCGCAGCTGCGTGTAAGGGCGGCGCTGACGCCAGGTGATCGGCGTCGCTCGCCGGCGACCTGGGGCAGGCCGCGAACGGGTGAGGCAGGCCGCCCCCACCCGCACCATGTAGGTGAGACGGCAGCTGAGTGGCCCCCGCAGCTGCGTGCGGGGGCGGCGCCGACGCCAGGTGGACGGCGTCGCTCGCCGGCGACCTGGAGCAGGCCGCGAACATCGCGAACAGGTGAGGCGGGCCGCCCCCACACGCGCCAGGTGGGTGAGACGGCAGCTGATTGGCCCCCGCAGCAGCGAGCAGGGGCGGCGCCGACGCCAGGTGATCGGCGTCGCTCGCTGGCGACCTGGGGCAGGCCGCGAACGGGTGAGGCGGGCCGCCCCCACCCGCGCCAGGTGGGTGAGACGGCAGCTGAGTGGCCCCCGCAGCTGCGTGCGAGGGCGGCGCCGAAGCCAGGTGGACGGCGTCGCACGCCGGCGACCTGGGGCAGGCCGCGAACATCCCGAACAGGTGAGGCAGGCCGCCCCCCCCCCGCGCCAGGTGGGTGAGACGGCAGCTGAGTGGCCCCCGCAGCTGCGTGTAGGGGCGTCGCCGATGCCAGGTGATCGGTGTCGCTCGCCGGCGACCTGGGGCAGGCCGCGAACGGGTGGGGCGGGCCGCCCCCACCCGCGCCAGGTGGGTGAGACGGCAGCTGAGTGGCCCCCGCGGCAGCGTGCAGGGGCGGCGCCGACGCCAGGTGGACGGCATCGCTCGCCGGCGACCTGGGGCCGGCCTTGAACGGGTGAGGCGAGCCGCCCCCACCCGCGCCAGGTGGGTGAGACGTTAGCTGAGTGGCCCCCGCAGCAGCGTGCGGGGGCGGCGCCGACGCCAGGTGGACGGCATCGCTCGCCGGCGACCTGGGGCAGGCCGTGAACGGGTGAGGCGAGCCGCCCCCACCCGCGCCAGGTGGGTGAGACGGCAGCTGAGTGGCTCCCGCAGCTGCGTGCGGGGGCGGCGCCGACGTCAGGTGGACGGCGACGCTCGCCGGCGACCTGGGGCAGGCCGTGAACGGGTGAGGCGAGCCGCCCCCACCCACGCCAGGTGGGTGAGACGGCAGATGAGTTGCTCCCGCAGCTGCGTGCGGCAGCGGCGCCGATGTCAGGTGGACGGCGTCGCTCGCAGGCGACCTGGGGCTGGACGCGAACATCGTGAACAGGTGAGGCGGGCCGCCCCCACCCGCTACAGGTGGGTGAGACGGCAGCTGAGTGGCTCCCGCAGCAGTGTGCGAGGGCGGCGCCGACGTCAGGAGGACGGCGTCGCTCACCGGCGACCTGGGGCGGGCCGCGAACTTCGCGAACAGGTGAGGCGGGCCCCCTCCAGCTGTGATAGGTGGGCGGGGTGGCGGCTGGGTGGTTCCGCGGCGCCAGGGTGCGTCTCTCGGTGGAGCTGGGCTGTTAATTGGTCGGTGGTGGCCAGCTGCGTCACCGCCCCCTAGACGGAGTTTCCCGGGAGCTTCACTTCGCCCCCTCGCGTTCGCCAGACTGCTTCGCGGGTCGGGCACACCGTGTGCCAGTGGTACTGCTCTGTCGTGCAGTAGCGGCAGCGGGGTGGCCGGCTGTCCTGGGCGCCCTGTGTTCCCCCGCGGTGGTCGTCGCGACGCGTCTGTACCGCGCCACGGTGAGGAGGGCCCGGTAGGGGCATCCCCTCCCCCATCGGGGACGGGTCGGTGGGCCGGTAGTTGCCCTTCGGCGGAGGCGGGCCCGTGTACGGCACTACGGCACGTTCGTCCTCTGCGCGCGCCGCCCCCTTGGTGGACGGGGCTGACCGGGGCGACGCGACGCCCTTGGCGCTGCGAGCTGATTGGAGGTCATGCTCTACGGCTCGTGCTCGTGCGAGAAAAACATCCAGCCCGCGAGTCACCGCTTCGCGCAAGAATGGGCGAAGTTCGGGGGACACTAGCTCCACTATGAATGGCAGTATGTCACTAGTTTGACCCCCCGGTGTTAGCCGGCGGTATAGTCTGAGCTTGTTATAAACAAACGTCTCCACCGCCTCCCCGTCCCCTTGGCAACGGCTGAACATCTCACTCCGACATGTGTTCAGGGCTCGGGTGTCATTGAAGCGCGCCTCCAGCTGCCGGGCGAAGTCCTCCCAGTCTGCGTCGTAGCTGCCCGCCTGGGCCCACCACTCGCGCGCCTCGCCGCACAGCTGCGCGCTCACGCGTTCTGCCCGCTCTTCCCGCGGTATCAGGTGCCGCACGAGCCTCGCCTCGCAGGCTCGCAAAAACACGCGCGGATCCTCGTGGTTGAGGCCCGCGAACTCCAGGAGGATAATAGGCCCGGTGAGGGGGCGGGACGTGGTGGCTAGCTGACCCCCTGGGTGCCCTCGTGCGCGTCGCTCGCACCTCCCACACAGAAAAAGTCCGTCCCGGAAATTTACGAATTCCAGCGCGTCTGCGCATGCACGGTGTTTAATTGTTCCGCACTGCTGGCATCTCGCTATCTCGCCTCGGTAGCCGGGACAGTGGACAGCGGCGCACTGGGAACCCGCTTGGGTTCTGGGTTGCCCCTCCATCATGACGCGTACTGTTTCGCAGGTGCAGTACAGGTGGGGGTACTCACCGGTGCTGTGGCTGGTGGTGTGCGGCTTGCCGCACCCGGCGCAATAGCTCTCCATGGTGATGGCTATGTCCGGCCTCTTGTCCATGCGCGATCCGCGGCTGTCCGACCCGAGCGTCGGGATGAAGCGTCGGTGGCGGGCGCGGGCAGATCCGGGGGTGCACCCCCTTGCGCTTACGACCGAGCGGTCTTGCCCGCACGCACGCGCCTCGCGGTTGTTTACGCGGCCGCGGCTGGTGACGTACTCTGGCGTCTCGGTGATATTCGGGCGCGCTCGTTTGTCCTCGGCGCGCGATCGGTCGGGGCAGTCCACTCTCTCACGAGGGGTTTGGCGGAAGGGTGTGAGTGAACGATCTTTACGGAGGGGTGTGGAGGGGGGGGGGGAACCATGGAATGCCGGGGGGAGTGAGCGAACGATCTTAGTGCGGGGGGGGGGGGGTGTGGCCTGATTCACCCGGTGCATCCTGTTCCGCGGCGCCTGCATGTCTGCGCACGCTTTCTCTCCCCTTTGTGCTGTCCCTACGCGTAACTCTGCCGGATTTTCTGCGATTCGGATGGCGTTTGCGGCGTTGTTATGTTGCCCCACGTTTGGCGCCATTTGACGCCTTCTGCCTTCTGCCAAGGTTATGTTGAGGGTGTGGAGTTGCTTCTGGGCGCCAACTAGCAATAATAGCTACGTGCTAGTGCGTAGCCGAGACTCTTGACTCAGGGCGTGACGTCGCCACGTGGCCGGCAGGCAGTAAGGGTCGTTCCGTCAGAGTTACCCCCGGCTGTTTTAGCCACCAGGGACGCTATACTAAGGGCGTTGTAACAAATACGCGGGGCTCGATTCAAAGTGGTTTATTGTCAGGCACGCTATACATGCGCTGCGTCGTGCATGACCCGCTTACTGGGAGCCGCGCTCTACAGGACACGTTTCTGATGTGCTGAAAACTCACGCAATTCCGGTAGAGATGGCAAGTGCGGATTTCAAGAAGCTCCGCGGGCGACTCGCGACTAGTCTCCTTGGAGGGCGGTGATTAACTGGCGATGGCTGTGATGTCCGCACGACTCCCCAGCCTCGCTCCGCGAAAACGTGTCGTGTGCAAAAGTAATCCCGGGCCATGCACGCCGCCTGATCGCGCTAAAGTCCAGAATTACAATTAATATTTAAGCATAGTCATTACTTAATAAATATTGTTTTTTAGAGTGCTGAATGTTAATTTCAAAGTCCAGGTAATCAGGTCACCTAACAGTACCCCCTTGGTCGACTTTCGCGCGGGCGACAGTCGATTAGGCAGGGCAGCTTACGTTCGAGGCGTTGCACCACCCTGCACCCAGGTGCGTTCACGTCGCACACGCTCGGGGCGAGGCGGCGATGCGCCATAGCAGTCTGTGCGGATTCGAGGAGCACTAATGTTTGGCGTCAAATGCCCCCCTTTTCCTGAGGCCGCTATGGTCATCGACGCCCCGATCACACGCATTGCCTCGTTGCACTGAGGCCAACACTGTCTTGGGGGATTGGTCCCGGGGCTGCTGTGTTTTGGGCGAACGGGGGAAGCAGAGACATGACACTGAGGCGGGGTACGTCGGGGTGTGGTTTCCGGTCTACTGGTGGTCGTAGTGGGCGCCAAATGAACTCCCTGAGGTGCCCTGGATTTTGGCGGACCCGGGTGGACTGTCGTGGTCCCTCGGCACTAATGTTCCCCCCTCCCACTCCGGGAGCTGTCTGGTCACCACCCTCCCCCTTGCCAGGGGGGAGCAATGGGTACCTCTTGGCTGCTGCCCTCGCAGCATCCTCTCGTCGGCGCCCTGCGCGCTCGGTGGGACTGCCTGACCTCAGGCTGGTCGGGGGGGTAAAATACCTCGGGGCATGGCTGAGGGGTCATGGTAGTTTCCCGCTGGGGCATTCGCCCCCTGGGTCCAACCGGTCAATTAGACCCCCAAGTCTCCTTAGCTCGCTCCTCGCACTTCGGCTAAGATGGCGGGAAGTCGTGACAGGTGACATGGTCGGTGACGTGGGGCGTGTGACTGGTGATGCGAACGGTGACATCGGTGATGGTGCGTCAGCTCTGATGGTGGGTCGGCACACGTCCTGCGTGTCGGCGGGTGAGGTGATGGGTGGTGGTGTGGCTGGTGGCATGGCTGGTGGCGTAGGATGGGGAGCTGGTGATGGGGGTGGTGATGTCGGTGATGTGGTGTCCATGGTGGTGGGTTGGTGGTAGGGTGATTGGCCGACTGGTGACGTGGCATGTGAGGCTGGTGCGCTTGGGTTGGGGGCCCTTGGGCACTCCCTACCCTCGGAGGGATCCTCGGCAGTGGAAACGAGGCGCAGGTCGTCCCTGTGGATTTTTGTGGCCCTACCATTTGGGAGTCTGATGAGGTATGTGGTGGGGCCTAGGCGTCGCAAGACCTCCCGGGGGGCTGCCCACTTGGGGCTCAGCCCCGCGCAGTAGTTCTTTCTGCCGGATGACAGATGGTGAAACCGGGCATAGACCATCTGCCCTGGCTCCAGTGGTGTTGGGAGAGTGGCTGACTGCGGGGTTCGGGTGGCCAGGAACTGGGCTTGGTGCCGTCGTGCCTCTTCCCTTAGGTCAATGGCTGGTGGGCGGGTGACTGCCCCTGCTGCCTCAGCGACCCGCAGCTCGCCCGGTAGGGCGAGATTCTGACCGTGGAGCAGTTCCGCGGGGGAATGGCCGGTAACGGCATTGACTCGCCGGCGCAGGCAGTAGAGCAACTTGGGCAGGTGTACATCCCATTTCGAGTGATCATCCCCCAGGCGGAGGCGCAACTGAACTTTGATGTCCTGGTTGCGTCGCTCCGTCGGGTTCGCCCTCGGGTGATACGTCGGGGTAGTGTGATGCTCAACTCCCCAGCGTCGGCAGTCTGCCGCCCAACGTCTCCCTGTGAACTGGGTACCGTTGTCTGTTAGTAGCGTCTTTGGGTACCCATAGCGAGGGAACACCTCGCTGTCCAGGAGGGCCACTATCGTCCCTGAGCGTGCGTTGGACACGGCGAACGCCTCTGACCATCGCGTGAACACATCGGTGGTCACAACGAGGAAGCGCTTTCCCCGGGTTGTGCAGGGGTAGGGCCCCATGACGTCGAGGGCCACAGTATGGAAGGGCTCCTCTGGTCGTCGGGGGCGCTGCTGTTCTACCCCGTCCGCACGGCGCGCCTTGCGTTGCTGACACTGTTGGCAGCTGCGCACATGCACGCGGACATCCCGCGCTACCCCTGACCAGTGGAACAGCTTTCGGAGTGCATGTTGGGTCTGTTCAGCCCCTGGGTGGCCGGCCAGATCATGGTCGTGAAAAAATTGAAGGACCCCTTGCCTCGCCGCAGGGGGCACATGGATCTGCCAGCTGTCCATATCACCTGGGGCCCGATTTTGCAAAACCCCGTCCAGACTACGCTGATGGGGCTGAACCCCTTCCCCACACGCGGCCAGGTCGCGCTGCGTGTCGGGGTCGTTGACCTGGGCCTGACTCACATGCTCCATTAGGGCGAGTAGGGTGGCTGGTGTGTCTGCCTGGGTGGTAGGGTTCGCCCGCTGGATGGCGTAGAGGGCCGCTGGTGCGGGTGCCGTGGTGCCCCTGGCTGGTGGGTGAGGTGGTGGCAGGAGTTCCTCCCAGCCCTGGGGGTCCTGGAAGACAGTAGTGGGGTCAGGGTGACGGGACAGCTCGTCTGCCAGCTGGTTCTCCCGCCCAGGGACGTGTACGACGCGGAATGCGAAGCCCTGGAGCATGAGCGCCCAGCGGGTAAATTAGGACTTCCGCCCCTGGGCAAAGTCCAGCCACCGCAGACACTGGCTATCAGTGCGCAGGGTGAACGGCCTCCCCTCGAGGTGGTGCCGATAGCGCCCTAGGGCCCACACCACCGCAAGGCACTCCTGCTCGTTTGCATGATAGCAGCGTTCTGCAGGGCCAAACTTGGCGCTGGCATACTCGGCCACTCGCCGCTCCCCGTCCCCCCCTTCCTGGTAGAGCACCGCCCCCATGCCCTCTTGGCTGGCGTCCGTCTGGACAAAGAGGGGTTCGTCTGGGTCCAGGCGTGATAGGGTGTGGCACTCTCTGAATCGCTGCTTCACCACGGTCAGGGCCTGCTCGGCGGCGGTCGTCCCCTGGAACTTTGACTTGGGCGATAGGAGGTCGGTCATGGGTGCGGTGATAGTGGCGAAATGGGGTATGAACGACCGCAACCAGTTGAGCAGCCCCATCAGTTTCTGGAGCTGCTTCCTGGTGCGGGGTGCCTGTTTGCTGTCGATGAGGTCGAGCTGGGCGGGAATGGGCCGGCATCCCTCGGCGCTGACAATATGCCCCAAGAATTCCAGCTCCGCGGCACCGATGTGACACTTGGGCGGCGAGCACGTGAGTCCGTGTGTGGCGAGCCGTTCGAGGACCAGTGCGAGATGGTGGGCATGGTCCTCCCACGTCCGTGACCAGATGATCACGTCGTCCAGGTACGCGGTGGCAAACTCACCGATGTACCCGTCCAGGACGCAGACCATCATGGTCTGGAACGTCGCGGGGGCGTCCATCAGCCCGAACGGCATCGCACAGAACTGGAAGCGCCGCCCATCGGGGGCCGTGAACGCTGTCTTGGGGCGGTCCTCGGGACGTACTGGGACTTGCCAGTACCCCGACTTGAGGTCGAGAGACGAAAATATGCGGGCGTCCCCCAGCCCGGTGAGTGCTTCAGCGATGTTGATGAGGGGTGGTGGTGCTGGGATGGTGATGTTGTTGACGGGCTTGAAGTTAATGCAAAAACGGAGAGATCCGTCCTTTTTGCTAGCCATGACGATCCGGCAGTTGTATGGGGATTCTGTTGGCTCGATGACGCCATCCTCTAACATCTCTGTGATTTGATCCCTGATAGCAAGCCGCTCACGAGGTCCAAACCCAAAGGGCTTCTCGAAAGGGGGCCGGTGTGGTATGGTTGGTATGCAATGTTCTGTGATAGTGGTGCGGCGCAGTAGGTCCGCGGCGGCAAACACCTGGGGCTGCTGCCCCAAGACCGCATCAAACATGGGCACATGTATGGGGGGTACACCATGGCGGAGGTCCACCAGGTAGAGGGGCTCGCCCCGCGGTGGTGGGGACCTGTAGTTGAGTCCATATACCGTCCGTCGGCCCCTGGTCCCCACATGGACCCGCTTCCCCCGGACCTCGACTGTGGCGTCCTCCTGCTCCAACCAGGGCAGCCACTGGATCAGGTCGTCGCGGAGGTCGTGCACCACTAGGGCACTGGTGCTACTAACAAAATCCCTTACGCCGACCCTTACCTGGGCACGCCCCGTCGTGAACGTGCTGGCCCCAGTGGTGGCCAGCTGGACGATGTCGACCTCCCGCACAAGGTCCGCCTCAGGGATGAGGTGGGCAGCGACGTAGGTATGCGTGGCCGCGGTGTCCACCAGCACGGTGATGGGCTGGCTGTTCAGCTCCACCGGGATGCGGATCAGCGCAACAGCTTCGGGCCCCACTCGGCCCAGCCTGGGCCGACAACCCTGGGCGGCCCCCGCAGCAGCGTGCAGGGGCGGGGGCCGATGCCAGGTGATCGGCGTCGCTCGCCTGCGACCTGGGGCAGGCCGCGAACGGATGAGGCGGGCCGCCCCCACCCGCACCAGGTGGGTGAGACGGCAGCTGAGTGGCCCCCGCAGCAGCGTGTAGGCACGGCGCCGACGCTAGGTGATCGGCGTCGCTCGCCGGCGACCTGGGGCAGGCCGCAAACGAGTGAGGCGGGCCGCCCCCACCCACGCCAGGTGGGTGAGACGGTAGCTGATTGGCCCCCGCAGCAGCGTGCAGGGGCGGCACCGACGCCAGGTGATCGGCGTCGCTCGCCGGCGACCTGGGGCAGGCCGCGAACGGGTAGGGCGGGCCGCCCCCACCCTCGCTAGGTGGGTGAGACGGCAGCCGAGCCGCCCCCGCAGCTGTGTGTAAGGGCGGCGCCGACGCCAGGTGATCGGCGTCGCTCGCCGGCGACCTGGGGCAGGCCGCTAGCGGGTTAGGCAGGCCGCCCCCACCCGCACCATGTAGGTGAGACGGCAGCTGAGTGGCCCCCGCAGCTGCGTGCGGGGGCGGCGCCGACGCCAGGTGGACGGCGTCGCTCGCCGGCGACCTGGAGCAGGCCGCGAACATCGCGAACAGGTGAGGCGGGCCGCCCCCACACGCGCCAGGTGGGTGAGACGGCAGCTGATTGGCCCCCGCAGCAGCGTGCAGGGGCGGCCCCGACGCCAGGTGATCGGCGTCGCTCGCTGGCGACCTGGGGCAGGCCGCGAACGGGTGAGGCGGGCCGCCCCCACCCGCGCCAGGTGGGTGAGACGGCAGCTGAGTGGCTCCCGTAGCTGCGTGCGGGGGCGGCGCCGAAGCCAGGTGGACGGCGTCGCACGCCGGTGACCTGGGGCAGGCCGCGAACATCCCGAACAGGTGAGGCAGGCCGCCCCCACCCGCGCCAGGTGGGTGAGACGGCAGCTGAGTGGCCCCCGCAGCTGCGTGTAGGGGCGGCGCCGACGCCAGGTGATCGGCGTCGCTCGCCGGCGACCTGGGGCAGGCCGCGAACTGGTGGGGCGGGCCGCCCCCACCCGGGCCAGGTGGGTGAGACGGCAGCTGAGTGGCCCCCGCGGCAGCGTGCAGGGGCGGCGCCGACGCCAGGTGGACGGCATCGCTCGCCGGCGACCTGGGGCCGGCCTTGAACGGGTGAGGCGAGCCGCCCCCACCCGCGCCAGGTGGTTGAGACGTTAGCTGAGTGGCCCCCGCAGCAGCGTGCGGGGGCGGCGCCGACGCCAGGTGGACGGCATCGCTCGCCGGCGATCTGGGGCAGGCCGTGAACGGGTGAGGCGAGCCGCCCCCACCCGCGCCAGGTGGGTGAGACGGCAGCTGAGTGGCTCCCGCAGCTGCGTGCGGGGGCGGCGCCGACGTCAGGTGGACGGCGACGCTCGCCGGCGACCTGGGGCAGGCCGTGAACGGGTGAGGCGAGCCGCCCCCACCCACGCCAGGTGGGTGAGACGGCAGATGAGTGGCTCCCGCAGCTGCGTGCGGCAGCGGCGCCGATGTCAGGTGGACGGCGTCGCTCGCAGGCGACCTGGGGCTGGACGCGAACATCGTGAACAGGTGAGGCGGGCCGCTCCCACCCGCTACAGGTGGGTGAGACGGCAGCTGAGTGGCTCCCGCAGCAGTGTGCGAGGGCGGCGCCGACGTCAGGTGGACGGCGTCGCTCACCGGCGACCTGGGGCGGGCCGCGAACTTCGCGAACAGGTGAGGCGGGCCCCCTCCAGCTGTGATAGGTGGGCGGGGTGGCGGCTGTGTGGTTCCGCGGCGCCAGGGTGCATCTCTCGGTGGAGCTGGGCTGTTAATTGGGGGGTGGTGGCCAGCTGCGTCACCGCCCCCTAGACGGAGTTTCCCGGGAGCTTCACTTCGCCCCCTCGCGTTCGCCAGACTGCTTCGCGGGTCGGGCACACCGTGTGCCAGTGGTACTGCTCTGTCGCGCAGTAGCGGCAGCGGGTTGGCCGGCTGTCCTGGGCGCCCTGTGTTCCCCCGCGGTGGTCGTCGCGACGCGTCTGTACCGCGCCACGGTGAGGAGGGCCCGGTAGGGGCATCCCCTCCCCAATCGGGGACGGGTCGGTGGGCCGGTAGTTGCCCTTCGGCGGAGGTGGGCCCGTGTACGGCACTACGGCACGTTCGTCCTCTGCGCGCGCCGCCCCCTTGGTGGACGGGGCTGACCGGGGCGACGCGACGCCCTTGGCGCTGCGAGCTGATTGGAGGTCATGCTCTACGGCTCGTGCTCGTGCGAGAAAAACATCCAGCCCGCGAGTCACCGCTTCGCGCAAGAATGGGCGAAGTTCGGGGGACACTAGCTCCACTATGAATGGCAGTATGTCACTAGTTTGACCCCCCGGTGTTAGCCGGCGGTATAGTCTGAGCTTGTTATAAACAAACGTCTCCACCGCCTCCCCGTCCCCTTGGCAACGGCTGAACATCTCACTCCGACATGTGTTCAGGGCTCGGGTGTCATTGAAGCGCGCCTCCAGCTGCCGGGCGAAGTCCTCCCAGTCTGCGTCGTAGCTGCCCGCCTGGGCCCACCACTCGCGCGCCTCGCCGCACAGCTGCGCGCTCACGCGTTCTGCCCGCTCTTCCCGCGGTATCAGGTGCCGCACGAGCCTCGCCTCGCAGGCTCGCAAAAACACGCGCGGATCCTCGTGGTTGAGGCCCGCGAACTCCGGGAGGATAATAGGCCCGGTGAGGGGGCGGGACGTGGTGGCTAGCTGACCCCCTGGGTGCCCTCGTGCGCGTCGCTCGCACCTCCCACACAGAAAAAGTCCGTCCCGGAAATTTACGAATTCCAGCGCGTCTGCGCATGCACGGTGTTTAATTGTTCCGCACTGCTGGCATCTCGCTATCTCGCCTCGGTAGCCGGGACAGTGGACAGCGGCGCACTGGGAACCCGCTTGGGTTCTGGGTTGCCCCTCCATCTTGACGCGTACCGTTACGCAGGTGCAGTACAGGTGGGGGTACTCACCGGTGCTGTGGCTGGTGGTGTGCGGCTTGCCGCACCCGGCGCAATAGCTCCCCATGGTGATGGCTATGTCCGGCCTCTTGTCCATGCGCGATCCGCGGCTGTCCGACCCGAGCGTCGGGATGAAGCGTCGGTGGCGGGCGCGGGCAGATCCGGGGGTGCACCCCCTTGCGCTTACGACCGAGCGGTCTTGCCCGCACGCACGCGCCTCGCGGTTGTTTACGCGGCCGCGGCTGGTGACGTACTCTGGCGTCTCGGTGATCTTCGGGCGCGCTCGTTTGTCCTCAGCGCGCGATCGGTCGGGGCAGTCCACTAACTCGCGAGGGGTTTGGCGGAAGGGTGTGAGTGAACGATCTGTACGGAGGGGAGAGGAGGGGGGGGGAACCATGGAATGCCGGGGGGAGTGAGCGAACGATCTTAGTGCGGGGGGGGGGGGGGGGTGTGTGTGGCCTGATTCACCCGGCGCATCCCGTTCCGCGGCGCCTGCACGTCTGCGCACGCTTTCTCTCCCCTTTGTGCTGTCCCTACGCGTAACTCTGCCGGATTTTCTGCGATTCGGATGGCGTTTGCGGCGTTGTTATGTTGCCCCACGTTAGGCGCCATTTGACGCCTTCTGCCTTCTGCCAAGGTGATGTTGAGGGTGTGGAGTTGCTTCTGGGCGCCAACTAGCAATAATAGCTACGTGCTAGTGCGTAGCCGAGACTCTTGACTCAGGGCGTGACGTCGCCACGTGGCCGGCAGGCAGTAAGGGTCGTTCCGTCAGAGTTACCCCCGGCTGTTTTAGCCACCAGGGACGCTATACTAAGGGCGTTGTAACAAATACGTGGGGCTCGATTCAAAGTGGTTTATTGTCAGGCACGCTATACATGCGCTGCGTCATGCATGACCCGCTTACTGGGAGCCGCGCTCTACAGGACACGTTTCTGATGTGCTGAAAACTCACGCAATTCCGGTAGAGATGGCAAGTGCGGAGGTCAAGAAGCTCCGCGGGCGACTCGCGACTAGTCTCCTTGGAGGGCGGTGATTAACTGGCGATGGCTGTGACGTCCGCACGACTCCCCAGCGTCGCTCCCGCGAAAACGTGTCGTGTGCAAAAGTAATCCCGGGCCATGCACGCCGCCTGATCGCGCTAAAGTCCAGAATTACAATTAATATTTAAGCATAGTCATTACTTAATAAATATTGTTTTTTAGAGTGCTGAATGTTAATTTCAAAGTCCAGGTAATCAGGTCACCTAACAGTACCCCCTTGGTCGACTTTCGCGGGGGCGACAGTCGATTAGGCAGGGCAGCTTACGTTCGAGGCGTTGCACCACCCTGCACCCAGGTGCGTTCACGTCGCACACGCTCGGGGCGAGGCGGCGATGCGCCATAGCGGTCTGTGCGGATTCGAGGAGCACTAATGTTTGGCGTCAATTACAACACAATCCTCTCTACAACATGGCTACCGGAAGACTGCATAGACTACAACAATAAAACCAGGAAGTCAATACTCTTACAGTTTCCTTCTGCTGCCAACTTGATTACAAATTTACTGTTCAACAGTAATGCATTCTGTTCAACAGTAATGCATTCATATTGTTTTGAATGATTTTTGTTATATTTTGTTATATTATGTTGCAAGTTCGAATTTTGGGGTTTATTGTTTTCTAGTGTTTTTCATTGTCTTCTGTTGTATTTTGTTGGTTTCTGTTGTAAATCAATTCCTTGAGATATGTTGCTTTCTATTTTCTCAATTTTTTGTTGGTTTATGTTGGATTCTCTTGTAAGGCATTCTATTGATTATTATTGTTTCTACAAATTTACAATTTTTTTCTGTTTTAAAGCATTGTTTTATGTTCCAGGGTTTTCAATTGTATATAGTCTTTTTTGTAAGTCCTACTGTTGGTTTATAGTGCTTTAAATTTTAACGAGTTTGTTTTTGTCTGTGTCTGTTGTAAAATACTCTGTTGTTTGTCGGCTTTTGTTGTAATGTTCATTTTTATTTTTGAGGTTTTTTAATGATTTCCACTGTATTTAATAGCTTCTGTGTATTAGTGATTTACATTACATTCTGTTTTTGAGTTTTTTCCATTGTATTCAGTGTAGTTTTGTTGTATTTGTATTTAAGTAGGTATTTTTATTGAATTACATGGGATTTTGTATTTGGGTTTCCTACTGAGTTTAGTTGGGTATTTTAGGTGTTTATTGTTTGAAATAATTTTTAGTGTTTTTCTTGGTTTTTATATGTTATGTTTGACGTCGTCCGACCGACGACCATCCCTAAGCCCGACCTGCACCCGCCAGTATACTCTCCCGCTAACGGAACGCACCCCTGGCCGTGGCCCACCCGAGTCGAGCGAGCCACCGAGCCGAACGGCCAAACCAGACATTATTATTATAAAGCACACTAAATCCGAGTGGACTAGAGACGAACCACACCCATTCCCTCTCAAACAATTAATTACGAATTTTGCGACCTTAAAGTCTCTTCCAGACGCAGTCATTTAGTTCTTAACGTAATGAGGTCAAGCTTGGCGCGGCAGGGGCCGACGCGCCACCGGACGCCATGCCAGTTCCGCAGTTCAACTCGACTCGCGGACCGGGACGGACCTACGTCCCACGGAGAGACCACAACCATTGTCTTCATCGCAAGTAACGTCCGGTAAATATAGTCATTTAGCATAAACCAAACCTTTTTCTATTCACCTCTCCGTGCGTGCCCGGTCCGTTTTTTACGGTTCAGGACCTAATCCGACCGCGTAAACGTAAATACGTCCCGCACCACACCTGGTGCGCAGGGTCGCTCTTCAGCATACGGCACGGGCCGTCTCCCGCAAACCACAGAACTTTTCTTAAGGCCACGCGCCTTCACGCTGACCACAAACCCGCAAGGAAAACTTCGCCAAGTTTAGTGGCGGTGCGTGTACCACCCCAGTGGGCACGGCACCAGCGTAGAAACAATCTCTTACGGGACTGGCCGACTCCAGTCACCCACAAACTCTGTGTGCCACGTCAATTGTGCGCGCCTAATTTTCATTAAGTGTACTTTGTTAACGTAACTTTGCGCCACGTCATTTGTGCGCACCTAATTTTCATTAAGTGTACTTTGTTAACGTAACTTTGCGCCACGTCATTTGTGCGCGCCTAATTTTCATTAAGTGTACTTTGTTAACGTAACTTTGCGCCACGTCATTTGTGCGCACCTAATTTTCATTAAGTGTACTTTGTTAACGTAACTTTGCGCCACGTCATTTGTGCGCGCCTAATTTTCATTAAGTGTACTTTGTTAACGTAACTTTGCGCCACGTCATTTGTGCGCGCCTAATTTTCATTAAGTGTACTTGTTAACGTAACTTTGCGCCACGTCATTTGTGCGCGCCTAATTTTCATTAAGTGTACTTTGTTAATGTAACTTTGCGCCACGTCATCTGTGCGCGCCTCTCTTGCACCAAGTGTACATCATGGATAATGACGTCACCGTTGAAATTTCCATTACGGCCGCCATCTTTAAAATCTTTATTTATTATACGATTTTAATGAAAAAAAAAATGAAATTTATAAAAAAATCCAATTAATAAAATTTTAATAAAAAAATTAAAAAACATACATTTACGACATGGAGCTAGGATTCCTCGGTTCGAACCCGGTGAGGGAAAAAAAAATGGCGACCGTACCTTCTTCCAAGAAAGCCACCGGCAGACTGACCTCCCACCACTTTTTTAATAGCATATATATCATCAGGTAGTATGACGTTTTCGTCGTCCAGGCTATTCCCCGGGAAAGGTGCAGCTGCCCGACTGCTCGAGGTAGAGAGGGGTTCAGGCCTCGTGGCCTCCGGGGGAAGCTAACCTGGTGCTCGTAATCACAACGTCCAAGTTCAATGGGCGACTGCTGGTTTATTGACACACCGACCCTGATACATGGGGCTGACCCCGTCCCCGCCTGTGCACGCCTTAGGGGGAAGCCCGGCTCCGTGAGCTGTGCCACGCCGATTTGTGCCGCACTGCAAGTCAATGCGCTACTGGCTCTGACACGAAGTCAAATGGCTACACGATGTTCAGGTTATACTCCAAATCTCTGTGGGTTGCGAGACGTGTCTCTCGCGTCTGACTCGTGACTGTCTGTTAGGACGCCCGCGCCACGAGGGCCAATCGCGGTCCTCACAACCTATAATTGCATACAAAATTAATTACGACAGCCTAGATTTTACTGGCGATGCCACGTAGTTCCGCGCGTCTAGCAAAAGGCCTATCCTCGTCCTGACCAGCGACGCTGAATGACTATGCTTACCCGCACTGGGAAAAAACCGCGACCTCTCCACTCCTGTGACCGACCGGGCCCGTGACTCGCTCACGACCGCCGCTGTCCGCGCGCGACGCTACCTCTCCTGACGCGTCTCCCCCTCCCCACAACATCTCTCACGGAGCTCATGACGTGTCGCCGGCGGGGTGGGACCTAAGTCGCCCAGTGCACAATCAGAACAAGACCCTTCAAATAAAAGTAAAAATACATACAAATTCAGTTTCTTCTGTGATACATAAATTGTCTGCTGAAAAAAAAAAACACATCGCCCTCGTCGCTGGGAAGTACTGTCGTACTTGGTACCACTGCGCCTAACTGGCCCCTACACCCCCCCCCCACGCCTTAGCTACACTGCACCACACACGCATAACTAGCAGGAGGGGCGTTGCCTCGTCATAACGACCAGTAGGGAGCTAGGTAGGCACTTGGTTCGACGTCAACATCATGTCCGTCATCTTATCTTCGTTTGCTGGAAGCCACCATCTTGTTATCGTCTGCTAGAGTGTGCTGACGCCACGTTAGTTTGATTCTTACCCGCTAGAGTACAGTAATAATTTATTATTATTACTCTGACATCCGCCATCTTGAAAATTAGGCACCATCTTGGAATTGCGTAATTATTTAGCTATAAATGCGGGACAAATTCAAAAATTCACCAAAAAAAATTACTTATTAATTTATCAATTACTTATAAATATATCAGTTCCTGTTCTTGGTTCGATACTCGATCGATGCAATAATGTTTAATTTTATGTAAAAAATAATAATTTCAATAAACCATGTTCAAAATTCTTAATGAGACTTTAAATCTTCTACTACCATTATCTTATAAGCCATCAAGACCACCATATTGGAAATTCGTAATAATTAACCTAGAAATTCAGGAAAAAGTTCAAAATTTATTAAATAAATTTGCAATTAATATACTGATTAATTAGATCGTCTAAGGTCATTGGTACGATCCTGGATGATGCAAAAATTAAATAGAACAACAATTTAACATAATAGTGACAGGTTCGAGGAATAAAACACCACAAGTTCTTTCACAAAATAAATTTTATTACTTAATTTATATTCTACTACA